>NC_083599.1:33327747-33952747 GCF_020882245.1 Rhopalosiphum padi
GAAGACTTTAAACACCCAGATTGTTAATGTAAAAACACACCTCCGCGGAGTACAACGCAGATTATGTAGGTACGACGACAACGAGTACCTACTCGGGTAAAACACAAATTTAAAGTAAATAATATTTTGTAGGAAATGACGTGTTCATTTTTGAAGTGAGCGCGGCTCGACAACGCAAATAAATTTGATTGCGAGCTTGATTTTGTGAAGTGAATATAAAATTTAGAATAATTATTTAAAAGTGGATTTTTCGTATTCTCCAAAATTGATTATTAATAATATTATAATATTATAGTAATCGATAATGACTTAGCGCTAACATTATACTGAAACAGGTTATTGTACACAGGCATTTTTTTTAGATAGGGTTTTTAAATCAAACAAATATTGTTTAAAACCTAAAATATATAGTGTATACAACTGTAACGAATTGAAAAACTATATATTTCACTTGTGTTGCAAAAAAAGGCTAAAATTATATTATCTTGTACATAAATCACCATAATATTTACATTCATACTATATACTATATTATATTATTTATTATACAACAGTGTTCACCGTTGTTTCCGTCATAAACTTGCTTCAATTTATATTTCAGAATTATGTTTTTGAAAAACTATTACTCTTTTTTAAATTCAACAAAATACAATAATTAATCAATTATATATTTTTTGGTGTCTAATAAAACTGAAAATTAAAAAAAAAAAACTGTAATTATTTCATGCTACATAAATACATAATAATATAATATATTACCATATTATTTACGGATAATTTTTGTAAGAAATCTTATTTGTATATTAGTACAACAAAATTATATTTTATAATTGAAATCGACATGTTTTAATATTAACTAACTCAGACCAACTTACGACTTATAAGTACTATACACTTTTACTACGTTAGTAAGTATAACTGTTGGTTAGTTGTTAGTCACCATAGTTACGTGATTACGAAATCATAATTATTATATAAAAACGTCTGCAGTTACGGATAAAAATCAAATTTCACAAATTTCACAAAAGTTCACATATAAAATATATTTTTTTAAATTTAATATTGTAACTATATAGTTACTATTATTTCGATATTATTATATAACGTATATATTATATGCAGTTTTTTTTTAATTTAGTGGCAATGATTGTTATGGTTATATTCGATTTAAGTAGATACTGTTTTTATATTAGGTTGGATATATTACAATAATTGTACCTAAATTCTTAATAAATAAAACTAAAATACAGTGGATAAATATTATTTTTATTTGATTTAAATATTGTATTCTTAAATTTGTTACATAAATAATTTAATTTTAAAAAAACTCGTTTTGTTTTAGGCTTAGTAAGGGTTTTTGAATACGTGGAGGTTGAGTTAGTCTGATGAAACCTATAGCATTCGGTTAGGATGATGTGATTTATTGTTAGCCTGATACCACGTGATTCATAGGTTCCTCACCCTTAGCCATAAGAAATCCACGAGTTAGTCTGATGTGTCCTATTCGCAGATGGTTTACAATAATTTCTTCATTTCGTTTTAGGATTGCGTTTTCCCATATGTATGTAGATTTTTTGATAGGATTTAAATTGGTGTTTTGCTCATTTCAAACGATGTGCCATTTGTGTCATATGTTAGTTTTTATATCATCATATATAGAATTTGATTAAACTTTTTTAAGTTAGTGTTGGAAGTAGCTTTTTTGCTTATTTATCAATGACCTAATTACTTTTGATTAGTTTTAGATTTATCAAATTTATCCGTTTAATTTAAATACATCATAATATTATGTATTTTCGTGTCATTTGGATTGGTTTTGTTTTTTATACTATCTTTTGTATTTATATAGAGACGCTATTCATAATTTGATTTTAATATTCCTATTTATATATATGTTATAATATGATAATTGATTTCCTGGACTTTAAATAGTTTAAACTAGCTTCTACTATAAAAATCGAGTATACTGTATTTAGTATAATTTTATTTTTGAATATTGCCTATTCCTTTATCTGTTTTAAAAAACGTCGGGAGGTATACTTTTTGATGTTCTTATTAGTCATTAATTTGTTACTTAAATTTCTTAATTTCTAAATATTTTTAATGCTGTGTGGCATTTTTCAATAAATTTAAATCCAGTGTTTATTTCTTAAGTGTTTGGCTATGGAAGTTAATGTATCTTAATATTATTTAAAAGGCGTAAAATTAATTTCATTTCATCGACCTAACTTTTTCATAATTTATTTTAACAAAGTTGTCGATATTTAATCTTGTTAGTTAGGCTTTTTGTGTAAAGGATATTTCTAACCTTTTATGTTGATGAGTTTATTTTCCAGATATGTTATAGATACTGTATACGTTGCTACAAAGAGCTCATATCGTTAATCGCATTCCACTATTGACTATACGTTAGCAATTATTATTAAAATGTATCAACATGATGTATATAAAAATGCATCATAATTTTATTTTTATTTATTGAATAATTTCTTTGTGTATTTTGATTAGAGTTTTTGTTCTATTTCCATATCATGTGTGGCGTAGTATTTTTATTGTCTTTTATTAACTAGTTATTTATTTTTAGGTATTTAAAATAATATGGTGCCCAAGTAATTTGACATTTTTTTTTTTTTTGAATAAATCTTAACGGTTTAGTCTTGGACTGTTGCTTTTTCATTTTAGTGAATTCTTCAATTGTAATTAATTTGTGTTTGATCGATGTGGTTTTTGTCTCCAGAGCATAGCTTTAATTGTTCACATTTTAGTTTGTATGCTTTTTAATTACGTTTTATAGTTCCTGTCTCTACTTTTTGTGTTTAAATACTCAATCAGTTTATTTGCTATTGGTTTTAGTTTTGTTATCAGTTGGATTAGACTTTAGTCAATAATATTGATTTGTTGGTTGATAAAATAACATCAAATGCTTGTTATATTTTCTATACGAGTTTTCATCAGTTTTTCCATTGATGTTACTGTTAAAATTATTTTATAATAATAAATTGTTTATTTATATGTTATTAATAAAAAATGTTGTCTTTACTTTAAATTTTTCTAGGAGATTTTTGATTTTATTTAAATATAAATTAATAATGTAGAGTTTTTGTCTTAATTTCGGTTTTTTATAATATCCGAATCCACCAAAATATTATTGTTGTTCACACGTAGACGTAATTAGGAGGGAGAATTAGGGTCTATCAGCTCCCCGAGGTTTAAAATTAGCATCCATTTTTGTATGTTCGTATGTCTAAATATCTACTTAAAGAATAAAAGCAAAAACAGCTTTTTATCATACTATAAAAGTATAATGAAAAAAAAAAATATATTTTATGACATTATACAGAATAAAAATCTATTTATAGAACAATATTTACTATTTCCCAATTTCTTATTTTCATCTTCAAAACAAAACCTGGTCAGCGGTCATAGGCATTATTACGTTTAGCAACGAATCGATGCTATGACAATATAGTATCGTAGAATATTAACTAATATTATTCCAAACTTCAGAATTCATTACAGCACTACAGCCAAGTATTCCATATCCAATTCGAACAAAAATCAAATTACGATTTACGAACCACTATTTACTAAAACTAATCACTAACCAGTTCCTAGTTTCTAATAGTCTGCGTAATCATGCATATTAATATTTATTTGTCGGATACATTGAATTAAATATAGGAAAAAAATGTTTTCAATTTTTTATAAGTAAAAAAAAATAGCAATAATAATGATTCTAATATAACTTTTAATAAGTATAAATAATAATTGAATTTTCATTTAGTTTTCTATTCTGTCATTAATTATTTTTAACAAACATGAAACATTTAAAACAACAAAGTTGGCAAGATGCAGATGACAGTGAAACTGTTTTATTTCCAGACGACTCAGGAGGTTTAAATATCGGACCTAAATAACCTGTATTACAGTTTAAGAGCGAATAGCGATTAATAAAATATTTTTAATGTATGTTTGCAAGAGGAATATATCCTTTAACAAGATTTGGATCTCAAAATAGATTATTTCCTAGTAAATATTATACAGAATTCGATTGGCTGAAATACAGTATAAGTAAAGACCTAATATTTTGTGTTTGTTGTCAACATTAACTGAAAAATGCTTTTAAAATTGGAGAAAAGTATGATATTTTATGTATTACCTATAGTTTTATTATAATTTAAGAATTTTCCAATAGATAATTACTAACTGTAGATTATTATTAGATATATAATAATATATATAAAATATAATAATTTATGTATTATAATATATATATATATTGTATATACATAATGTGTTTTATACATAATTCTATTTTAATTGCCATTCACATTATTAAATAAATAAAAAATTTCAATTAAGTTCTACCCAAATATACCATACAAAAAAATAAAAAATTGTAGGTTATAAAAGCTCAAAATTACAAGGACAGGTGCAAGTCAGTTATCAGAAGGTTATAAAAAACAAATTCAAGAAAATCGTTATTACTTTATACAACTAATTGAAATTTTACTATATTTGAATAGGCTGCAAGGTATGACTTTTGGAGGTTATGTGGAAGAAAGTAAATCGAGGTGTGTTATAATAGTTTTTATTAACAATAAAAATAAAAATATTATTAATAAATATTATTAAAATATCTAAGGTAACTTTGAAGAAGCGTGCAAATAATTTTCAAAGTTTTATCAATAATTTTCAAATAAATATGATTTTAGTACAATATATTTTATAGTTGTTCTATGTGTATACAGAATTAACTCTTATATATCTATCCTAAAAATGTCAAAAACGATATTATTTTAGATGTACAAACAAATGGGTTTTTCGCATAAATGTATGACAAAGTAAGGTAATTTTGAGTTACAAGTACAACAATATAAAAAAAACGCATACCTACTATCTGTTTAAATTTAAACTATACACTGTTTTTTATTTATTAAAGAATTTTAAAGGGTAAAATATGTCTATAATATGTGTAAAATACAATATTGTAGAACTATAAATTCATGAACGGTTTTTGGGATTTTTAGTTTCCAAAAGGACATAATGCTGAATTTCTGGCAAATGAAACTGGAATTTTTACGAAAATCGAAATTAAATCACTTAAATGTAATTTCTCAGTCACATGATGGAGTAGCTGTCATGACAGGTCATCTAGGAGGGATGCAAGAAAAAATCAAAGAAAAATACCTCACAGCGATTTTTATACATTGCATAGTACACCGATTGAACTTGGTTATGGTTGACATTTTCAAATATATATTGGTATTTATTTTTATAATTTTGAAAAAAAAAATGTATTTTAATTGTTTATTATAAATTTATTTTATTTAAAGTGCAAAAAGTTTATGTGTTTTAATAGATATAAATATATATTTTCTTAAAAAAATGGTAAAATAAAATACGGGAAAAATGAGTTACGACTAAAAATTAAATCTATAACCCATTTACCCTACCAACCTTGAGTTTGCCGATATAAAATTTGTGACATGACTTTAAATACCTAACTGAACAGCAATTCTAGATATAATATTAAATAAAAAAAATTAAGCCAATTCTGATAGGAATGTCAGTCAAGTCATTCACAAAGTATATACAATATTGGTTATTTAAACATTTTAATTAAATATTAAATAATAAAATACCGTTTGGTGTATAAACACTGAACAATGAATAATTTTTTATAACATTTTTATTTTTAATTTTTTTAATTTTATGTATTTATTCGACCATAAATAAAGGATTGTTTGTTGTGAATTTGTTTATTTTTCATAAATTATTGATTGTAATTAATGTACTGAGCAATAAATTATAACAAAAAACTGCAACTTTAGGAAAAGCGGCTGGTATTATTAAAGTTATGATTGGGACTTCTGAAAAAAAAAATGATAATTCATTTTTGGTATTATATGGAGAAAAATAAATGAATTTTCTGATAACCGTGACATTTCTTTAGAAGTATTTTTAAAAAGTATGTATTTTTATGAAATGTTTAAGATTTGTAATTCCCTATTGTCATATAAAATTGAACACATTTTTACTATTACTTTTGTATTTTAGATTCCAAAAAAATTATAAAAGAACTACACAGCAAAAAAGTACAAAGATTTTTGTAACTACAAAAACATCTGCTGAAAACGAGTCTTGATAATTCTATTGAAAACTATTGGAAAAATCAAGTATATTTTGAAATACTTGATACTGTAATAATGAATTTAAAAAATGTTTTTTCAACAAAAGTTTACTGCAAACTTCTACAATCGATAACTTTTTTTGATGAACTTTGATGGAAGTAAATAATTTATTAATTAATATATAAAACAAAAAAAATGTCCTGCCTTAATAACGTAGTATATGTTTAAAACATTAGTCATTATACATAACATATCATACAATTTCGGGGTTTATTTAAAATTAAAATTGCATCACTCAAAACAGAAATGATGGTTGTTTACAACAGAAAAACTAAATTTTGATTTGATTTATAAAAAAATATAATTGAAAAAAAATGGATATTCAAATATATACAAGTAATTTATTCACTTTTTTTTTTCTATATTTTAACTAATATTAATAATTAAATAGTAATAATAGGACTATCTATTTCAGGTGGCATTTAGATTACTGATTAGTTCTGTCAAATGTGAACGATCGATTTCTGCTTTACGCAACATAAATACATGGATTAGAGTTTCAATAGGGCTAGACAAACTAACGGATTTATCGATATAATACGTAGAAAAAGATGTTAAAACAAAATCAATTGACGTAATTAGAGTTATAACACATTTGCAGAGCAAGATGTATGTATAACTTGCATAAGTACCATACATTTTTTATTGTATTGTATTTATTATTATAAAATGTAATTAACTTTAGTATTCGATGTTAAATTGTTATAAAACATTTTTACTTTAAAAAGTAATTAATGTATTATAATTTTAATTTAATTTAATTTAAATGGTCAGAAAATGCAAAGCATCCTCAGTTTTTTATTAAAATTATGCCTATACACCAACAAGGAAGATTTAAGACTGTAAATCGTTATCATTAATTAATAGAGTGCCAGAAATTTGATTTGCATTTACATTTATTGATTATGGAGCTTAATATAAGCTCATATTTTTCGGTATTGTTTTCGATTTTTGGTGAATTTGTTTTTTGATGTATCTGTTATATCGGACTTTCTAGTTTTTAAAGAATATCTATGTGTTGTTATACGTCACAATTAATTTGTGAGGGATTTATTTTTGAATACGTATTTTTATTTCATGAATGTTAATTATTAATTTATTGCTTTTTGTTCAAATTTGACTATTTACTAATTTCTCTGATTTATATACTTAGTTAATTTATCTGATAGAAAAATACAGAAACATTTTTTCCGATTTTCTAGAAACGAATATAATTATTATACTTTGATGATATAATTTCACCTATTGCTATTAGGTTTATATTTATTTTGGTGTAAGTACTCAATATAATATAAAGTTCACACTATTGCATGTTCTATCTTTTTCATTAGTAGTAATTGAGGCAAAACTAAAGTAATTTATACTTTAATGATGTGAACTGGGTTGTGTTTGATTAAATTTAGACATATTATTATTTGTATAATTGGAATTGATATCGGCGGTGAAAATATTATCGGCATCACCGTCGTCGGTAGTTGTTGTGTTTAAAAGTTGACCTTATCGCATCATGATGATGTTTAAATAATTAGCTGTTAATATGTATGTATTTGAAATGTATTTTTAATCTGCATGTTCGATGAGTGTGTAAGGTGACTTTATATTTGTTGTTTAAATTTAATGTGTTTAAGTAGTAGGCAGTTGGTCTGTTTCGGTTGGCAGATTTGGTTAATCTCGTAATAATTGTCGACATTCAAATAACAATATCGCCCGCTCTACGGCTCATTGATACGGACCAATTGATCATTTAATTATTGATAATATGCAATAATACACATGTCGAACGTACTGTAGTCGAATAACACATGCTGCGCGTACTACTTTACGCGTATAAACATTTTCGTGTTTGTGATATTTTGAAGGAATAAAAACGATATTAGAACAATCATTGAGTTCTCATATATCGTATGTCAAAAATGCAGTATCTCGGCTACATAATTATT
This sequence comes from Rhopalosiphum padi, assembly GCF_020882245.1. Taxonomy (NCBI): domain Eukaryota; kingdom Metazoa; phylum Arthropoda; class Insecta; order Hemiptera; family Aphididae; genus Rhopalosiphum; species Rhopalosiphum padi. The sequence continues at coordinate 33,335,882 of NC_083599.1, forward strand.
ATAGAAGATTTATCTCAAGTGAAAGCACGCGTGATTAACGAACGTTTTATGACGTGCTCTCGACATAGTTAGAAATAATCGATTTAATTTAAATATTGAATTAATTTAATTTACATAAAATATTCAAACAGTTATGCGTTGGTTTTATTTCATAATATATATGTCCTAATATTATTATTCAGTAGGTGACGCGTGATCACACAAAATCATATGGAAAATTAATTTAAACCTGTTGACGCATATATTATATTATATACATACTACACACGTATATAGTAAAGTTTCGCTAAAACCGATCGACAGACGAAAGTTATACGCGGTGTAACATTTTTCACCCGAATTTCGGATTTCGACTTAACGACGACGAATGATTATTATTAGCACTACACTACCTACCGCGCGGCAATACATGTGCCGTACTAATACCATTTACCACACGCCTACAAACGTATATAGACCGCAGGAAATATATCACGGCGGCGTTCGATACCCCGCAAATCGTTCGGGACGTAAGAGGTCTTTAATTTATTTTTTTTTCGTTTTCTCTCCTGCAAAGCTTGAACCGTCAGCCAAGTCGACCTCACGCATCCATAGCCACGAAACGCGCCACACTTGGCCGCGAACGCACTTTTTTCCTCGCCCTCGCGCTCGCACTTTCAGTAAAAGCGGCGGCGGCGACTGCGGTGGTCGTAACTCATTCTGCTGTCCATCTCGCCCGCCATCCCTCTCCCGCCCGCCGCCGATGCCGTTCTTCGTCGTTTGACAATAATAATAATAATAATAATAATAATAATAATAAAAAAAAAATCCATACGAAACCCTTGGACGAGTCGCTGCGGTGTAGATATATATAACTACGAGTGTCTGTGTGTGTGTGTGTGTGTGTGTACAAAGGAAAGATTTCGAGACATATACCATCAATCGCCGGTGACTCGCGATCGTTCTTGCGATTTGGGCGAGTTCGCATTGTCTCAGGTGAATACCGCCAAATAATTTATAACGCCCCGCGGTTTATTTATTTCCGTAAAAACTATTCGATTTCGAAATGGCGTGTTTCCATCACATACGTGTACGGATGATATGGATATACACCTTAGATATAGCATACATACATATACATATATACATATATATATATATATATATTATATTTTATATATTATATATAATATACATCGTTATATCGTATATGCGAATATAACCAATAACCATCATTTCACGGCCGGCCGGCACATTAATTACAGTCGTCGGAGAGGAAAATCTGAAAGAAAAATCGCGCAATCAATATAATACACGCGCAACTGTATATCTGCTGTAGCATATTATACCGTCCGCGGTCGAACTACGTTCCGGCGGGAAATTTATGTGATATACCTATCGCACAATAACCGCGATACAAAACATTATATCTACCGACGAATTAACCCGTCGATCGAAAATGTGTATTGCATAGTACGTGTCTTATACATATATATATATATAACGTTTTGAATTTACGTTAATAATGATAAATTACCTTTTACCGAATTACGCATCACGCGTATTATATATTGTATTGTACGATGCCCGTACGCCGCCGCCGCGATGATGGTTCAAATTGTCTAAGAAGATTAAACGATCGGTGATCGGTACGTCGAAAAATTCGTTTCAATTAAACGGACGAAAACGAGTTTTTCCGAGTCAAACCGAAAGCTAAACAAATCGATTTGTAGGGATCGTACCTATTCTGTGAAAATATGAGATACAATTACGCGCCAATAATTTAATTAATCTCATACGAAAATGTATTTGTTTTTAATCGCTAAACACCTTATTGTGACATTTACGGTGTCAAGACGATAACCACAACGAATTAACTATAAATATACGCATTTCCGCAGCGAAATTATGCGATTTTATTGAAACTAAAATATGGAAATCAAGGTAAGTTTTACCATAATATAATATCATCGATCAGTAAAATGTATAATATTGTCAAGTCTTTCATTAATTATTATTTATTACTGTTTCATAAAATATGCGTTTCTGTAAAAATCTTAACTGTATAACGAAGAGACCAATGTTTTTTTTTTAATTGATAGAAAGATAATACAAATGTATTTCATTACATTTCTTCAAAATGAAATAGACTTGGTTATACTTTTTTATCTTCTCGATATTTTGTTTTAAATTATTGATTTATTACAACAATTCAAATGCATTTATTTATGGTATAATATGAAGTGGATAAAACCACAACCGTGGGATCCTATAACGACGACATCAATGCATTATACAAATTGGTAATGAGTAATGACCATACAATAGAATTACACGTGTTTGCTTTATTTATTCAATTATAAACGTATCAATAAAGACAAAAAGACGTATTTTTCAGTGCTACGTAAATTACCATTTTTAGTGTTTTTATTTTAATTTTAAAAATAATTAAATAATTCGATACATTATATTTTGTTATGTATAAAAGTTTATTGGTTGCTTTTCCCTATTTAAAATGTTTTTTTTTTATATAATTTGTTTTACTCGTACTTCAAAATTATAACTCTATTTTTATCACAATACATTTTGGTCAATAGCCATAACTATTATCAATGATTAAAACGGATCGAATAGTCACTAGTTAGACATTAAACATGCATATATTTCTTGAGAAACTTTTAAGACAATTACAAAAACATAAATAAAAATCAATATTGAATAGTAAATTTTTAGTATATGAAGAGATATAAAATTAAACTAATGGAAAAAGTATTAAAAATTAAAGGATAGCCGTAAGATTTATATTGTGAGCAAAGAAAATGTTTATAAAAAATATGGTCTATTTATGACTCTAGCTATACATACTTGATACTTATGATTATAAAGTTACTTTTTTAAATTATGAACACCAAACTAAAATCCAAAATTAAAAACAATGTATGTGCCCACTGTAAAATCTCCTAATTATTATTATACTATTTACATACCTTATTTTGAGGTAAACTTAAAAACAAATTTATTTTGTACTTTCGTGAAATGAAATACGTATTTTATAGTGACTGTTTATATTATTTAAAAATGCATGTGCTTCACCTTCATAAAAATTTCTGTTACAACAAGTTTCTTTTTCTATATATATTTAAAGCTTTAGATAAGTAATGTCGATACATTTAGTAAACAAGCATAATGTGTAAACAGTTAACACGTGCATTTTGAACTAAAACATATAAATATTCCTTTTCCATTTAAATAATAAGTTATAAGGATTTTTTTTAGAGCTGTTGTCTAAATAAATAAATAATTAAGCTTGTTGTCTGTTTTAAGTTATACAATTTAAGTATATTGTATAAAATACCTATAAGAAATTTATTTAAAATAAAAATAAAAACTTTCACATTGACCCACCACACCTAACCCACCTGACACACCACGGCAGGTCAGTTCAAACGGTCATAAAAGTATAAAAATTGAGGCTAACTAATGATAGTATAAAACCAGTATAATTATTATCTATTGTTCAATATTTTAATTAATCAAATTTAATCGTATAAAAAGACCTATGACGATATTATGTTATGAAATTATTAGTATTTTGTAGGGGAAAAGGGTGGGAGGGAGTTGCATTATCAATTTACATTTTAGCTCTTGACAACTCAGTTATATATTTTATCGCAACCCCAAGTACGAAATATTAGTATAAAACTGTCGTATTTTTCTTATTTATTTTTCATCATGCAGTCTACATACCTATTATTAAACTGAAATAACTTTTACGAACATTATATTTTAGTCTTAATACAATTCTGTATCCATACTTATTTTTCAATTTTTTTTCAAAACGTATGCATTAAGGTTTAAGGTACTAAACCTGAAAGTGCTTTTACAAACATTTTTAATACATTTAATTTTATTCGAAATAAAAAAAAAATTTAATTTTTTCAAAAATTGTGGTATTTTTGTTTTTTACATTATTTTACTTTTAAAAATATCTATAATATAAAACGTTTTCATACATATATCACATATTTATATAAAATGTAATATTATTCTATTTATTAATTAGTAGAAATAGATAATTCTGATATGATCTTATGGAATATAGAATTACACATTCCTCGTGTACGTACTTACGATCAAACGTTTTGTTATAACACACCAGACACCAGTTGTTAGGTATGTGTTCTATGAAACATAACAAACATTCTACGCTCCCGAAATCTGATCTAAATTATGCATAACAGTATACAGATGTATTTTACGGAATAAATGGTCCATGCAACCAATAAACACCAAAAATAGAGGTGAAACGGTTTTTTTGACCACTTATAAGAGCTACCTAATTAAAACAGGAAATCAGTGCCTCATCGTTTAATCATTAACACACATAAGTAAATCAGCAACATCGGTTCACGTTATCATTTTATTTTCTGAGTGAATGAATTATTCCTAAACATCCTTATATCAAATTATAATATAACCTCGAGTATTGGATATGATCGTAGACTCGTAAGATTAACTATGTTGTATTATTACTCTTAAAATTACTCGTTTCGTTGATTTATGACAAATATATTTGATACAAACCTTAAAGTATTCATTAACATAATATTATCATAATCTAGAATTTTGAGAATAATAGTATTTAATCTAAGAAAGGTCGCTATAGGCTTGGATGTTATAGCTAAGAAACTTGGTGTTTAGAATCATTAACTTCTATAGGTTTATTTGATAATTTAGCTGTTATTTATCAGTTGATTTTTGGGCTATTCATTTGTCCTAAACTTTTAAAATAAAATAATTTTAAAGTACCATTTTTTAACTTAAAAAACAATCCTCCCTTTCTGGTTCATTATTTTTCTAATAACTTAATTGCAAATAATCCAAAGTATCGATTTTTAAAACATTGTAATAGTTACTTATATATTATTTTTATTTTTACTCTCGCCAAATTAAAAAAAATATTGTAATAAATATTTCTCAAATTACTGCTGTATATTTTTTCTAAATTATCATTTTGTTTGATATAGTTGTAACTTTGTAAGTATTTATCATTTACCTGTATTTATTGCCCCTTCGAGGTGTTCATTTAAATAAATAAAATAAATAGTCTGTATTTTTTAGATTATTTATTTATTAACGCCCATTCGGGTAAAACGTGTACACAATGTTACAATAAACAAAACGAAAAAAAAATATTAATTATGAAGTAGATATTAAAACTAAATTGTACATGTCAATTATTTATCCGAAACCTAGACACAAACGGCAAAGTTTACTTAAAGGTTCATTAAATCTATACGATCTTGATAATATAGCTATTATTAAAGTGAATTAAATAATTTAGAATTGTATGAATAAGTTAGTAGTGCATGTAGACTAATTTAAGTTGCATTAGTAGTATTTCAATATTTTAAATAACTAAAAATTAAGTTACAAATCAACCTATGGTAACTAAGTTGGTACTTTAAACATAACACAAGTGGGTATATGAATATTTAGATATTTACGAATTTCTATCGATCTTTAATTGGTTAAGCAGCAGTACCGAAAGTGTCAATGTTCAAAAGTAGTAAATAATATATTCTTAATGCTACCAATTCTTAATGATGGTATTGAAGTTAAATCTTGCCCTAACAGGTTACTTGATCGTGTCAAAGAACCTTGCAAGAAGAATATATAATTAAGCAACTAGTGCTGAATGTCAAGTTACTTTTGGGTTTTAATCAGTCCTTAATTATTAGTTGGGCGGTACCCATTTCCACCAAAAGTATAGCTTACCGTTTTTCATCAATACTTGTTTCCAAAAAATGAAATATTGACTATGCTTATACTAAAATAATGTTTATACTATTAAAAGCTTTTTAATATACTACACCATTTATAAAAAAATGTTTAATAGGTATTGTATATTTTAGTAAAATCATTTATTTAGCAATATTATTAAAACTTAGTACCGGTACCGAACAATAACCTTCAGAAGTTGATCATAATATTATATTTTAAAGAATATCGATCGAATGCTAGGTATCAGATTACAAAAATAAAATAATTTAGTAAAATTTTAAAATACTATGCTATATATTTTTAATCGTAATTGTGTTTTAAATTTCAGGTACATTTTTGCAAAAATTATATTTTACAATCTTAAGTATATAGTATTTTGTTTTAATTTTAATTAAAATTCGATGTTGTATAATAAATTATTATAACTTGCTTTTATTATTTTATTTATAATTAAGTATATAATATATATAAATTCGACTAAACATTTTTTTTTTATTTTAATTCAATAAATATACATAATATTGTATTGTATATTGTATATTGTATTATTAAATTAAATAATATTTGTATTATAATTTAATATTTTTAATAACTTCTGAGTCGATGCCGATTAAAAGGTGTGAATAGATTTGTGGTATAAATAGTTCGATTGACTAAAAATAATCCATTTTATGTTTTTATAAGGCATTGTGTATATAACATGTTATATACATTTTAATTTTAAATCATCACAAAAGTTATATTTGAAATATCATATTATGTGTTCTAATAGCTCCAAAAGAATTAAACTAATTTGAAAATTACATCATGTACAGACAATATTTATATTAACAGTTTCTAAAATATTAAGTATCTAAAATTATTCGTTTTTTAATTACAATAACGTAAAAAAAAAAATTTAACAAGAAATTGTTGTTTTATGTGCGAATATTTCTTTAAAATTTAAACTTCAGACACTTTTAATAAAATATTTTTGGAAATACACTTAACTTTTTTTTTATTTCAGTAATAACAATTTGTGTAGAACCTTTTATTACTTTTTCAAATCTTCAGTATACATGTTTAAAATTTGATTAATTTTTAACTACAAAATACTTTGCAAAAATCTGTACAAAAAATCTAACTTCAATTGTTATAAAAATTATCATGAACTTACTCTCAACTTTTTTATTATTATAAATCTTGTATTTAATTATTAAATTTTATTTTTATCTAATGAAATTTAATTATAATACAATTTTTATTAACAACTTAACAAAAATATATAATAATAAAAAAATTTTAAATTGCACATGTATATAAATAGCTCAACAAAAATTGAAATATTGGTTAATTATAAATACTATATAGTATATTATAAATATTATGCTAATAAATATAAACCAATATTTGGTGAAAATTTACTATCTAACCAAATAAAAAAATTAATTTTGTCGAAAACGGTTTTGAGTGCAAATTACAATTTTTACTAATCTTGTTTATAAAAAAATAAAGTATTGGAATTTTTTTACAATAGTTAACTCCCTAAATTACTAACTAAATTTACTTACCTACCAGAAAATATATTGAAATTGAAATCCAAGCTCTTTATTTACTATTAAAATTGGTAATATCAGGAAAAAACACAAAATTGTAAAATTAATACACCCACTCGAAATTTATAATGATTTTATTAAGATGTGTAATATTGTTTTTTAATAATATGTTTTAAATAAATGTACTGTGTAATACATTTTAATAATATATAAACATTTTGTTGGCAGAAGCGAGTATTGGTGAAAAAAGGTAGTGGGAAAAAATGTATATTTTTGGTGGAGGAATCGTGTTACGCCCAATTGGTTAAGCGGTATACTGTCAAAAATATAGATATTCAGAACATATTATTCTCAATAGTTGGCCGGTCTTGAATTTCATTCGGTCCGACAGTTCTTAACGGGTAACACGACCACGTGATCCAAAAACCTTACTGATAGAATATACAACATTAAGTCCAAGTTAAGTTATATTCTCCGATACAAGATTAAGTCAACATTAAATTTCAACTAAGATTAGATAGATATTCGTTAAAAATAGAATAAATAGCAACTATAGTTTTATTATTATAATAATATACGTTAACGGTTTTCGATTTACTTATGTCTAATTAAATTACCCAATACTGTGGCAGAGGCACAGCTCAACATCATAATAATATTAATCTACCTACCAAAGCACGGGATCGTATAACATAACGTCATAATCAAACCGATTCGCTATATGAGTGATGCCGAGCTCCAAATCTAATAGCGTTGAGATATTTTTGAAATAACACTACAACATCACGACTACAGAGACAGCACAGATTACGGCCAAGGTAAGTGCATTCGAGTATTTGTACATTTAATGATAAATAATAGTAGTGGAATAATAATGCGCGGACCGCCATAAAGAAAAGAGACCCCCAAACGATCTCAATATGACCCCAGACATTTAAACATACGTATACGGATACCCATATAGTCTCTACCTTTTTGGGTCTTATATATAAATTTAATCGATTAACGTGTGCTGCACACCGGATGTGATACTCCGCGGCATCCCACAAAAGGATAACAATCGTTGCTCATATACGCATATCGTCCCTTTATTCGTACGTACCATTGACCCTACTTCACTCGTGGTGTATTACGTATATTTCCTCCTTATTTTACTAATTAACGCCGTACCTTATACCACCACCTCTTATATGTAATTTAATTCTACTCTGTAACAAACGATTTCATTATTTTTTTTTTTTAGTTTTTTCGTTTGAATGTCATGTTTGTTTTTACACCGAATTATAGTTACTATCAATTGTCTTTCGATTTTATTATAAGTGTTAAGACATGTCCGTAAACTCGAGATTAATTTTAAACGTTTATAAAAAATAAATAAAAATAATAATAAATAAATGAAACATTCGAAAATGTGGTTCACTGTTTACAAAATACCAGCACTCCCGCTGAGATGCACAAAAGAGTAACTGATTATTATTACCCAAACACCTGGGGGAGTAGACGATACTTTATTGTTTCTAATTCGACGAAAAACAACGTAATAATTCCCACTCGACGCAATTTTCACATTTATTATAAAATATGTCTTAGTTCTCTCGAATTCAAAACGGATTATAATTTAAAAATTAAAATAATTTGATATTTAATAGAAAAAAAAGATAAAAATCCAATAATACTGAAATCGATAATAAAATAATAATAAATAATCACTTATTTCCACGCACGAATCCGTAACATACATAAAAAAAATCTAAAAATAAAACATTTACTATAAATGTTCTTAACGCAAATTTATATTTTTAATGTATTTGTTAATGATTTAAGGCATTTACCCACTTAATTATTTATATTCTTTGTAAAATTTGCATAGAAATGAATAATTATAACGTATTCATGTTATAGGAAAACATAAATAATTTAATTAGTCTATATTAAATAAAAATGAAAAGAAGATTTTATTATTTCCACTCATTTTTTAACTTAATTTTACATTTTAACATTTTATTATACGACCCGTATGTCCACATTGGTCATTAAATGTAACTAAAAATTATTAAAAGATATTTTACAGCTACTTATTATTTTATAGTTTAATCATACTCATATAAAATATAAATACGATGTTAATTTTTTATAAACTTGTCAATAATAAAAAAAAAAAACTTGTTTAGACATTTTTAATGCCATGCTTGCAATTTTATTTGTAAGCTCCATGTGTATTCAAATATTATGTAAACATACCATAATTTTATAAGCTAAAACTAACATTTGGGCTTTACCAAATAATTTAATTAATTAAAAACGGAAACACTGGATTCATATATTTTGTAATGTTACGTCATGTAACTATTATATCTATATATTTGTAAGGCAATATTCATCGTGCACTTTTAATATTATTAAAGTCCGTAATTGAATTATTACAATTAAGAATAATTACCTATACAAGTATATTATATTCATATCTAAACATTATACCTAATTGTTCTAAAGTCTTATAATATTAGGTACACCACACCGTCGATCGTCAAAACGTTAGCAATTTTGGTTTTTCGTCAGTTGACAAAAATACGTCTAATATATTATACCCATTATACCCATTAAATTAAATAATATACCATGTGTTATATCTATCATTAAAAATGTACTATAATGTAATATTATAGTAAAAATATATCATATAGTACATATTGAAATTATTATCTCTGTAGCGCTCGTGATAATTGTGTCATAGTAAAAAAGAAGTAGTACTTTTAACATTTTTTGTTTGCTTTGCCTTTTCTTCGTCACTTGATAAATTATTTTAGTTTTGATTTAACTAATCATCCTACAATTATTCGATTCACTGAATATCAATCAATATTTTTAAACATTTTGAGTAATATCGCCTTTTGAATTACGGTTGCTTTAGTTAGTTATGATAGTATAGTCAATTAAGTGAACAGTTTTACTGAACTGATATTTAATATTATTTTAAGGATGAATTGAGGAGATTTAATTTGCACGTTTGGGAGTAATTAGATAAAATCAAGGTAGTTCAAGTGTGAGCGCAATTTCAATGACTAACTTGAGCAAGCCATGTTAGGTAGGTAAAATTGTTTTATCCGAGTAAAATGGGTAGATAATTGTCACAGTCTGAATGAACGTAATTATAATATATTCAAACTAGTTTATAAATTACTAGCTTTTAAATTTCAGTACTTTTTTGTTAATTATTTATTGTACAATACAATATTATAAAATTATGAGCATGTGTATAATACAGTGTTTGGAAAGAACGTCGTTTATGAACGCACGTTCACACGTTCACGTTCATATTTAGTGAACGATATGTGAACGTCATTCGTTTTTTTCAAATAGAACGTGAACGTGAACGACGTTTATATTTTTAATGAATTTGATCGATTTTTAAGACGTTCAATTTATTTATCATTTAATAAATATATGTATAAAATATGTGTTTTCTCATTATAATTCCTATGATATTTGATTGCAACTCAAATAACATGTCAAATATTAAAAATATAATTCAGATACTTTAAAAATTATATATGCTCTAATTTAAATTAAATTTTTATTTTTGATTTGAGTCGTATATGTTTATGAATTTTTATATTTACTGCAGGTTAATGATTCATAAAAAAAAATTAAATGAACGACCCATGAACAGGTTCATTTTGTGAAAGAACGTGAACGTGAACGAGTTCGTTTGAAAAAAACACGAACGTGAACGTGAACGAGTTCCTTTTTTGAGAACTGAACGTGAACGTGAACGAATTCATTTTTTAAGTGAACGTTACGAACACTGATATAATACATTAATGTATTTAGTTTGAATATTTAAATTGTTATCACAATAGTACTTATTATGTTTGTTATTGAAGTTTAAATAGTGATATTTAGTCACAACTAAATTTTTTTTTTTTAATGTGTAATTTATTACGGGTACAAATCAATAAATATTGATTAATTAGAATTCTTAAATAAATTAAGCAAATAATACTTTACTATATAATCCTAATAAACGACATTTTTATAAAAAAAAATCTAAAATTTCGTTTAAAATCACAGCAGTGATTGGAGAAATTTGTTGAATTATTATTTTTTCCCTTTATAAAATATCCTCGTCTTACATAGATCAGTATAAATTTACACTCAAATTACTATACAAATCAAGCTCAAATGACCTATGATTATTCTAAAGTAAAAAAAAAAAAAAAAAATGGTGCTCAAAGAAACAACGCCCAATTTTTTATTTTTTTTTTTACAATAACTTGATAAATAACTAATTGTATTTAGTTTCTAGATTATACATTTATTAGTAATCTGATATAATAACGTGTTGTGTTATTTATCTGGAAATCATGGAACAATCTAATTTTGTATCTGTAAATCTATTTCTAAATATTATAGTACTATTTATAAATATCAGGTTACAAATATTAACTTTATTTTCTCTACCTATCCATTTTGGATGTTGGATGTGATATTTGCAATGTTGTTTTTTACGGGGGAGGCTTAAAACCAATAGTTTGATTAGTAAGTAATTTATTTGATCAAAATCAAGTAATCTGTCAATTATATTCATATCTCATAAACGTAAATTTGTTCAGGTATTCATTTTCTCATCTTTATCTATAATGATTGTATCATAAGTATCTCATTATTGTGTATTATTAAAACGTCCCAACTGATTCTGTTCGTTTTTATGCATATTCTAACAATCATATTTTTCCCCGAATTTTAAATCTTATTAAATGATATTTTAACCACACTTCCTTTATTTTATGCATTTCCCTTTCTATTAATTTTTAGATACAATTTTTATGTTTTTTTACCAATTATAATATTTCCTCAGTCTTCAATTTATTTTCTTATTATTACTCATTAGTAAATTATCTTTATCAATGTTATGAAAAAGTTTTGTTATTTTCTGTGCCTAGTGTGTAAGTTTTTAATTTATCATTAATATTATAAATATTGTAATAGTACAATAAATATATATAATTGTTTCGAACTAGGTGCGTATTATTATAATATTACCGTGAACCAGAAAATAACAAATTAGATTTTCGTAAATCCAAATTTAAAAATAATATTTATTAACATAACTATCAACACTGTAATAGTGTATATTGTGATTATAATAACAAATAATAATTTATTAAAATATTATTCAGTTTCAAATTATTGTAGTGCTATTGTTAATATTATTATGTTATCGCGACTTCTAGGTACTCATGTTTTTCTATTATTCTTTAACATTACATCAGACCGACATTACTATATTAAATTGTATTTTATAATGAATTAATGTTGACATAATATTATTTTGAAATATTTTTACAATGAAAATATGAAATTTGCTGCTGAATGAAAAAAAAAATACTTGATTTTATTTTTTTTCAATAGTAATAATTTTCTACCAAAGAAACTATAATATAGTTACGATTAAAAATCAAGCTTGTAAAATAATAATTTTAGAAATTTATAGATAGGCATTAAGCCTACGACAAAAAAAGTAAATACGAGTGTGAAAGTCGTATATCGTTTTTATAAACTTAATAAAATTATTTTTGAACAAGAAAAACGAACCCAAAAATTATTATTGTAGGTACCATAATATTATTATTATAAATATTCATATAATTTTATCTTCATTACAAAACAATATTGCTAAAATGAATAATAATAATAATAAACCATTGTATGTAATCATTATATTTTCAATTAATTTGATATATGTTTTAGAGATTTTTTTTCAATTTTGGTTTTGATCTCTATAATTAGTATAGTAATTTTAATAGGTAGGTGCACAGTGTTAATATGTGATGGTATCTATATAATCTATGTGATTATAACAGAGCTGTGTTCGCCGACGAATAGCAAATAATTGTGTGGGTTATTATTATTATTATTAATTTTAATTCGACAATAATGAAACCTGTATTATAGACGGACATGAGCTAAAGAGTTTGCTTAGATTTTCGTCCGACGTGAAGTTTATCGTACGAGTAATTATAAACTACTACTACTATGAGCATTATATTATACAATTATTATATAGAAGTACAAAAGTATAAAACAACGAGCCGCGCACAGTGCACTTGATATGTGCAGGCACACGTGAGCATCACCGGTGAGATAGGTACGAACTTATTAATGTATTTGAAATTAGTTATAGTATACCGAAAAGTTTCTAAAAGCGCGGTGGCATATACGAAAAACACTACACAAACGAGCATTGGTCGCGCAAAATACAATATATTATTATATTCTCGACAACGGAACGGTCATCAAATAATAATATTATATACACGGCATATATGTATATACAGTATACGGCGGACATGCGCTGCAGACAGTCCGTTTTTTATTTGCCGGCGAAATCTTGTTTGTTTGTTTTTTTTTTTTTCTATAAACGTTATTTCCGAAAACTATTACCGTACGTATTACGCGTAATACGCCTTAATAGCGGCCGCCTGGTGTACGATAATTTCGTTACTGACGTGTTTTTTTTTATGTATGGCAAACACACTCGATTACCACCTAAATATCGTTTTGTATACCCCTACATCATTTTTTTAAACGAGTGTTAACGGCCAAGAGTTACGTCTGAGCTACAGTTACTGGGTCATAATTATAATTATTTTAAAAACGACAACCGATATCGGTAAATGTTGACTATTATTGTAAATTTTTACTTCGGCTCTGCTAATCGCTAGTAAAACAATATATAAACCCTAATAATAATATTATATAGGTTTATCGCAGTATTTAAATACCAGTGAACTCATTTAACGAGCATAATAATACGTGGACGTGTTTAATATTATTATATTAAGAATAAAAATTTATTTTCAATATATTTTGTAACTATTTGGAAAAAGTCGTATAAATATGCGTTTAAATATTTGGGTCTCGTATAAATTTTACCTTTAACCTACAAAAAGTGCGGTTATAAGGCGAATAAATATTACTTACTGTATAATATTGAAAAACATATAGCTAGATAAAATATATACAGAACAGTTCTTTTATCGTGAATATTTAATTTAATTTTAAATATTTATTTAAACGTTTAACAATTTAATGTCGTTTTATAAATAATCGTCAGTATTTGTTCTGAAAATGTAAAAATTCTGTGTATTTTTTAATTGTATCATTTATGATAAAAAAACCACCCTGCATGCTTACATATTTTAATATACAATAGTATATCTAATAGTATACGAAAAATCGATGATATTGTGTTTGTTACCTTTGCGCTGTGTGAAGTTACACGGATGGTCGAACAAAAAATTACGGAAGGAGTTGCATTCGTAATCGATTTTGGGCTCTCGGCACAGGCACGTCGGCTTGAAGAACGGGAACGCTTGAAGGGTTTTCAATGCCGCCCGACACTTTATCACCGTAGTCGTCGAACACGAGACTGTAAATCCAACACACATGTTTTATAAAATAAAAATTTTAAAAAAGAAGGTTTGAGAAAACTTATGAAAATAAAAATCAACACTTAACATAACTCGTAATAACGTAATATGATATGATATTATTATGTTGTACTAAATAATATAATGCTCTGCTATTAAAATTACAACATGATTTTATTATTGTATGTGATGCCATACGATAAACCTTGTAATACGTCTTATCATTTCAATCGATAGCACCATTTTCAGATATTTTTTATTTTCAAATTAAACCCAACCATGCTTTAATTTCATAATATTTTTATTATAATTCCCGCATTGAAAATTTTTGTCATCATTATTTTTAGGATTTGAAATTAATTGTTTCTGTAAACTGCAAATTATTGCGAAAATATTTTATGCTTGGCAGGACGTAAATATTTTAAATAACTAAACTTTAAAATATTTTAATAATATTTAGATCGCTATGGCAATAAATACTTACTAAAAAATTCGATATTTTCAAAACACATAAAATATTACTGGCATAATATATTCAAGGACAAATTAATAATTTAATCAGCGTACGGGGGGAAGGTCTATTTTACCACTTAATAGATTTAAAGCTCATAGTTTAGGTTGCTTAAAACTATAAAATGTTTAAACTACTGAAACAATTATTTTTAAAAATATTTTTACTAACTATTATAATATTTTTCAAATTTTATATAAGATATAGATTTATCTTTTATTTTAATGAACCTATAAATTATAAAATATATAAATATAATTTTTAACCTTTATCGATATTATACAATAATATTTAATAGAAATAATTAGTTTTATTTATAACCGTCAACCGATAATTATGAATATATAAAGATTTAATGACGAGCACTCCGATATAACTTCAAAATGTTTCAATAAGATATATTGTACATTGTGCGTGTAGATAATATGTCAATCACGGAATTCGATGACATAACGAATAGGTTAGGTACCTACTTAATATTGATACCTAATGTTAATACATAATATTATAGTGTAGTGCGTTTAAAATATTATTATTATTGTCATCGTTTGTATGATATACCTAACCTAACCTTTACACAATAATTGGTATATATGATATAATTATATATTATATTATTATATAAAATTCTGTATACATAATATACATATACAATATACCATATATTATGCATACAACACATATATAGTTTTTCGATTTTGTTAAACCCATTCGCGCAAGTATAATATATATTTAGCGAAAAAAAAATGAAAAAACCAATTCACGATATACCATACAATATATAACTACTTTATAATGGGTCTTATAATGTGTGTGTGTGTGTGTTTATAATATATGTACATAGTGAGGGATGTAATGGAGTTGGTGGGGACGAGAGGGAACAAATAGGTGTGAGCGAGCGTATTATAATATATTATGCCATCGTCGACGGTACGAGCGATCTTTTTGATTTTTTTTCCACACACACTCGGTTTAGTTTTCCCAAAACTCGGTATATTATACCTACGCGTACATAATTTTAACTACACGTATAGTACGTGTAGATATATGGGTAGTGTCGATTCTTTAGTTTACTTTTTTTCAACATATATTATGCTGTACGAGTTTTTGATAAAACCGTATATTATATTTTTTTATTAGTATCATAATAGCATATATAATGTAAGTACTCGCGTATTGCAAATATATGTATAACGTAACAACAGTCAAGACGTACGACTTACAGGTACACTTGTTTTGTTATTATTCGACAGAGCGTATATTATGAGGAAAAAAACGCAGATATTTATGTGAAAAACGCGACCCTAAATCCTGATGAATAAAATATTATTATGATATAAATCAATTAAAATGTCTAATATGGTGAACAATTTTTGAAATTTCTTTTAAAATGTTTCAATATTAGATATTCTAATAAAATTTCAATTTAAATACTGCTTAATAAAAGTATATTGCAGGTGGTATGATGCTAAAACCAAATGTTCGTTATTAATAATTTCGTAATATTATGAAATTTAATAGGTAAACAATAATAATTTAAAGCGTATTAACGCAGATTGGTTATTAGTTATTACATAAATTTTTACGATTTCAATATACAATTCTAATTATAATATCGAAAGAGAAAACTATTTTCAATAATAATTTCATTTTGAGTATGTTTAGTATTTATTTAAATTATTGTCTAAATTTATAAATAATTGCTACAATTTTTGTAGAAGTTTACACTATTTAAAAAAAACTATGTCATTTCAAAAATATTGATAATTCAAATTGTGTGGCTTTAAGTTTATTCTTTATAAATTCTATAAAATGAGCTATCGTGCTTTTTACGCTAACAATATTATTTAGTGATAAATTATTAAATGTATATGGTTATTTTATTTTTTAAATATTCATTGTTCATTGATACCGGGAAGTATTTTTTTTTTTTTAATTAGGTTAGATCTAACCTAACCTAGGTGGTTAGTTTTGTTATATATTTGTATTTAAATAAATATAATTTAACTTTCATAGTATTGATATCCAAGTCGATAAGTATTTATACGAAGTTGCTGTAAAAAATAAAACTCGCCTAAATGTGTCATATAGTACCAGACTGCTTTAGATGTGGTTGTTGAATATGTAAATGTTTCCTGTTAGATGGGCTAACGTTAAGTGGGTTCACCTATTATTGTGCTATGTAAAGCAAAATTGCGCTAGGTATGTAAATTAGTATTCTGGACATGTGCAAACTTTTGGCTAAGAATATTTGGTGAACATAATTGTATGGGACCACTTAACGCACCACTTCATATTTTTCTGGTGTTACGTTTTTTTCCGCTCAAACAACCGTCGACAACGTTTCGTCTTGACAACAAATATATATGTTTCATTCACAAAGTGAAATTGTTCATTTCATACAACAAAAATGAAAAACATTTTACACTTTATGAAACAAAAAAAAATTACGCGGGGGTATGGTTTTTCATAATTTGGTCATCTATTTTGTCAATTGAAATGTGTGTATTTTTTGTTTTTGAAAAATATCTAATTTATTGGCATAATATAAAATTAGGTGTTTGATTTAGCATACATTTAAAATTTGAACAAATTTTCAAAGCGGATTCTTAACGATTGTGTTTTTGGACTTGGTGTGTATTGCATGAATGGGGACGATAATATTTTTATACACGTAGTTATAATTATTTTATTTTTATCGCCTAGGCAATAAAGAAAACTTATTGATCGTGATTTAAAAACGTAGGTACGCATACTACGATGAAAAATATAAGTGTAAAATAATTATTAATAAATTAGCGTCGGTAGAAGTGTCAAAGATTTTTTTTAACAAACACGTGATAAACTTAGTTTATTACTTTATTATTATTATTGTGAATGAATGGAATAAAATATGTTTAACCTTATATTTTTAATTTCCGCTTTTTTATGTCAAACATACTTAGGTATTTTAATTGTTTTATATTCCTACTCATATTTTTGATTATAATTAATTTTAAAGCATTAAAATCCACGTTAATTACTATGCAGTGCAATATATTATAAAGTATTTATTTACTGCTTATATACTTTTACTTTTATTAAAGCTAAATATAGCTTAATTATAAATAATTTTGGTGACCTAATTCGTGTTTACAGAAATTAAATCGTATATAATCATTTCACGTCATGTATGTACTTACAACAAATAACAATTTTCATATCCAAAATTAAATATTTACCTATTTCGTTTCCACATAGACTTGGAATGAGGTTTATAATTTTAAAACATGATGGATCTTCATTGCATAGAGATCTCGCCAACAAACAATTCAGACTTCCCGTTGGCGTTTTTTCTTCTGCAAAAAAAAAAATAATAATAAAAATAATTATATTCACGATAATAAATACATTTAGAATAATTGATATAATTAATTGAATCATCACATCAATGCAATCAGTTTAAATTACAATTCTCATTAATTTAATGAGGAATAAATAATTTGTAATATTAGTATAAAACGCGCATAACTAGATTATTTATATACAATATACATCATAATATAATATCATAATATGTTACAAGGGTAGTTAAATAAAAATATTAAAAATAGTAAGAAATACATATTATATAAATAAATGTACATAGGTATTGAAACTTATTATAAAAACATTCCCATTAGTTTCCCATTTCTGAGTTTTCAGTACAGTATTAACTTTTTATTTTTCACTGTAATTTATGGTATATAATACGTTGATGGTTTTGAAAAATTACGCGTTGATGATTAAACATCGCTTTTTAAAGTTTTTTTTATGACAACTTTGTCTTAAAAATATGTAAATAAATCACACATAACATAGACAATAGACATTCTATAGTGTTCTTATTATGAAAAAAATTAACAAATCCAACGCCTAACTCAAGATATTAACTTTGTATTACAATCATTATGTTTTTATTGTTAATTTTATCCTTATGTTTTAATTAGCATCGTAAAAATATCCACATACTAATTACCATGTATTTGTATGTTACTTGTTTATGAATAAATTATTAATTATTGATAATTCTTTAATAGATTATAGTGACAATCACATAAATATCAATATATCGTCATAATTAATATTTGCACTTAGAATAAATTTGATTAGATTTATTTGAATGTGAATATTATAAAAATTGGACTTAAAATCATAAATTTCGAATAAAAAAAAAATAATAATAATAATAATCGGAAAAAAACAAATAGAATATAGTCAAGATGAAAATAAAACGAATACAATAAATAAATCAACAAATACCATACTTAAATTAATTTTAAAAATATTTCAAATAAGTATATTATTATAAATAGTTGCTTTGTGTTTTTGTAACTTTTGATGAAAAATACGATAAGTATTATTGAGTTTATTTCAATGTTTTAGTACTTATTATTTTAATTTTTTTTTCTTAAGTTTTTGAGCCATTTAAACCTTAATATTTTTCTTCCTATGATAATGTTTAAATCATCACATCAATGGTTAAAGATGTATCGAAAAATTGTATAAAACGATTAATTCATTTTTATTGGTAATAATTATGAGTTATTTAGCCAACCGCATTAAGAACTCAAATTTTTTATTCTAGTACTCAATTAAAAATTATTCTAAAATATGAGTAAATAACATGGTGTAATTATTTTTAGTATTTACTATTATTCATAAAAAATCATATTTTGTTTATAGCCACTTTTAAATGCGTGTTATTTATTTATTTTATTTTTTTATATACAATAATATTATCGATGCATAATTTTCCTGGCTATTTAAAAGTATTCCAAACTCTAAGTCAATACGTGATAACAGATCATTTTTCCTAATCCTTCGTCCTTGTTAATGCACGTGTTCAAAATAATATATGAATATAGCGAAAAAGTTCTTAAATTTGATTCAAGGAACGAAATTGGTGAGATTTTTTACTCGTTAACTTTCACAAGTTATAAACTATAGTTCAAGTCCTATATATATATAAATTTAGAACCTAACCTAACCTTTAGAAAACTCATTTTCTTGAAAATAATTAGCGTTTTTTACAGTTAGTTTTTTATTAATTTATTAATAATACATAGTTAGAAGTTAGTATGAGCTTATTTAAAAAAAAACAATAATTTTATTGATAATTTTATCATAATTTTAATGATATCATCATTCTTAAATTGGTATTACTATAATATTAATATAATTTTATATCCCCGAGCAAAATATTTTGTTTAACCCTACTGTATTACTCGTACAATTCAAATGAGAATGAAGTATTTAATTACTTATAAGTATTAAAGTTACAATGAGCGGAGTAGTAATGAATCAACATTTTGCATTCTGACAGTCTACACTCGGATCAACTAAACTTGAAATATTTAATTATTTAGTAGTTATTAATTAACCATATTTATTTGAAATTTGGTTTGAAATTTTCAGAAAAATATATTCTACTTCGAAATACAAAACTAAAAATATACACTGCTCTATAAAAAATAAAAAAAACACTTAAATTATGATAAGGATAAATATAGTAAATTTAATATACAATACGTTATTTCATTTTGTTATATTCAAATTATGTAAAAAAAAAAATATTTCCAAAAACGTTAATATTTTTCTACAAATTTAGTATTTCCTTGGAATCGCCTTGTATATTGTATATATTATCCTCCCGGGTCAAATATTTTGTTTTGAATTCGTTTTTTTTTTTTTTTAACGAAGACAAATCGTCGGCGTTTAACAGCAACAACGACGAAAAAACATACTTTATTCTCCGTTTCTGTATTATGCGCGTGACACTAATAGCTTGGATCGCCACTGTAATGTCGGACAGTCGTGCACGGGTGTACCTACTTCAGGTCAGGACAAATGTTCCTACCTATAAAAGCATTGCGAAAAATCGGTAAAATTCGCTCGGGGGATATACATTCTGAACATATATATAATAAATATATAAATATATATATATATATATATATAAATGCATGCATAATTCATAAATAAACGTATTCGCCAACTTGCATTTGCCCGTATGCCTAGATCGATAGACGGTGTTTCTTTATGGCCATCTGGGTCATCCAATTTAATTTTCCCGTACCTGCAGTGCTATATAATAATATAAATCGTATAAACCGTCTTTGTAGTAGTAATAATAATAATAATAATAATAATAATAATAATATACGATCAACGTTCGTGTAATACGCAACGCGTGGTACTCATAATTTATCTCAAAATCAATTTTCAAACACTAATTTTATTTTCCACTGCAGCTATTTGGATTCAAAGCACATCAACACTTAAGCACATTATATAACTGTAAAATACCGTAGTATTTTTTTTTTTAACTCAAATATCATACAAATCTCGGAACGCGTTGTCTTTAACTCGATGAATTTAAAATGTAATTTTTATTTTCTCAGACTAAGATTGTTTTGATTAAATTGTACAGTGAAGTTTTGAATTATGAGCTATTAATAATAATATAGGTACCTATTTATGTTGTTGAAAGAAATCTCGACCAACTTCTTTTAAGTTACTTGGTTTTTATACCATCTTGAATTTCAATTAGGATGAACTTATTTAATCTACTTTAATTGATTGACTCGTAACTTTTCAGTATAGAAAAACATAAAAGAGTTAACAGTCGAGTGATAAATTTATCGTTGCAACCACTAATTAAACTATACTTTTTTATTGCTTTACTCCGATGGAAATATAGTAAATAATAATTTAAAAAATCGTTTATAGGCTAAATATTGCATTTGTCGCTATATGCAACCTATTACACTCGGATTACGTTGTATAACACACTATTATATCGATCTATAATGCTTATAACAATCTCGTACAGTACTTATTTTAAGTTATTACAACCAGCAGCCATATAATAGTAATAATGTACACCTTACGACTTATCAACAAATCCCGGAAACTTAGATTTATCGTATTGACTTGTGCGTCGCAATCTTAAGGGTCATATAATAGTAGATTTGGCCCACATTTTGGATCATCTCCAATTTTTCAAAAGCCTTCGCTGCCGCAGCCACTGCCAAACTACCATCGGTCTCCATTGCATCTGAATGAAGGTTATGTTACCGATCTGTACTAAAGGGGTAGAGTATGAATATTTAAGACGGATATGTAGTTACGTATACACGTAATCTAAAATTTAATACGTTTTATGTTTTAAAAACAAATATGTCATTCATCCAAAATAGTGTTTGAAATTATACAATATATAATATCTTTAAATCCTAGATAGGACAAGTAATCAATGTTTTCCATAAGTTCTATACAATAAAAATACAGAAATATTATATCCTTTTAATTAATTATAATTTATAACTTATAACGATTTTAATTTTAGATAAGCAGATTCGAGTACCGACTGACGTAAGAGAATTTTGGATATTATTGGTGCATTACTCAGCTTATCTAAACTGTAATTACTTAAAACTAATTAACTGTTGGCTTGAACCAGATATACAAATCGTCGATTAAATATTATTTACTTTAAAATATTAAATTAAAAAAAGGAGTAGCCGGTAATTTTTATGCTGTACATTAGGTATATTGAATGGCATTCGTCACTGGGTAAGCTACTGTACGATTTATAATAAATTTGAATTTATTAATAAACCATGAACAAGAAAAACAATTCTGATTAAGACCAGTAGATAGAAGTAATATTATAAGTTTATTATATGATATATTTTAATATTTATATTACTGTTATAGTAATTTATTGTACTATAAATAATACGGTAAGTTGAATTTAATTTGTTTATAAAATATTGCATTTCTTATATAATTAACATTTATTTGTTGTTGTAGTAGTATACAGTAGGTAGTACATATATTGTTTATAGTTTATATACTTTATACACAATCTTTTAAGACATTACCAACTTACAGTAAAACTGTATAAATAATTATTGTTTATAAATTTATACAGAAAAATCTAAAAAAAAAAAATGTCAAATGTCAAACGTTCATAAATAGCTCAAAAATAGATAAAATATTTTTTTAAAACATATAGACAATGTTTGTATATAAATATTTGGTTAAAATTTAGTGTATTTATGTTTATTTTATTTGAATTCAATTGAAGCAAAATAAGAAAATCGTCATTTTAAGTAATTTTGTGGATATAACCTTGAGCTTGTTTTTAATTCCACTAATAAAACCGTATGTGGAACTTCGTATTATATTTTTAAAGTTTTTGATAAAGCAAAAAAGTTTTCGGTAATTATTGAGAAAAAAATGAAAATGTCACTTTGTCACATGTCTATAAATAGCTCAATAAGAATCAGAATATTTAAAAACTATACCACGGATAAGAAAATGCTAATAGTATTTAAGGTTTATTCTTTTTGAATTAAAAAAAAACAAGACAATTTATTTTGTAAAAACTTATTTTTCGTAAAAATTCCCATTTCCCTAATTCTCCCTCCTTATTTTTTTAAATAAATTTTGATTTATGATTTATTAAAAGTAACAACTAGATTCACTTTCCCACCAAAAAATATATCGAAGTTGAGAATCAAACCATTTTTTCTACTTTTGTCTTATACTATAATCATACTTATGTAAAATGTGTATAATATACACTTATATATAAAAAAAAAATACTCATTATTAAAAAATCAAGACATTTATCGCTTTGCTCAAAATCGAATATGTGCATTGCTGTTAAATATTAAGTCACACTAATAGCTATAAAAATAGTTTAAAGTATAATTTGTTTTATTCGTAAAATTTCGTGTTGCGATTATAACTTAAAAATATTATAAAGAATAAAAAGGTTTTTGAAAACATTAATTTATCAAATACACATTGTTTGGTGATAAATTAATCAATTTACCTACAAATATATTTTCGAAAAAAATTAACGTCCATCGTAAATATTATAAGATTAATATAAGCTGTGACCATTTTTTCGACAGTCGAGCGTTTTAAAATTCATCTCTTACAGATGCAACGCCTGTAACAAAAAGACGAGGCTCAACGATTACATTATTCACCTACGTGCATCGTCGTCGTCGTCGCAATCATCATCTCTCAAAACGCGAATATTATACACAGTGTGTAAATGATGTTACGCGGTTTAGCGGTGAATTTATACAGAGTTTCTTTTTTTTTATACAATTCCGACAGTTCAGAACGGTCTCGGAGATGTATATAATAATATATACACATATAGTATATAGATACAACCCATAGGTATAGGTAGGTACATATAATAATATACTGTCTTGCCTCAAATGGTTGGCCCGAACAACAAAAAATATAATATATAAATATGCCACTGGGAGCGTTCCGAACACATTCACATTTAAAGGTTATTTCTCGTACAAAAATATTCGTTTATGTCAAAATATTAGGGAAACGCATCGATGCACATATTATTGTGTATCGAAGCACATAATTCTTCGGTACGCCGTGTAAGTGTGTCTAACCTATAATACACATCGATATATCCCACGACGACAGCCCATAACGAGGAATAAAATAATTTTCATTTAATGCAAAAGGAATTAACGTAATAAACGTAATTAACGTATACATTTTGTGGAGAATTACGCCAGAAAATAAATTTTTATTGTTAATGTTATTCTACATTAGATCATAACAAAACCCGAGACACCAAAATGATAAAATAATATTTATACCATTTAACATCCAAAATTTATATTGTACAAAATATCGTTTTATAAATAACAAGTTTTTAATTTTTACTTAGAGTCTTTTCACATTCTTTAACATAACTGTGCTTTAAATGCTTAAAATAACTTGTTCGTTCTATGATATATAATATTGATACATAAACAAATATAAATAAATGTGTTTTGCTTCAGCTTATGAATCACAAATAAGATTACCTTCTGATTTAACTATTTAAAATTCGTCGGATGAATAAAAGAACGTTAAGTATTTATTATAAAACGTTATAATTTATTGAATACAATTTTTTTTTTTTTTAAGTTATTCATTTTAAAGCATTGAGTTTTTCTGGTAAAAATTGCTCTGCATAATATTAGCTGTTATAATTACTAAAATTTACAGCTTTAACAAAATATTTATTAAATTAAATTTACTTGATGTTTTAATTGCATTTAATAATTAATAGTTTAACTTAAAATGTAGTGGATGAACAATTTTTACACTATGTAAACCGAAAGTAGATAAAAACATTATTTTTTAAAACAATGTATTTTTTTTTCTGTAAACACTTAAAATAATAGGTCATGGTGTCGTACGCCGTCCTTTAATGTTAGTACGTACATTGTATAAATTATTATTGTTATAACAGCAAATAGTATCAACTATTTTGAATTGGATAGTACTACGAGTTCTTCAAGATTGCTAAAAATATTGTTATTAATACTACAAAAAATATATTTCATATTTTAGTTGTATTAATAGTAACAACTAAAACCAGTTGTATTTTTAGTATATTTACAAGTATGATGATTGATGACGTATGACTGATGTATAGAGCAGAATGATTTTCCAGACACTTATTTATTTATTTATTTTTTTACATTTTTGATTTAAACGTACACAACTTTTAACTATAGATGCATTCATGCATTTAACGACTTATTAATTTTAATAACCTATTGAAAAAGTTGAATACAACATAATTAAATTATATTATAATATTAATTATTATTGTCATACTCAAATAAGTTTGCGTTTTATAAAATATTTAAAAATTATTTTAAATAACTACTTAAGAAATTACAATTTATAAATAATATAATATATAAAAGATAATCAGTATAATCATTAAATTTTTAGATTTATGTTTAAAACTTTTTGGTAGAGTATAATCTAAAGTTTCATCTGCTCAACTACTCATAACGATTTTATAACACGTTTTAAAATGCTCAATTTGTTTATTTAATGTAATATTTTTTAATGAAAAATTCCAGTGAAATACTGGAATCTATTTAAACTGCCAAGAACTAATAAACACGTGAATACATAAATTATAATTAAACAATCAAACTCAAAATGATATTATATATTAAGTAATTTTAAAATACGGTTGAACTTTCTAGACTTTGGATACTCGAATAAACAGCTAGTGTATACACTATACATAATATGATAACATGGATACAATAAGTCTCTTACAATAACCTTGTGTTTATTCACAAATAGTAAAACTAAAGATTTTTACAACTTAAACCTTTTAATAATTTGTATTTAATAGAATTCGTAGATAACTACTAGAAAAATATGTTTGATATATCAGTAATCAATTAAAAGTTACAGCTGTTCTACTAGGTTAAATTAAATAGAAAAAAGCTCGGAAAATATTGATATTCTCAGTGAATTGTGCAATAGAAATTCTATACCAAGATAGCATAGTATATTGTAATACCTCATAATTCTCAAATTCCATTATTATACATATTAAGAAATAATAGTTATGTCGATTATAAATCTAATAATATAATAAGAACTTTTTGTACTCTTGGATCTGCTAAATAAAAAAATTGTAGATTTTAATATTTAGAGTAGACTGTTATATAATACGCATTATGGAAATTGTATGTTACTTAAGGTCTTTTTCCGACGAAAACAAGTTCTAAATAAGCATTCCTTTAAATATTTTAAAGAGTAATATCATAAATAAAAATAAATAAATGATACAATAAATACATATTTTTCTGAAAAAACTATTAACAAAGTGGTCGTAATATTATGATAATTTAAAAAAGTTAAGTTAAACTATTAATAATAATATATATTAACAAAATTAACGAATGTAATATTATAAGTACATGTATACAATTTTGACCTTAACCAATATATATTATAAATTATGCATGGTAGGTGAAACTTAAGTTTACTACAGTAAGACAACAAAGAAAAAAGATAATTTTTTTTTATCGTTTTTAGTTTTCAGTATTCAGTACACGAGTACTATTTGTCGTTGTGGGGTGATATATCTTCTCGATTTACTTTTCTAAAATAAATGTTTTAAATATTAAAATGAGCGGTTGAGATCGTGATATACATAAATAGTTCTTGGTAGATTTATTTAGAAAAAAATAGAAAACTAATAAAATATCTTGATAATTAATTATTAAAAACATGGTTTTACATTATTATCGTCATCATTATTAAATGAAATATTGTGATTACGATTTTTTTAGGTACCTATCATTTGTCTTCTTATACACAAATTCTGAAGAAACACGTACTATAACAATATAATCAAATCAATTGTGTAGAAAGACGACAATTATTAAATAATTAAAAAATGACCAAATTGGTTAGACATTTATCTATAGAAAAAACATTTCGAACTTAAATAATAAATAATTTATTTTCAAACAAATGGATGGAAAATTATAAAATTAAAAAATTAATATAAATTCAAATCTTACTATACATTTAAATTACTTATATATTGAATACAAATATACATATTAATAAACTAATGCCTAATATAATATAATTAACTATTAAATTAGTAATGAATAATGACTCAATAATTTAACAATTTTAGTAAGACATAAGACGTAAATTGGTGATTTAACGAAATACTATATCATATTTTTTACATTTTTTTGCCTAAATATGTATGAATAAATTACAGTATAAAAAATTTAAATTACAATAAATAATATTAGGTAAAAAATATATATAAATTATGTTAAATTACTTAAATGGATTAAATAGAACTTATTTGGTATTCGTAATATTCTCCTTGTAATAACTAAATGAATATCTCAGATTGTAGATTTTAAAATAATTTTTTTATTGACAAAATCTACCTATCACGATTTCAAAAGAGTGGCTTTATTGATATAATAAATTATTTGAGTAACGATTCCAATAAACAGTCTGTTAAATTAGCCTTGTTAAAACAAATGTTTATCATAATTTCCTAATGATATTTCAGATAAATATTTTCTTATTTATTATTATTTCTTTATCAATATCCTATATAATTTATTATCTATTATCTCATCACATTAAACTATTATATAATAAATACATTTAAGTTTAGGGTAACGATAGTATGTTTTAAATTATTTTTAACTAATTATATTTAAGATGGAAGTCGGTGTAAATATAAATAGATACGTTTTTAACAGCCAAGTACTCAAGTATTACAAAATGATAACTTTTGCGAAGAATGTGGAGGTAATAGTTGAGTTCTATGAATTTGAATCAAGGTAGGAGATATTATTTAGGGTTTTGGAGTTTCATGCATATATTTCTGAAATGACAATTTAAAAAGTGATCACATTTATAGTAATTATAGTTTAACTGCCCAGACTGGAGTTTATATCTCGGACAAGAATTACAAGTTATTGTGCATGCATTCTATAGATTTTTTCATTGAACTTATCACACGAAATAGTTAACGATAGAAAAATCAACGGGATGATCATAATTCATATGATTATATGAAGAATTCGAATTGGTGGATTTTTTTTTTTAAGACCTCCTTATGGTACTTCGAATTTCTTAGTTCAATAATAAGTAAGTTCAACTACTCGTATACATTTAAAATTTTAAAAATGTCAATGTGATTTACATATTTTATTTTGATATAAGTATGGATAATATGAATAATGATAGATTTATTATGAAGCAATGCTTTAAAAATAATTGTATCATAGATATATCACCCGCATAAAATATGATTATTTTACTCTATAAATAAAATATATTCCTCAGTTCTCCTCTTTATTTACTAAAAATCTAAATCTATCGACTAATATGAAACTCTACAACTATAATTTAAATTTCTAAAAAAATATAATTTCATTTTTTAATTTCTTTTTTCAATTTTTTTTTCTGAGATACGCAGAAAACTGATTTTCATTTTCAAAAATTATGTTAATTTATAATATATTTTCTCCAAATAAATCACTATTAGGTATTATGAAAAATATTTTATTTTGTTCTCTTCTAAAATAAATGCTGATGAATTTGAAAATAAATCTCTTTCAAATATAATTATAATAAGACGTCCTGGAGAAATCAAATATGTGATAAATTTTTTATACTTTTCATGCATTTATTTGCTACAGATCAAAGATATTTTAACCGTTGAAAAAATGCGTAGATGAGCATATATACTAGATTAACTGAATACTAGTAGAACTTTCCAGGGAATTCCACGTAAAAATGATCGTCAACCACTCGCGAACTATACAATATACCTACGTCCCACAAGCGTGAATTCAATAAATGTCGATTCAATACTCCTGAGAAAAGTCACTATTCCATTCCCTTAAGGAGAGAATATATACATTTTTAAGTAGCTGCAGTGTATCAACAATTTGTCACAATAATGGTTAAACTGAATTAGTAATATAGTTATTATATTATGTGTGCAAAAAAAGAATTCAACATTATATTGTGTATATGCATGCGATATACATTGTTCACAAACTCTAAAACAAATCAACTAAAAGAAACTTTTACAAATCAATGCATGTAATTCATAAAAAAACTCCTGCCATAGCTTGGAAATTAAATTTTTGAAATTATTATTATAGCAAGTTAGCTGAGAATTCAAATTATTGGTACCATTTTTTTGTTATACAAATTTATCTTTAAAAATCTATTATACTGGCGTACCTCCCCCAAAATGTCAATAAACTCCCAAAAATCGAAGGTAATATGCGTGAAAGGGGATGCGTGGGCTAAGCTCTTACTGGTCACTTTACATTATAGATTATTATAGTCCCCCTAAAAATTCAACCAATGTCCGCCTATGGTACTCATTTTGCTTCATTCTCTCCAACGTGGAATAAAGTGGCTCACTATTTTTATAAATTGTATGTTAAAGTTTCTTGGCTTTCTAAGAATTTCTCTTATACCTATAGAAATTACTTTAAAAATAAGAAAATTGCCTCTTATATACTAACTAAACTCGATTTGCTATCTATAGACAGACAATCTTAAAAAAAACATTTCAAGCGATGACGTATGAGTCGATATGACTCAAGAAGCAGTCAAAGTAAAATAAAAATGAATAAAAATCCATTATGGTATAAGTATAGTGACCACAAAACTTCAGAGTATTTTCATTGAATCTATTTAATACGAGTAAACAAAATTATAACTATAAATACAATTCCACATTCAATTGGTATTATAATGCTGAACTAATTAACTGTACTAGCCTTAAAGCAAGCACCATATTTTAAACGATTCTTAATTTTTTAGTTACTATTGTAAAATAAAATTATACGTTATTATTTTACACAATCATAATATTGAAAAAACCCTGTTGATATTTATTTGGTATTCATTATTTATGATTTTATGATCATTTTAATTAGGTAAATATATCGATATTTATGATAATCAATGTATGCGCATAAATAATGTTTACAACAATATTAGCTAGTTTAACTTGGGTACATATACTTTATGCATAAACTTAATCAGCATGCACATTTAATCTCGATAAAATTACTGAAGTAAATTTTGCCTTCTTGAATGAACGGCTTAATAATGGTACAATAAATTTCAATTAGATCAATTGTCGTAGACAAATAATCAACAACGCATTCAAAAGTTAAGACAATGAAACTTTTTTTAAAATTTAAATGTAATATCAATATATAATATATAATATAAAACGTGTTACTTTTTACTTTATTAATAATTGTTGCTTCAGCCCTCTTAATAGTTATACATATTAATATATTAGTATATAATATTATAATATTATATTAATATGATATTTCTTTTTCATTTCGGCTCTTCCGTATTTATTAATTTAGTGATAGGCTCGCGAGTTTCTTCTCGTTGGCCACCCCAAACTGTTATACAGTAATAAATATTAAGGGGGCTGAAACAAGTCGAAAACAATATGTAAAACAACCAAAATGCCAGACAAAAGGGTGAAGCTTGTGTTTGATGGAAAAAAGATAGGTATGAATTTGTATTTTAATCTTCTAGGTTTCGATCGAGGCGATTTATGATATTTGAAAAATTGAAGACGTAAAGAAATGTATAGTTCTTTTAATTATTAATGTTTGAATAATTAATTTCAATATCTAAAATTGCTTCGATCGAAACCTAAAAGACTAGATGACAAATTCAAATATGTATTTAAAAATAAAGTCCATCTACACCAAACCTTGTAATTTTGTCTGTCTTATTGGTCTTTTAGATATGTATTGAAAACGCGGTGTGCCAATACCGACATTTGACATGTTCCTGCACGTGCGAGAATGTGTTATCGTCTCGTGAATTAACAATATACTACTAAGCTACTTCAATTTCACGAAACTATTGGATATCAAAAATTATTATATCTTATTATACCTCATTACACGTACTGTAACACAGTGAATTTAATATTTATTACTATATAATATGTATAATCATATATTATATTGATTATAGGTATATAAGTATTATTATTATTATTATTATTATTATGGCTATCTTCTTATATGTGCTCTACCGGCAGCATTGCGACGGCAGTATACGCTCTTCCGTGTTTTTCCAGCCTACAACTATATTTCGATTTTAGAAAATATATTCTAGTAATAAGTGGGATGATGTAAAAGTGGTTTTAATAACGAACAAAAATTTTTATGAATAAAGTAATAAAAATGATTATATTATATTATCAACGCACGTCTTCGTTTTATCGCTGTCTCGTTATTTGTTTCAAAAATAATTATAAATATGAAATATGAAATGAAATAAAAAAAAATACAAATTCAAATCTGTTTTCTGAATAAAAATCCATCAAACACAAGTTTTACACTTTTGTCTGGCATTTTAGTTGTTTTATATATTTTTTTCGACCTGCTTCAACCCCCTTAAAGTATAAACGTACATAATAAACAAAACGATATATGGCTATTTTTAATTAGTTTTTTTAAAATTGATTAACAATTAGGTTTTATCGAGTTAGTTAATGAATTAAATAACGAATAAGCTCATTAAAAATGTATACATGTTTCTAAAAATATTTTAATTTAGAAAATAAAGTTTAAGAAATTGACAAAAAGTTTGATTGAGCTTAAAAAGAGTTGAACATTTTATTTTGATGCTTCAGTGAGCAATATTTACAATATTAAAGTAATATAACAATTTAGTTACTCCAACAGAACGGAAATTAGTTGTTCATAAAATAATACTGTATCAGTAATCAGTATGTTTCAATAAAAGTTTTAAGTAAAGTACATAATTGAAAAACACAAATTTTGACTATTAATTGTTAATTTCATAGTCGATTTATTAATTACATTTATAATGAATTAATTTAAAGCCTTTTATAATATAAATATGTATATTTATGTATGTGGTATATATTCAATGAGACATATTATGTGGTATGATTAGTTTAAAAATTAAACTAGTTTATACTTTCGTATACTTATTAAATAAATACACTTATTAGTTCTTAAAGTATACAAAAGATATAACCGTAGCATATTCAAATTTAAAAATATTATTTTAAAATAAATAAAAAATTTTATTCGTTTAAATCACATTTGTTATAAAATATACGAAATATTTATAGTTTTAACATTTGTAATATAAATGAATTTATTTTAATTCTTTTTTTTTATTTATTAATTTTTATCTAGGATACT
Organism: Rhopalosiphum padi; assembly: GCF_020882245.1. NCBI lineage: Eukaryota > Metazoa > Arthropoda > Insecta > Hemiptera > Aphididae > Rhopalosiphum > Rhopalosiphum padi. Next base: position 33,368,730 of record NC_083599.1, read on the forward strand.
GCAGTATTTCTGCACGAAGGAAAATCCGAAATATAAGTGCTATAACCGTAGTGGGTACCTTACTTGGTGCGTGTATCATGTTACTCGTGGGAGTGGACGATTTTAATCAGAACGCTTTATTTTCTCGACTCAAGAAGTTACAATTTATCGAGCTGACTTTAATCATATTATACTATACAACACAAAAATTGTGTACCTAATTTATCTTATAACCAAACTTTTTTTCTAGATCGTGATACCCATACTTTATCGAGATATGATTATTTTGAAATTTATATACAAACGTGAGACAATAAAGAGTTTATAAACATGTCTTAAAATTATTTTAAATTACAATTTCAGACTTTACTAGGATATTATTGCATTTAATTAAATATAAAAAACTTCTAACTTTAATATAGTATATATTATAATATTGTATCTATATGCAGTATAATCTGAATCAAAAGTTGCAAACAAAAAATTAAACTTACAAGAACCAACAGTTTATTTATTTTCAAAACATTTTATACAGTATAAAAATGATTTAAATTCAAATATAGTATATATAGTATTAGTAATGCACGATTAAGTTAAGTTTTATAAAAATTAAAAACGTATACCTACATTTACCAGTAGATAAACTAAATAATATTATATGTTATTTTGATTTTTGTATTATATAGGTCAAACAATAAGAATTAATATTTATGATTTCTATTTGGAAGATCTTCTTAAAATGTTTTTTTTTTATTATTATTATTCAATTATAACTTGTTCATTTATACTAAATAATAACATTATAATAATGTAAAAGTATAGAATCATCTGATTACATAATAATATTATGTATTTATTATTATCATTTATATATATATATATATATATCATATTATTAAAACGTACATTTTATTTGTTGAAAACTAATTCACTACTTAGTATTTACATACATCAATTTTTTTTCTAAAATCGTTGTTTGCTTGTTAGTTGTTATTAATTATTTAAAACACATTTAATTTAATAAGTGCAGAGTTATTTGTATACATGTATATAATTTTGCTTGCACTTTCTAAATATCTAATTAATTATTAAAATAATGTTGTTAAATAATTTATGAAAAATAAAAATAATAATTAATCTAATTTATACTTATAGCAGGTAATTAAAATGAATTAGTATTGTGGAAATAAATATTTGCCCATTTGTTAAAAAAAATTATTATTCATAATACATGTAATAAAACATTGTCTCATATATAGTTAAAAACGTAATCATAATTAATTTCTAATTAAGGTTTAACACTAATGATTAGTGAACATAATACGGGAATGTTGCCAAGATTTCATTTCGTGGGAGTCCATTTGAAAAGTATTGATTAAACTTTTCGATGCCAAATATCTACCATAATATTATATTTTATTTAATATATTATGTGATTATAATAATATGAATAATATATTATATTATGAAAATGAATCAAAGATAAATTTAAAATCCCATATAATGAAGTTATCATGAATATTGCAATAATAACTTTAGTGGTTGGTTTTTGTTTTATGATATCCAATATAATACAAAGAAAATAGAGTTAGGTAGGTCAACTAATAATTACTATTGGTGGATGATAAATAATAAAATAAATGATAATATATAAACAATGATAATATTATTTTAAAAGAAAATGCCGAATTGAGCTAATGATGTTTTCTTCAATTTCGGCATAGTTTCTTTTGTATAACTATATATACGTAACCGTTAAATACGGTTAAAAACAAGATACTCAGTGGACTTGCTAGGTCATTAAATATTAATCTAAGTTGAATATTTTTACTTTTATACATTATTACCCCTCTATAAACATTATGTATCATTATAGTCTTAAATAGCGGTGCAGACTGTATTGTTTAATAACGTATACCAAATATTATAAAAGCATAGGTAATTATTTATTTCCGTATATAAAGTATATATCTAGTATTTTTTTTTTCAAGTTTATTATCGTGCTGGCTGAAATGAAATATCGAGGAAAAATGTTTTGAGGTGGTATTTAGGCCGCGGCTAAAAAAAATGTTTGGACGTCATAATAATGGGTATATAATATTATATGCCCTCTAAGATATCGATTCTTATATTATGTGTGTTACGACGGCGACGTCGGCGGCAGTGTGGCGTTGATGACGACGGTTAAATTGTAAGTTGCATGTAGTGCTCAACTAAACCCGTTAAATATATAACATTTAAAAAAAAAAATTCATTTTTACTATCATTATGCACCAAAAGGCAGCACGAAAACCTCATGAATGGTCAAATGCTTGCATAATAAAAACGATGTTTTTTAAAGGAAAAACTACAAAAAAACTAAGTATAAAAATATGAGGTGCTAAACACTCGTTATTTATAAATAATAAATAACCTAATTATATCATAATTATGTAATTTAACTGTATTATTCTTAATATAGAATAGAATTCCAAAAAATACACCCGTTTCAGCAATGATGTGACATTCAGAGTGTATTATTATTTATTATACACTAAACATATAGGATATCGTGATGACGACAAAAAAATATTATTATTATTATGTACGTATTGCTAACTCCGTTAATCGTCGGGTCAAGATCCGTGCGAAGCTGATTTCGTGGTGAAAAGGTAGGTATGCACAATACCGTATATACGTTTCTATATGGTGCGATAACGCGGGGAGGAAAAAAAAATTAAACGAAACAAAACAATAGTACCTAACCACGATATAATACAGTTATTATAGGTACCTTTGTAATGTATTCAAATGTTATGATTTATGATAGTATTATACACGATAAACGTATATGATCGCCGAACGGTCAAGTGACGGTGTTTGTGCAATTGTGCATACAAATCGTACGTGCAGACGCCACACACATGACTATATAATCTAACACGGTATGTACTATAATATCGTCTATATTATAATATATACATACAATACACAACAAATAATAACACAGGAGTGAACCATCGATATTATAATAATGTATGCATTTATATTATTCCTACGTATATACATATTGTATAATATGTCGTAACATAAAGTGATGCGACTATAATAACGTGCGAATAGTTTAGGATAGGCAATAAAGTGGTTCTGGATTGTAGCTCGACAAGTTAAATATGTTTTTTTGATACTATAGCAGGTCGGGAAGACTACGACAACCTATATAGATCACAATGTGACTATAATATTACAATAATAATTCTTAAATTCTATCAAAAAAATATTTTCAACGCTGCTGATATGAGTGTTATAGGACGTGGTTTGGTACATACGTTTTTACCTATTCGACAGGCGATTAATAATATCATATTATAGACCAATCATCTCCCGTATCCCCGAGAAATAAGCTTAAAAACCGTCTCCGAACCTATAGGTCTAATTATTAAAATCTATTCGATTCGATTCCCACGTAGGTGTACCTACCTAACCCGCGACCACGAAGACACGTGTTGTGTGATATAATATCGGTCGTTTATAGCGACGGGACGAGATAATAATATGGTGACAGAGTGTCGTCAAAATCAAAACATAAATTGTTAAAAACCTGTACCGCGGTGTCCGTCGATGGCGGTGGCCGTGGGCGGCGCGACCTCGTGGCCCGCGGCAGCCGCGTAGTCGGAAGTCGTCGCGGACATGGTCGCCGGCGGTGGGTCGACGGGGTCGCAGCACTCGCGTTCGGGGTACTCGCTGGCCATCGCCGCGCCGACGGCCGCGGCCAACAGCACCCACGCGGCCGCGAACATGGCTGATGCTGCAGTGCGGCTATCGGTCGTTCACCACTGGCCCGGTACCGGACGACCACGCGGTTCCATAAAACGGCGTCGTCTCCCCTCGGCGATTGTCGCGGCGGTCGTCGTTCACATTTTGACGGTCGCGTTCTTCTCGTTCACCGTCATCGGCGTCGTCTTTGTCGTCGTCGCCGTCGTCGCAGCAGCGGCGGCGGAATAACGGCAATAACACGACCGCGGCGGCGGCGGCGGCGGTTTTGCGGTACTCGGAACGAATCGAAATCGGAAACGATATGATATGTAAATGACTCGACGACGTACGTATTATTATAATAATATATTATTGTATAAAATATCGAAAAGAGTTATTTCGATAACACTAGGCACTTAGAAAAATCGAACTCGTGGTAGAAAAAATATTATGATTATTATAAACGATTCCAATAACTGTGATAATAATGTTATTAAAAATTATTTTTACTACGCGACGACGACGACGACTATACCTACGATCCCGTGCCCTGCTGACGGCGCGATCCGGCGACGACACGCTGGCCCGCGGGTGGTTTTCGGTGTGTTGTTCGCGCGCGACGCCCGAAGTACGACTGACAAAAGTCCCGTGGTGCTTTTGACGGTGTGTGGAAATGCGTGTACGCGCACACGCAAACTTTTCGTCGGCGCCCTTCGTCGGTGTGCCGGTTGGGGTTTGGCGGCGTGGCGAGTCGCGGTGAGGTGATAGGTGGCGGGTGATCCATTTAACACGCTACACCCGTTTTCTCCGTCGATTTTTAAGATTTCGAACGTATTCTCTTTCCCCCCCCCCCGGGCCCCCGACGGGGTAGCCCGCCCGCCTACGAGACGTTTACTTACGTTAATTTACTCATTATCGTCCGTGTTCGTACCGTGCGCGCGCGTTTTCAAAACCAACGAATAATTACAACGAAAACAATCGAATAAATCACAATAAATTAAGAACAAGTGTGATATTATACTCTATATAATACTTGGATTTCCCGCCATTTTCCGTTTAACTAAAGTCGAGAACTCAATTTCCGTGTTTTCGTTTTACCGTAATTATTGCGATTATTGTATAAAATATTAATACGTACGTATTATACTGCTATGCGCGAACAATTAAACATAATATTTTAATACCTATCTAACTCGTTTTAATTTTTAACGACAGAAATAACGTTACATAACTTTGTTTCGAAATAGATTTATTAAGTTCTTATTTTATAAGAGGCAATTATTTGTAGTAATAATAAACAATTGTTATTATTATTATTTGATAATGCCGGAACAACAAAAAGAAGTTCAATTAAATCTACCTATAACTACGGTTTTATTCTTCGCAGGTTTCCCCATGAATTTAGTCTTTAAAAAACTTAATAAGTAATACTGCAATTAGGTTGGTAATGATTTGTTTGAATTCACGTATCTTGTATTTTATAACTAATCGCTACACGATATGTATCAAAATATTATTTTTCGGTATCATACCCTACTCTACTAATTACTATTAATAGTAAATTTCGCTTATGTCGTATGATAACTACAGTCTAGGATAATTCTCGGAATATTATTATACTCGTATTAGTTCTAAGAAACGAAAATGATAAAATATTTATAGCAATAAATTGGTATCATACCATTATAACAACACGCTAAACTTTATTGGGAAAATGGACAAAAATATAAACTATATTCTTTGTGCGTAATTCATATTATCGTACTTCGTAGTTTTTTGATTACATACCGTAATAGTTTGCCTTTATATTGTTGTATTTCGATCACATTTTCATATTTCTTCATCAATCAATTTTCAAATTGATAGTATTTGCCTATATGTTTTTGTATTACTACAGTGGACATACCAGCGATAGGTACGCCTGTGTCAACCGTTTTACAATTCTTCAAATACGACTATGAGATTAAAAACTCGGTGTGAAAAATAAAAATGTTTAACGAATGATTTATTCAATGAATCTAACCAATCTGGTTTGATAAATCACTAGGTACATTATATCGAATTTTATTTTATTTTTATTTTATTACTTTAAAGCAAGCATATTATCAAACACACGGCCCGTGAATCATTTTTTGTGACTCAAGGCTACTAATATTAATAAGCGATCAAATAAAAATTATACAAAAAAAAAGTTTTAGCATTTTCGTGTTACAGCTATGTTTGAATTATCGATATTATAAGTTTTTTCATCGAACATTTAATATAGTATTATAGTTGGCAAAAATATTAAAACTTTCACCCTTACTATACATTAATTGTTTAATACTATAATGTTCGACCTATACCAATATATGACGCGATTACATTGGGCGGTGACCAGCAGCAGCACGCCGCACCACAAGACCTTACGGAACCGTTGCGGTAGGCGCTTCATTATTATATCGCCGTCGAAGATCGGGTGACCTTCCCCTTGGCCACTATCCTATTTCTCGCTAAACATTATAATCCCTTCGACTCTTAAACAGATTAGTGTGTATCAATTAGCATTAAGACTTTAGAAAGACACAGAGAGAGAGAGAGAGAGAGTGATAGTGTACTGTGTATATGTGTGTGTGACCCGCGATGAAACGCAATGAATACTAATCGTCAACACCGTGACCGGGGAAATGTTATTATACGTTTATTTTTCTTTCTCTTTTTCCTGTGCCTCGACAATTATATGAGCACAAAATGTACCCTTACCTTATATTATAATATATAATATCATTATTATATTATTGTAATACTCGCTACCAGGCCGGAACAAACGAAATGTTTTTTTTTTGGATTTATTGTTATTATGAACCGTCGTCTGCATATTATTATACAATAATATATCTAAGTTTTAGCGTACGCTATTTTATATTCTGTAAAATATTTTATGACCATGTAATAATATACAGGGTAAGCCATTAATATTAAAATAATTCATTTTTACGCTAAAAATTCGGAAGTATAAAAATATTCACCCACTCTAAACCAAAGTACCAACTAGTTTAAATTTTTTACCAGTAACCATCTTATATCTCATTGTTTGTAACATTTTTACTGTTCTAAAAAGGTGATAACTGATTACAGAGATAAAAAAGATACAGGATGTGGCTGTCAAATCCGACGATTTAAAAAAACAAAAAAAAAATAGAAAAACAATTTTTTATTAATTTTTCGCTGAACAAATAAAAACTACACAAGTGGAATTTTATGTTATTTTACAGTCTGATCACTTAGATAAGCCAAGTTCTTTGCTGTGACGCCTGATGGCTGACTTTCGGTGACTTCTCCCTAATGCTTGTCTCACCTACTACATTTTCTTGAATCTGACTAGTTTTGTTACTACCACCTCTGTTTTGAGTCGTGCTAGCTGTGGTTTCAAATTTTTTTACCCACAGGTCGATGGTACCTCGAGAAGGCACAGGATCGCGAGGAGATAAACTAAATTGTCGGCAAAACGCACGTTGAGCGCCTACGAAACTATCATTATTTTTGTAATACGCTTTTACCGCGAACGCATGCTGTTCACTCACTCGACAAATACTCCGTGATTACTAAATTCTGGGTATTTAAAAGCTACAAGAACATTCCCGAAATCTCTACCACTTTAGCCCTGCCCACCAGTTCTTGTTAAAATCGTCGGGTTTGACTGCTGCGCCTGTATATTAGATGTACAAGATATATAGGTATTTTACAAATAATAATTTATAGTTCACTAGCAAATACCCTTCTAATTTTGGTAATGCTAATAACAGAAAATAGATTCTACTTGATAATAATTTCTTTTATTGATATTGTATAATAATGTCTATAAGACGAAAAGAATAATATAATATAATATGCGAGTAATGGGTATAACGCACTCATAAGTAATTTATTGTTTTTCATTTTTATTGTTCTGTATGCATAAATATTGAATACGAGTATTCACACTTGAATTAAAAGTATGTTACACAATTAGTCAATTTGAATTCTCTAATAGTTTTTAACATGATTAATAAACCTTTTCACTGCTGAAGTTTAAACACAAACCCTATATGTATTGTGTGTCATTTACCGTTTGACCCGAGACACCTGAGTCGACACTCAGTAATCAATCCTACTTGCACTCAATATTTATTTACGCACCATTAAATATGTAATGTAGGTAGTAGGTACACAGTAATGATTTTAAGAACAAATATTATAATGTAAAAAACATTTTATTTTATATACCTAGTAAAGACTAGTTTTAGACTAAAAAATAAAAAATAAATTTATCGCTACTGTTAAAGACTTGGGAATTACAGTTTGGATTTTTAAAACGTAATTTTATTGTTATAGGAATTTAACGAACCTACTTGCTTAAAAGTCTTTTATTTTTCACTTATGTGATCTATTTTAGAGTACAGGTCATTGGTTTTGAATCCAAATCAAGATTATCTAATTAAAACATTATAAAAAGTAAAAACCGATTTCTACGCACGTATGTTGATATATAAAACACAAAGATAAGTTACTATTTACCACTGAAATCAATAGCTTGCTACCAAATTGTCATAGAAACTTTAGAATTCAGAAGGCAAATCCTAATCCTATTTTCGTTGGTTATATTATAATATAATTTATTAAATTCTAAAATAGACTACATGGAAACGTTGTATTTAATCGCTTTAATAGTTTAATGTTCCTAATTTCACTTTATGCAACACCTCTACATTTCATATTCCAACGTTGAATGTAAAAACTAAATTTTTATTTTTTTACCCCGGTAAATCGAATGTTAATGTTAAGAAATAAACTAAAAACATTTGATTTTTTTTTGTCTTTATGCCCAGATTAGAAACTTATCTAAAATATAACAATAATCTATAACCATTAATTTCTTTATGTATTTTATGTTAATTTGTGTAACTATATCTATATATTTAGTTATTTAATTTAAATTTTTATTTGAACTTACCTATTCCCTGACCGTTTATAATTCAAATAAATTAAATTACGTTGAATACACTTAGTCAGTCAATTTTTGAAATTTTATATTACTTGACCCAAGGTATCAGGTGAAATTGTATTGATTTCTTCAGCGTTCTGTTTTTTGACATCCGAAATGGTTATATTGCGAGAACTATAGACAATAAAAATAAAAATAGAATCATTGACAGATACCTAGTTTAGGAAAACGGAGTGGCCAATCAATGTCAGAATTTCTAGATATAACACGGTTACTGAACTACCATTCTGATTGCTGCCATCGACACTCGGGCTGAATGTGGGATTTTCTCTGTTCTGTCGAAAACAAGTACTTTTTACGTAAGACGTGGAAGTAAACTTTCGTTTAAAAGTTCAAGTCAACTTTAAAATTTTAGACCCAAAAACGTTTGAACTTTTATGACATAATGTGGAGAAATAAGTAATTACTATGACCACTGCAGAGTGCATATTTCAGTTGTAGGTACCTAGTATATTTATTTTCGAAAAATACGGACACACAGTCACTTTAGGAAAATGTAACAATTTATGTTGGACTTATTTAGTATTTCCATGGGCCAAAACCATAGTTTTTGTTTATTTATATAACCCCCCCCCCATTTAGAATTTTTATCTTAAAGTTGTGTCTATATAGTTATATTCTGTTCGGGTTATAATAATATGTTTTTTATCGAAAAATTACATTGTTTATTAGTTTCGATTTAATTTTCAAATATGTTTGTTTAAAATGTAACTTAAAACTGTAATAAACTAAATAAAAATAATATTGTTATAGTCAGCGTTCTTACAAGAGACAAGACACGGGTATACACAAAGCAGTGCAGTGATATTTAAAAAAAAAAAATATATTTTCTATAATCATTTTAAAAATATATTATAATATTCCTGTAACAGAAAAACAGCATATTCCTAAACGAGATTATCTGTTGACAAGACGTCGCTATGCGTAATTATATGGAAACTGATTGGAAATGAGTTTATATGACATAAAATATCAATCATCATCTGTCAACTGTTGTCTGGTCTGAAAGTCTTTATATATTAGCGTTACGGCATTTAGTTGTCAAGTTCAACGTTCAGCTGTCTATAAAGTAGGTATATCGGAGTAAATTTTATGCACTGTCGTCCATCGATTAGTTACATATTATACTATACAAAGCATGAATCTAGTTTGAACGTTAATATAAGTTGTATTGCAAAATTTGTAAGATAATATGACATTTATATTATAATGTTACATTATATAATATTATAATAAATACATCAACACTGCCAAAATTCAGACGCATGTTACATAATATTATATGAATTTCAATATGGAAAAAAATGAAGGACTTAGTCATAAATTGTAAAAGTGTTTATATTCGATATTATATATTATATAAATTGAACCATTTTAATAAATAATATTTTTTAGTCATAATTATAAATTCCTATGAATTGTCAAATATTTCAAACAATATTTATGTTTAATTGCAACTATTTAATAATAAACTCAATTTTATAGCATATGTAACGATAATAATACAAATCTTAACATCATAAATGTTACGTGAAATTGACCTTCATGTTAAGAGGATGGACCCAATAACGTATATTTGTTCATTTCTTCTGTTTTTTTTTTATATATAATATAATATAGGTAAGGCACACAGTCTGAGCACAACTCAAAAAAACCATTTTTTTTAATGATAAATTGTATTTATAAATAAAAAACTTTTAAATGTACGAACGGTAGCAAGACCATGCACAATGACTAACCACGAGGTAATGATGATTTGACGCGAATTTTACCGCGTAAAATTGTATAGTGTGTAAGCTTTGTGTTCTAGCGAATAAATTTCGAAGCAATTTAAAATCGCGTCCGCGCGCGAAATATTCGCCTTGTGTGTGAGAACCTAATAAATAATAAAGGAAAATATATACTGTAATTCCTTCATTTTGTTTGCAATATTAAATAGTATTATGGTTACCTAGTACATTAATAATTTAATACTACCTTTATAAATATAATAATATAGTTATTAAAATATTAAATGTAAACACTAAAAATAATATAAGTAAAAAAAAACATTTTATATTAAACGCCATTATGGCAATGCCACATGACCCCCTTTGAATCTGAGTCTATACAAAAAAATTATTATTATATCGTGGCTTATACTTATGCCTGGATAAAGGTTTGAATACAGATATATGCATATTATTATTTGCACCTCAGTTTTTCCGGTAACATAATTTTTATATGATTTTAAAAACTTTTACAATTTCTTATATTTATTTTTAACTATTAAAACGGAAAACCTTACTGTATCGCATTATTTAAATAATGTTTTTGTAACAAATACTCGTTATGTATTTATAATATACTAGTATTATTTTGTGAAAATTGTATGACTAAAAAACTTCAAAAATATCATATTATAGTTGTAGTTCTAGATGATTTAACATACACCTAATACCTAATTATTGTATTATACAAATTTAATATTGGGATATGCTGGATATGATAATATATAATAATAAATAATATCTTTGATTTTAAATACTTGTATATAAAGTATTTATTTTAGAAATTTAATTTTTCATAATATTACTAAATACAAATTTAAATATAATAAAGTCTATGTAGATAATGTAAAATACTTTAAATTATTATTTAAATATTTTTTTTTTTTTTAATGTCTTTAAAGTTGTGTTTGAACCCTTTACTATCATTAGTAGGTATATACTGTATCTACTATTTAAACACACCAAAATGTTTTTGTTTCTTCTTCTTAATATATATCATATTATTAATGTTTATAACCGCATTGTATAGCAACCGTCGTCGTCGGTTTCTAAGGATAAACGGTATAGTGAAGGGTCGTTTTTATTCTCGAACAATTTTGTAATTTACGGCCATTGTGATGCGTTATGTGTTATATTATATAATAATATATGATCATACGATTCGAAAATTAAGCCAAGCGTTGCTAGACCCTGGCTAATGAGTGGTGTGACCACATGGGCTTTTGAGCAATGTATCATTTCCGTCGGCACAAAGTCCACCATCGCCGGCAGGAGTTTAATTAGTTTTAAAAGTAAATTGTTGTGCACGAGCTCGAAGAATACTTTGAACGGACTAGAAGCCCAAATTCCGCCGTTGTATATTATTACGCTCGTTCGTTATAAGCATATAATATTATACTGCTCGTATTTGCTGGTAGGCACAATTTGTTTTGATCAATATTATTTTTATAGCAAATTGATTTGTGAAAATATTTTTAAAGTTAAATTATCTACCCATCATATGAATTACTATTGTTTATTTAAAATGTAAATAGGTTTATGTTTGAAATTGAATTCAAGCAAGAAACTGATACATACACCGTGACATCCTGTACCATATTAAAAATAATTATGATATTATAATGGCAATATGGTAATATATTACTTGGCTTTTGTGTATAGACATATAATTATTATAATATATACGTATATTATAAGATAGAATGATATTCGTTTTGTTGCACCGCAGGGTAAATCCCTTTTCGCCCACTCTTGACCTTTTCCGTTTGGCTCAGATATACGGTTTCGCCCAAAAACATTTATCAATTTTAAAATTAAGTTGGCATTGTTTTTTAAATTACATTAGTAACCAATAAAACACTATTGTAAAATGTGTACCACAAATTATTATTTTACGTAACTTCGAAAAAATATACCTACATTTATGCATAAATGTTATATTGAAACATTTAAAATGTTCTTCTTAAATTAAAAAAAATCGAATACTTGAGCGGGTTCTAAAAATAATAAACTAAATGTATGTTGAATTTATTAAATAATACTTGAATTATTTCTATGTTCAGTAGCTTAACCAAATGTTTTAACTTCCTACACACCAAACTTGTATCAGTTGAAAATGACATAAAATTGTACGCAATAAATGCCAAACTCATTAACTGTTACATTAATTGATTTTAAAAGACAATAATTGTTATACATTTTTGTGTAAAAACTAAGCATATTTATTTATCAAACGTTCACGATTTTTATTTGTATCTGATTGAAGCATTGTTTCCATTTGATTTGAACTAATAGAACGCTCAATTTACAATTAATTGAGATTGTTTTATTCATTTATTTAGTAAGTACCTACGACTAATAGATCGGAAATTCTCATCGGATTTATTACGCTCAGTTTCATAAAAGAAACGCAAGAGGAAACATGTACGAAAATGCAATTAGTATTCAAAGTTTGAGTTAACACAATGAAAAATTCTGATTTAATTCGTATAAAAGAAACCACGAAAGAATATAATAAATATAAAATTCATAAACAAATTTTAAAATATTTGTCGAAAATTAGTGATTTAAGTGGTACCATAAGGTATACAATTTTAAATTGAATACATTTTTACAATACATTATTTTAATCATTTAATTAGTTTTTAATTATTTTATTTTATATAGTAATCTAAAAAAATATTTAATAATACATTTTTAAAATATATTATATTTATTTTAAACTAAAAACTTAAACGTGGCAACGTTACACGTGCAGCAAATCATATACAATCGTCTGACTTTTGTGGTAAATTTTAAAGTTAATTGTTTAAAATATGCAATTGTGTTATAACCGCTTTAAACGAAATGTTATACATATTACCTATATTCCGTATTTTTTGTCCGAAAGCAAAATACATTTTTAATTTTATACTCATATTAAAGTTTATATAATGACTATTTTTATAACAATGTACAAAACAAATTTGCTTAAAGAACCAAACATAAGGTTGGTCAGGTTGGACCGTGTTATATAAATTAATTCTACGACATACCTAACATGTAATATATTTAGTCTTACAATTGTTGTACCTATTTTTAATTACATCATTTACCAATACAAATAATTCGATTTTTGTAATTTAACTAATTTAAGTGGTTTCTTTTGTATTTAGAGCCATATGTTCTTTAGTCGAATAAAAGGAAAACTTTTACGTTTATTTCAGTAAATTGACTTTTTAATTACTTAACAATTAATTGTTGTAGTTAAACCATTAGTAGTAAATTGAATGTTTTTTGATAAATCTTTTAAAATATACTTTTTTTAACTGTAAATAACGATTTTCAGGAACTTTTTGTTTATACAACACACTTACAATTTGATGATTTTTTTTCTCTGTACTCTACGAATTATGATACATGTTGAAACTATAGTTACGGTTTAAAATATTCCCTTCCTTCGTTTCATTTTAGAACTAAATGTATGTAACGTGTAGCTGAATATGTACGAGCTTACCAAAAAATGTTATTACTATTGTAATATAATTAACTGTTATAGTGAAGTGGTAACCTCTTGATAATAGTTAGCCATCGTCACATTTGATAGCGAAATAAATATATGTTACGACGACGACGATTCTGAAATAATTATTGTGATTTACTTTCTCGTGATGTTCTCCTATATAATATAACAGTTAACAAAATTCAAATAGACAAATAGTATTTAAAAACTATTCCCAACTTAATTTTGAAATGAGTAAAATATCTTTGGGTAAAACAAGTCAGTGTGTTTGTACATCACACAAACGCCATAAAATCATTTTGAACCCTGTTAATGAGAAAAAACACGTACACGAGCATATGTCATGAATAAAATAATAATTGCTGCACAGATGAAAAAAGTTCGCATAAGTCATAGAGTATGGATAACATATAGTACGACGCCCACTGTGTATATTTTATCATATAGTATATTATACTAAACTATATTGCGTACTTAGTGAGTCACAATTGTGTAAGGTTAAGTACCCAGTCCTTGCTCGATGCCGTATTTTGTTTTTTAAGTTTGCAGTATGAAAAGCTGCGAAGATTAACGATTTTCCTTATCCTAAAAATTGTTGATAACAGACAAACAAAAATATAATATACCTATGCTACAAAGTACAAGGTATTATTCAAACAAGCAAAGCATATCTCATACATATAAGTGTAACTTCTTACCTACTTAATATAAAAAAAATTACCTATACAGTGCTATATAACTGATATAAACTATTTAAACGAGAATAATATTGTGTTTGATTAATTTTAAATGTCTACAGTATTGTTTTCCAATTAAAAAAACAAAATTAAATATTTGTAATTTATTATTTGATCATATTGCTAGTAAAAATAAATAAATAAGTTGGTTAAGTGCATATCTATATTAATTATTAATATTATTGAATTTTAAATATTACGTATGTACCTAAATTCTCCTTAAGGAACCTCAGAGTCTACATCCGATAAATTTGAGAAGGAATTATTTATCTTAAAAACTGAATTCTGTCCGACAAGTAAGAGTTACTGGTTACAGACATAAAAAAAGATAATTGCTGATATCCAATGACTTAAACACGCTTATAAGAAGATCGGTGTTATTCTGTGTACTGTGTCTGTAAAAATTAAATTAAACTAACCTTTGAATTTCGGATAAAAAAAATCTCAATGTAATGCCAGTAATTACTATAGTAGGTAATTATCGATTTACTAAATTTATCATGGTAAATCTATCGCCTAAAACAGTGGTTCCCAAAATTTTTCCTATCGCGGCACATTATTATTAGTTATTATAAGTCACGGCAAACTTTGAATAAATATTATCTACTTATCGAATAATACGTAGGTAACATCTAATTTGATAATTAATCATCTCATAATTTAAAAAAAATGAAAAAGTACTTCCCGTCTTTGCCTATTAACGAATATGATTGGGTGCGCAATCCTTTTGCAGTAACATCAGATATAATATCACATCTACAGAATTAGTTGAACAAGAACAACTTTTAGAACTTCAATCTGATCGTTTATTGAAATTAAAATTTATTTAATGAACTTAAACTGTTCCAGTTTTGGAGTCTTATTAAAACACAGCATCTGATAATTACAGAAATTTTAATAAATATATTAATTATTATTACCATTTCCTACAACATACCTCTGTGAACTTAAGTTTTCCGCACTAACAAATATTAGAAGTAAAAAACGTCGACCACTTTTATCAGTTAAACAAGAAATGCTGGTGTGTTAATTGCCGATCCCTCCTAGAATTGAACTATTATGCAAACAACATCAAGTACACGTTTTACACTAAAATTTATTATTATATCTCTTTTTTTGTAATTTTAAAGTTCATTTTTATATTAATTATGATTAAGTATTTTTAAACAAATCATTTATATTTTTTTATAAAAAAAATTCAAGTTATCGCGGCACACCCTTTGGGAAACACTGGCCTTAAACTATCGTGCTATACTTATTAATACATGATTCAAATATCGTTTGATTCTATAAAATATAAGGTATTTATATTTAAATAATTTACCAAGAAATGGAATAATCAATACCAGTATTTATAATTTAACACATTAGATGGATTAAAAATAATAACTATTTATATTTTTATTATAAAATATCACATAATCGGACCTTAGACTATTTTCCCGGTTTTGAACAAAAATATTGAAAACGGCATATTATAATCTTGTGCAACGGCAATGATATTTACAAGACACCATCCCGCCGTACCCTTAACACGCTACTACGTGGAATTGATCAGTATAAGAACTTACGGAAACGGTTTAAAAATATGTCGTGTGACACTGTGCGTGTTGATCAAAAAAAAAGAACAGAACGATTGCATGTATATAAGTATATATCACCTACTACTGCAAGCTACTACGCAGACACGTGCAAGCTCTGAGTTAAGTATGTGTGACTCGTGTTTAAGGGGGGGGGGGGGTTCAAAATAGCAGTGTTCAAAATATACAAGGAAGTATATGACAGATAAGTTTTCCATATGCTTGAAGGGTGCGTATAAGTGCTGGTGGCAGGGATGACGCGGTTACTGGTATATACCTCGCACGCACACGGTGCTAACGGCATGCTTATGGTGAGGAGAGATGAGTCGGGGAAAGTAGGTATATCCTTGAATGCGCGATTCTCGTGTTAGATAATAATAATAATAATAATAATAATAATAACCTTAATAATCTTTGACCAACGGCGGTGGCAGACGTTAGAATGCACGCCAAAATGCCGTAGGGTTGTTGTACGCAAGTAGTATAATACAATATATATATATATATATATATATATATATATATATAAGGTGTGTGTGTGTTTTTCACATTAACCTAACTTAACTAGAGCTTTGGCTGCGGTCGCAAATCACAATCACAATCGTCATCGTCGGGTGCAGCCGATCGTTATTCGAGTTGTGCGTCACGCCTATAATACGACTGCAATGGCGAGTCACACGTAATATTATATATAGGTAGATGTATAATGATGTAACGTATAACGCACTTAAAACACTACGAGAATAATTATTACTTCTGTTAATGTTTTATTGTATTTTTTTTTTCTTTTTGTGGCGGTTGTTATTGTTATTGTCAACGACGAAGTCGGTCGTTCTGGTTTGAACGCGTACCCGTGGAGTACATTTTTGATATCAGATGAATCCCAGAAAGCCACTACGTCTCTAAAGCCAACTCTCTCGAATCCAATCGTTTTTTTTCATATCTAAAGCGTCACGCATCAGCATGATTCAAATTTTATGTAACAAATTCGTCTACGTGGGTGATTGTTAAAATTTGTTTGAAAATTAAGACGATAAAAAATGTATGTAATAACTATCTAGTGAACAATACAATATTTAATCGTTAAAAAAAAAAAAAATTCACGAAATGCGAAATTCTTTAAGACCAAAATAATATTATTGATTATGTACACATAATTTATTAATTAAAATGCCAAATTTAAAAATATTTATGACGAATAAAATATCACAAAGTGCATCCACACATCTCTACTAAATATATAATAAATAATACGCGAGTAATGCACGGCATTTTATAAAAATCAATAAAACAACTTATTAACTATACAAAGCCGTAACGTTTACTTCGGTTCAAGACCACCGATCTATAAACTTAGCGGAGGTCCGGAACTGCGTTATTTGATCGACAAAACCCGACACGTAGCACAGACACCGTTTGGTGCATAATAATATACATTCGTGAGACGCGAGTCGTAACTTATGATACGAAAATATAAAATCGGCATGGCTGTACATGTTTATCATAAATAGAGGAGTAGGTACCTATTATTTATCCGTGACTCGGAATTCTTATTTTTTCAATGGTATGGTTAGATAAATTATATTGGTATATATACGAACATTGATTTAAAAAAATTTTCAAACACAATGATTATTGAGTTAGGTTATAGTCTTATAGCCTATAGGTAATAGGTATGTTATATAAAACGCTTCAAAGGAGATAAAATAGTATACAATGAAAATTGATAAATTGATATTTTATTAATAAACAAAAATATGAGTGTGTATGGCGTATGCAGTCAAATCAGTTGGAAATTTGTATCAATAATTTATATACTATAAAGGCAAATATATTGAAAAATAATACATTTAAAAATTGGCCTACGTACTACCTAAATAATCCAAATTGACTTCAATGTTTTTTACAGTATTACACGTGGGAAAACACAATGAAAGTTAAAATAATTTTCTTTTTTAATTTTCCAACATATTCTAAAAAATTTAGAACTTGAAAAAGTTTTTAATGATGAGCTACCAGATTTATGCACAAATACAAATCATCAATTTAAAGACATTAAAAAAAGAAGCTAAAATTGCTTTAAAATATGATATCCAGGAAAAATATTATTTCCTCATACCTAATGCCTATTAGCACCTATTAATACAGGTTAATAATATTTTGATTTACCTTAATACTTTTTGGATTTCTTTTTTTTTTTTATAAGTATATAATTTTTGATATTAATATTTTCTTATATAGTTTTTTTTTAAATATTTAAAATATATATTTTAGGTTTTTCTTTTGTAATTATTGTTCACTTTATTGTACATTTCCCACTGCTATCCCCCCTCCCCTCCCACACACACACACCATCGCTAATGTGTAGACGTTATAGACACGATACTAACCTGTCCACGCGTAAACGATCAGAACGAATTACCGCGATAATATTATTATGTCGGGTGATTTGCTAGTACCTACCCAAATAATAAAATAATATAATACACGGCCAGATACGAATTCGGGTGCGAAACACTCGAGCGTTTCGGACAGATAACGCAGCGTTTCCCTACCGACCGCTGTGGCGTTGAGGGCGGTTATAGTGGCGGAGGAGAATCACGCACCCGAGTGTGAATGCGGAAAACCCGATTTATATTTTGTTTTTTTTTTCATCTTACCCCATTCCGTATATATATATATATACACACAAGTACGTACGCCTTCCGCGCGTATACTTATGCGGTATAGATTATATAATATATAGGTAAGTACCTACCTATATGTACCTATTGCTATATATATATATATGTATATATATACACACAAACAGTCCGACGATAGGAAAAATAAATAAATACATTTACACGTGAATCGAATGTATTGAATACATATACGTGCGTATGTGTGTATCGGCAAAAGCAATCCGTCGATATGTTTGCTCTGGTGAACGATGGGCAAGTGTGGGGGGGGGGGTCTGCGAAGCGATCGAATTCGAGAAACACATACCCACACGCTTACAAACACATATACGTTTCCTTACATCATACGTAGGTACATACCTATATATTATTGTAAGCACACTACGTTATCTTTTATTTATATATAAATTGTATTTTATATATATATATAAAATTTTAAGGAAACGCGATACGCGTCCCGCGGACCAAGCCGCTCTTTCACGACTTACGAGTTACAAGTTACAACCGCACGTTTTTCTCGCGTACTTATCTATTACGCACTGCGTATATATAAATGAATTATTGGCGCGTGTATATTGTACAAGCGCTAACGTCATACGTAGAGCATATATATAATACGTACGTAACGCCGTGTACGTACGGGGTCGTATTTGCGGGTGGTGCACGCTGAACAGAAAAACCACGATAACGAATACAAAATAATAATATAATTAAGTCGAAAAATCTACAAAATATTTTTTTTTGAGCAGACACGTTTTTTTTTACTTCAGTTTACAATATTCATTTGTTGTGTTCACGACATTATTAAAGATAGGTGCGAACTACGAACAATTTATTATATCTTTGTGTGTACAGCTAATACTATTTTTTTTATCGCCTCGTTGAATTTTGAATGCCTATACATATTATTTATTTAAATATATTCATATTTTAATATTTATACTTGAATGCGTTATAAGCCGTTATGATATTTCATTTGTATTATTTATCAATCGTTAGGTACCTGTAAACGTATAAATATGTATAATCCTCGATTATACGTATAAGAAACGAAGTAAACTAAAATTATTTTTCGTAAACTTGGTTTAAAATTGTTTATGTTTTAGATTTTTTCACTATAAATTCTGAATTCTTAACTGTAGGGACTATATTATACAGACAGGTTTTTTTATTGCAGTTCTATTTATACTGGTGTTAAATTTGCAGGTGCCAAATTCATGCATTTTAATACGTTTGCAAGATATAATTCTAATTATTGGTTAACCGCATATATTTATTAAATAATTTTTATGATTATATTTCACTCTACTTATAAAAGCTGCTACGAGGATATAAGTAAATAGGTATTTATAGTAAACACGATGTTAAACCTAGCAGGCAACGCATAAGATTTGTGTATAACTTGGCTCAATAATCTGTCATAAAATGTTAAAAAAAAATAGAAAAATCAAAAATCAAGTTTAAGTTGTGTACGTAAGTGCATGATAAATAAAGTTAAACTTGTAGGTACACGGCATGCAATTTGGACATTCCAATTTATGTTTATTTTTTTGGCCTGCAATTCGGATGCACCGTTTGAAGACATAAATCTTTTTTTTTCGTGGGGAGGTGCTATGTGCTCTGACATCTCAGAATAATAAAAATAATACCAACACATTAAGATTTCTAGTGGACTATCCATATTTAGGTCATCGCACGTCTGCGTAAATTATAAACTGCGTAATAACGTGTGAACAACAAGTGACGCATATCCGTTGATCAGAAGGGACACGAGAAGAGTATGTAGGGGCTAGGGGGGAAACCGACTATATAAGGAGGCCCTGAAGAAGACTCAGATAGACGTGATCTACCAGAACCAGCACGAGCACCTTCTCGTCAGTTGACATCACGAAACAGTCTCTGCGAGTTAGTCTATTTTCTTTAATTAAAATAATTAAATACAATTAGAAAAATTTACAATCAATTATACTTTGAATATTTTTCAATAAATATCCACTTAGAAAGTAATTGCAATATCTTATGTTGTTGAGCCACGGCTACACCACCACTGCACATCGATTGTTGGCTGACCCACTACACTGAATTATTCGATTTGTATGCGCCCCAGTGGTATAATACAATTTTCATTTTGATTAGGAAAATTACGAAAAACCTATATTGTTACAACATGGTTCTATAATTGATATTGCACTATTAGTCTAAAAATTTAAAAGATTTACATATTTGTCTTTTTTATTGTATTTTGACTATTTTCTACTTCCAAGTGTGAAAAAATGTAAGTATTATTTACTCGAGTTACCGCTAAATACCACCGTAAATAATTTTAAACACAAGTACCTTAAGTATTTTGTAATGCTCTTTTTTCTGTTATAGATCTAATTAATGTTGCGTTAGAGAAAATAATTTTGCATTTCTTAGAGGTGGAGCTATTATAATATTCAACTTAATAAATTTCAGATTTTTTTAAATACGATTCAATATGACCTTGAACCGTTTTCCTTGTCCTGCGTAAATATGTGAAAAAAATGAATAAGGTAATTTACGAACCATGAGCATTAATCGTAAGGCAACCTAACTACGAATAAGCTATACACAAAAATGTAGCATAGCTCTGCAAGATAAATAATAAACAGTGGTACCTAAATGAAAACAACTTAAGTATGATCCTTATAAAAAGATATACACACTAGTTAATACATGCTATGAAATAAAAGATTAAGTCGAGGTACAGTTTCCTTCATTGCACTATATACGAACTTTATCGAAACCTCGTATACCCACATACTTAAACGCTGAAAACCAATATAGATAAGAGTATCAGAAAACCCACTTTCTAGAACTAGAAGTAACCTAAAATATGACTTTGGAAAACATTAAGCCGTTTGAGGGTATAAGTAGTTAGAACAAAAAATAACCCTTAAGTGCTGGAAGATGGGATAGACTATAAATTGCTAATGTGGAAACAATATCAAAACGACCTATATTTGATTCAGTATTAAAGCATGACAAGCATGAATTGCAAGAGGAATGACCCCCTCATAAAACCTAATGATCAGGTCATTCAACTAATCACCCATTAATCTAGAGAAAAATCTGACAAAAATTAATTGGTTGATGCGAAAAAAATCAACGATTATATTATACATAACACTCATATTATGATGAACGAAAACGATCATCATATGACATATTTATCATGGGCTATAATATACATTTTTCCATTAATAGGTCGTAAATTTAAATTTGAGAAAAATAATTTATAAAAGTCCAAACTTTTACTATCGTTAATAAATAATAATGCTCTATATTGGATGTATTTTAATTAACTTTGAAACACTGAAACAAATCATTGCCATGGGTTTTAGTTTATAAACTTCTATATTATCCATTGTTTATTTTATAACAATTAGTATCAGAATTGAATTCTTGAGTATTTTAATTTTATACAATATTTAGATAAGTATTAAACGAAGATTAAAAATGAGCAAGGAGGTTCAGGAAAATATTAAGTATTTGATTAAAAGACCAAAAACACCAGAGATCAAACCTTTGATGCACCGTTCAGTTTTCAACAATTCGATTAAAAGGGATTACATGTCAAATAGGGGCTGTCACCAAACAATGGGTTATGCTGAAGTCAAGCTCAATCATCCGTCGAAGTTTTTAAAAAAACATACCAGAATAGTGAAAAGACCATTTGTCGGTAAAATAAAAAAATAATGATAATTCTAAGTAGCTTTGAATTTATGCCTCAAAATGACCAAAATATGCACTAAATAAGTTTTTTAGATAGAAAATACTCAAAATTATGAATTATTAAAGATTAAACCCGTTTAAGAAATTTTAAACTAAATAAATTTATTATTTTAATACATACCTACTAAGATTCTTAAATTATAATCAGTACCGACTGCCGAATAAAAAAAATAATATTAATACATATCTATATTACACAATTTAAAAATATTAATTTTATATAGCTACTATACAATTCATATTTTTTATACTCAATATACATAAAATTTGATGCTTACAATCAATTTCCTATTTCAAATCATATTGTGATAACACTATAAATATAAATTATGAAATAATAGTTAACTTTATTTTTATTTAATTATTAGGTTATGAATGGAATTTTATAGAATAGATACAAACAAAAATAATTTTTTGTTTATATAGTTTTATTTTTTCTAATTTGAATTTATATAAGTATGTAAATATTTTTTTTAAATATTTATTTGCTAAATAAATATGTAGATTACTCTTTATTTCAATTCTTTGGAATATTGAAATATACAAAACATTATGTCAAAAACTATAAATATGTATAAAAAGAAACTTAAAGTATTTAAAATAGTTTCTTGAATTAGATTTTTTTATCATTGCTTATTTATTATAATTAAAATTTATATTATGGAATGCATAAAGCCTAGTTAAAATAAAATGCCATTACGTTGTTAAAATCCATCATATTTATTACATATTTTTTTGATTAACTTATCCCGGATCTTCAGATTCCTTAAAACCAGTGCTACCCAATGAAAAATGTAGTCAACGATGTAGTAGATCGCCCAATTTTCAAAGGAAAACCAATAAAATTCAAAGAAATTTCCTGCATAAAAACATAATTGACGTCATAAGAAAGGTGCCGCCATTGCCAAGGCATCGGGTACAGGACAGTCGGAATGGGCACACAATGGTTCTAGATGAAGCGGGCCTAGAGCCCACGTATGTATCCAAGAAGGTACTTAAACGACTCAATATATTTATTTATTTCTGAATAACGTGTTTACAAGTTACTTTGATGGTGGTATTTAAATATTATGGATTTTACCATAATAATTGTATTAATATAATATCTATTTAAAATATGACGATTGTGTTGTGTTTAAAGAATTTTGGAAAAACACCTTCGTATATTAAGAAAATAATTAAGGAAAAGGAAATGGAAAAACTAGCTGAGGTCGACCGTGTACTGGCGATCAAGCCACCGTTGCGCTATTTACCAGAAGAAGAGCGTAAACAGTTATTGAAAGTGTGTTAAATTATTGTATCCTTTCTCTATGATTTTTCAAATTTTTTGCTGACAAACACTTTTTTGACAGGGATTGAAGTCCAATTGGGATGAATTGTACACAGAATTTTTATTATTACCTATGGTCACCGACTCAGTACCAAAAGTTAATCGAAAATCCCGGATTGAGAATGAACTAAATAATTTAGAAATAGACATCGACCTATTGGAACGGTACCCATCACTATACGTGTGTGATAACTAGACTCCAAAAGTGTCATGACATTTGCATGAAGTATTTTACGAAATATTTTAATATTTTTATGCGTGTGAAAAAAAAATAAAAAAAAAATAAAAAATGGTTTTCATATCTATTTAAATACTTAGGGCGAGAAAACATTTAAAAAAACTTCTGTACCCTCTCCCCCATCTTTATTTGGAAAAAGCATACAATATCATACAACACATTGCTGCCCACCCTGTGAAAATGTCTGCAGCGAGCCTATTATGCTATGTATTACAGGTATGCGTATGTATCATATCCGTCAAATGGTATTGTTTTTTGCTTAAGACATGAAAAACACTTTTTGTTCGCAAAATATAAGGCACTGCAGTATACAATTTTTAAGACTTTATATCGCGTATTTTTACTTTAAACTACGATAAGATCGCACACTAATAATTTATCGTTACCATTATTTTGTTACATATTAAGGACAACGTCACCACAGTGCACTTGAATCGTCCGGACGGGCATAAATTCCCCAGATCGATGAATAATTTACATAATACAGTACCCACCTACATTATGATATTATTGTTTGCGTATATTATACACGTGTATAATTTTCCCGTAAATAATTTTTCCCACCCCCTTCCTACCGTTTAGTATAATCGACTGGACAGCGATTTTAATCCCGAAGGATTTTGTTGTTGTTTATATATTTTGTTTTTTCTGCTGTGTCCGGATTTTACACGTCACACAGAGTGCGTATACCCGAGTGGAGGACTACCCGAATTTCAATTGATATTTTTAAAGCTGTTCGATATTTTATTCTTTTTTTGTACTCCCAAATTATTTATTAATAGGTTAAGTCCAAAAACTGAATGGCTTTAGATCAGTATAACATTTGCAGAATATAATATGGTAATACAAATAATTTCCACAAGAAATGAGTATAAGAATTGACCACTTAAAATAGCAACATTTCAATAGGATAGATATTAAATTATGATCAATATTCATTTATACCTAGTAGGTACACACCTACCTATATAAATGGAGATGGATTCTTTTACCAAATCCTATTATAATATTTATTATATTTATATTTATATTTACTATTTACGAATATAATAATGTATAATTGTGGATAAAAATAGCAAACGCTCTCAAATAAATGTATCAAAATAATGTGAAATTGAACACGATGTATTGCAGACGTTATTTTATTTTTTATGAAATTAACTATGCGACAATTTTTGTACATATTATCATCAAATAATTTTTAACAATCAATATTTTTTGTTTGAATATATATTTTCATCAAATTTAAATTTATTACAGTTTATTAGTTTGGACCATATAAGTAAGAGTTTTTTTTTCAGTGATCAAAATTTATTGAATTGTAGATTATCGATCATATCATCGTTATTGTTATGTTCTTTAACAGTAATTGGTTTCTTAAATTAAAGTATAATATAAGTTAATATGTGAATGAAAAGTATTCAAAATTAACTAAAAACAGCTAAAAAGACCTTTTTTCATTTCGTCAAACGATTGATCTAATTTCACAATGAGAATATTTTAAGCTATTTAAACCCATTTTCTTATTTATTTCCTGCTAATAATTTCCAACACATATTTTGGTTTTGAACTTATCAACATTCTAAACTCTAAACTATACAGATTTACAAATAATCAGCAATTACTATTATGTTTATCCAAATAAAGAATTGGCAAAGTTGTTTGTACGATCCAAATTAAACTTATTCAGACGTTTAAATCATGATTTGTGTTCAGTAAATAAACCACTTTAAAACGATAACAATAAGTTTTACAAAGATGTATTTTTAATATTTTGAGTTATTTTTTCCTCTGTATATTATTATGATGACAGTCCGAAATTGAATAAGAAGTGTGACTTCGCAGTAGACCGTAATAAATTTCCGGTAGAACCATATTCTCACCGTATTAATGCACCATTAATATAACCATTATAGGTACACATTGGCGCGAATGTTCATTTTCTCAAAATGTACTTTTTTGTTGTAGATTTGATATTTTATTAGAATCTTGAATTTAGAACGGATGCACGGAAACTGTGATCATTATTACGTTATTGATTTTTTTCTGTAGTTGTCTGTTTACGCTGCTCTAAGCAGAGAAATAATAATGTTGCAAAATTACTATAGTAGATTAGGTAATAAAGTGCATTGTTTTGTGTAGTAATTTTGGAAAAAAAAATTAATAAAACAATAGTATTTTAAGCCCAAATAAAATAGTATTTTTAAATTAGCCAAAAACATAATTTTTTTTCAAATTTGGCTTGTCCATGACAGTAATAAAATGTGTTAATTTTATTACAGAAAATAATAACATCGTTTTCCATATTCTTCCAATATGAAAATAATTTAAAATATAATTTATATTTATTATTAATTAATATTATAATAATATGTATTAATACAAAATTGTGAATTAGTGTTATTTTACTTAATATTATACTATTATATAAAATTAGGGTTACGAATATAAAATATTTAACTTGAAATTAGCAATTTAAATTATTTGAAAAACTGAAAATTCACGTTTCTTAAAATATTAAAATATATTCTAAATATTTGTTTGATAATTGTTTTAATAATTTATTTTATGAAGCAAAAATACTGTACTAATAAGTAATAAGTAAATAATATGCATACCAAATATTAGACTAAATATATTAAATAATAAACATTTTAATATCCAATACATTACAATTTCTATATTATTTCGATTAAAAAAACCAATACTATAAATTGCATAGAGTATAGATAATAGATACACATAATATTATAATAGTGTATTAGCAGGGGTGGCTTTAGTTCTTTTCCGGGAGGGGCGGGAATATTTTTTTACATTAGTATTATACAAATTATACATAATTAAATCAATGAAAATATTTGACAAAATAAAGAATAAGATGTCTTGGGGGGCATGGCTCCTATAGCCTCCTTTAAAATCCACCCTTAGGCTTGAGATAATTTATATATTGTTTTGATAATAATTAACAAACAATTATTATAATTTAATAAAATACCTGAAAATATTAAAATATGAAATAAATTTTTTAATTTTGTCAATTGAAATTTATATATTATAAATTATTTAAGATTATAGTATCGATCGTATTTTATTACTGAATTATTTACTGAGCCAGTTCAAAGAAAATAATAATACCTTTCAACCTTATTCGTGGAATATTTTTAAATAATTAATAAATATGATACTATAAAATTAATAATATACCTACTCATAAGTCAATTTATAATTTATGAATCATTTATCAAAAATTTAAATTATGAATAATACATTTTATCTCCTTTTTAAATTGCGTTTAATAAAACCAATTTTATGTTATTAGATTTAATATTAGCTATAGAGAATTGATCTATCGCCGAACTTGAAGGCACTTGTTGGTTTTATAAGATATTAATATTTAATATTATAATTATTAACGTAACCGATTTATCAAGCAGTCAATAGTTTTAAAAATAATATTTTTCTTACCTAAAGTTTTTAAGAAATTAACTTTGTTCAATACGATAAAATTCTATAGTAATATTTTGAAATGTATTTGTATTAACTATTGTCTGTTTTTATATCATATTAATAACAATAAAGAAATAATGTTTTAAATTTGGTCTTACGATTAAATAGATCTACCAAAAATAAATCAAACGTTGATCGGATAATTTTTTAAAAAGTAAAAACTATTTATTGATACCGAAACGGTTAAAAACATCTCGAAATTAATTTTCGACTACTCGAATGTCAGTCATTTTATTCCGAAAACACGGTTGCTCTCGGTGTAAGTGTATTATATTATACGACACCAGTCGCGCTACTCGCGTATTATGAATAATAAATTCGTATTACAAGGAAGTCGTCGTATCTAACTGATTGGGCGACGTTTCGAAAGAAAGCCTTTTCCACAAATCTCGGGTATCTGGTAGGTATGTGTTTACAGGATGTACCGTAACGTATTACCGCGAAAAATAGCCGATTTACTAAAAAACTAAACACCATTCGAGTATTATACGTCAAGTCCATCAGATGAATACATTCTGTACAATGCTGGCGATTATAATACAAGTATACGCGGTTACTCACCCCCGAGGGGATGCTCGTTCTCCGCGATACCGATGTCCATAATAACGACCACCGTATATTACGGCGGTTTGGTTGCATTAGGTGCGTGCGAACGGCGTAGTGTAATTACTACACGGAGTGCTGCGATTTATGCACGAAAATACACAACATCATCGAGTTACAAAACAGTATAGTCGCGGTGTCGGTAAATTACCTTTAAAGGGGAAATAAAACTACGTGTCCAAATCACTCGTGTTTGGTCCAACACACTTTTCTCGAAATACGCTGCAGTAGGTACCTACATTTACCGTCAATACAATTAGTCACGACGTGAACCTATACCGACGTTATTCCGTTTTTGTGCGCTTCTTATTAACCGGCTGTTTAGAGTACTACACCGTTTGACACTGATGTAATATCATTCCAATGGTTTTAAAATTTATCGATTTATTGTTATAATTGACGTAGTGTTTATATTTTTTTATTTGTTTTTGGACATGTTTTTTGCAATTATTACACCTACACATACCGACTATTTCTTTTTAAATCGATAGTCGGATATTACCGTTGCTGTGAAATCAGAGAAATACTTGTGAACCGGTTTATTTATTTTTATTTCAAACTGCTACCAGAAATCACCACCAAAGTTGAGAATCAAAGCATTTTTACTGCCCCAATATGTGACGACATCCGAAAAAAAAACACACACACACACATCATTATAATTTCAATACATTCATCGCTCCGTTCGGAATATAAAATATAATTTTAAACTCCCGTTAAAACATTTTTTCGATCTATATTTATTATTTACGTTGCCAACAACGTAAACTTTTCGCTAAACTTTGTATCGGAGCTGAGTTTATTGCGAAGTGAATACTTAGTTTGTATATTTAAAATTTAACAAATTAAATATTACTGATGATGTAACGACTCGTCCGGGAAACGACCAGTCAAATATAAGATATCCAGAAAGAGTCGTGCGACCGTGTGGATGTAATTACAGTAGCCGAGAGTAAATATGTATAAGGATTAATTGTTAAAATATGTGAACTCAAAGAGACTTCAAAGGAATGCTTTCTTAAATAGTACCAACATTTTTCAGTTAAATTGTTCTATACATTTTTTTGATCAATTGCATCATCTACGATTTCAATATAGTAAGTGGTCATTTTATTTTTAATTTAACTAAATATTATACTTATACAAGTAATGATCCGTTTGACTTCATCATAATTTCTCACAAATTAATTTATATTTTATAGCTAACCTAATTTTCAAATATTTACACTAATTCTCTATATATGTTTTTATGAAATAAAGCATTATAGTTTAAAAGTTGAGATGCACTAAAAAAAAATGCTTAAAATTATGTATTGTATAATTAATATGGTTCTTATATTACAGTAACTTATATTTTTCCAAAATAATAAACGCGTTTTCCAAAATAAGAGCACAATCATACAATTAATAATCGGTTTAGATATTTGATTTATAAATAAATCTATGTTGTAAAATCAGTTAGGTTAAGTATATTCTATGGATTATTGACTGTACTATGGACATACGACGTTTCGAGCAATTTATTTAAATGGTCGATTTTCATTAAGACTAAGTATAAAAATACATCATATCTAATTCAAGGGTTTTTTTTAATAATACAAAGTACAAACTTTAAAGGTTACAATTATATAGGTTATATGAATTTGTTTTCATTTTGCCTGTATTTTAAAGATCCCGTTAAATTGCTTCAATGTTTCAGTATTTAATTTTTAATTCAAAAGTTTCACATTTCTAAATTTTCATTTTAAAATACCTGTGTAAGTTATATTACGATGTTTGTTCATCCAATAGCAATATGATTACTAAATATGTATAAGTTTTTATTTTATACAATTAATGTTTCTTAAATATTATCCACTTTTTATCAAACATAATTTAATTACATCTTAAATTACTTTTTTGATGATTGTATCTTATATAATTAATGTATCTAAGAACAAAATATGAGAACATTATTTATAGTATATTTTTAAAATACTTTTGCTATATATTGGAGGGAGATGTATTGCAAGATGTCTAGCACTTATGGATTATCGAATTTGATGAATTTACTATTATTTCCCAATACACGTAGGTACACGAGGAAATATTTATTAGTTATCGCAGTTAACTTGATAAAGTTGTGATGTATAATATATTATATAGTTTTAAATAGCTATATTGTTGAATAGTTACTTAATATCAACGAATTTTGATTAGTACAATTTTATTATTTTGAGTAATTTAAAATTTTTAAACCTCATCATCACAGTTTTACAATTTAAAATTGTTTTGTTATTTGTTTATTTATTTATTATTTGTCGTTTGTCTTAGGATTAAAATATTAAAATACTTCCTTTTAATGAACTTATTTAGACTTAATTAATTCTGTTCAATCTAAGAGTGATAATATAGTGATAAATATAATGTATTTATTTAAAAAATCTTTGTTTACGCTAAACACTTAGGTACATAATATTACTCGTATAATTTATAATACCTAAACTCAAAAATTATATTGTAATTGTAAATATTTATACATAATATTATGTATTATACGAGTATATAAAGAATTTAATTAAAAAATAGTCAGATTCTTAACACTGATTTAATTTTTATTAATATTAATATTATTATAATTTTTAACTTAGTTAACATTTCAAACAGTCAAATTTAGCAAGATATATTGAATTTTATTTGAACAGTTAAGTTTCCGGAAATATTTTTGAAGAAATTTGTATCAACTTCGTAAATTACAGTAGAAATTTAAGAATATAAAGTTTATTATTTTTAAAATTTAAACATTTTATTGTATTTAAAACATTTAATAATAATAATAATAATAAATTAATATTAATTTTGTTTTTAAGATTAAACACTGAAATATGTGATTTGATGTTTTTTAATATTCTAAAAATTATAACGCAGTAGGTATATTGGAAGTCAAGAATATGTTTGTCCTGTCCCTATATAAAAATAATTACAATTTTGTAAAGAATTCTGTATAATTCTATTATAATTATAAATTTTGGATTCTAAGAGAAGAGCAAACAATTTATTTATTTTAAATCGATGTGTTTTTTAAATATTATTATATATTATATTTTTCTGTGGTCAATATCTGTAATTGAAGTTGTTTAACAAAGCTTCATATAGTTCCATACCTTTTAATATCTATTTTAAAATTTAAATTAGCCAAGTAACTATGTTTCAACGAAAAAGTAATATTTTGATATCCTCAATGTAAATATCTACTCTTAGTTTTAATTGTCAGTAGATTTTCAAGTACTGAGAACTGGTAAAAAGTCTTTATGGTTTGTTTCACTCAAAATCGCTATTTTACAAATGCGATAAATAATATCGCAAAAATTGTTAGTATTTCTATTACATTGTAAGATTTTCCAAAAACAAATTCTACAACAAATGTAAGTCTTGGTTTTAATTGCATATTGTCGTTTAAGTATTAATTAGTATACATTTATTTCTTTGTTATCCAAGAGTACGAATTTTACTTTAGCTTTTACCGTATTTCTTTGATATAAATTTGTTTTTAATATGGTTTATTAAATTAATTTCAATAATTAATTACAGTATTTTGTAACGTTGTAAACTTGAATTCTGATAGTTTTAGAGTTCAATTAAACTGTTTTAATTTTATCGAGATACGGATTAATATTTAAGTTAGTATGATTTATAAACATAATACAGTTTGCAAATTTAACCAATAGATTATTAATGAAATGTGTTCAGCTGGTTGTCGAAAAAAGTTTATTGCAGTTTCAAATTCAAACAACAATAACAGGGTTTCCCGCTATAATCACGCTCTACCTCAGCGAATAAAAAAATATCCATGATATACCATTGCGGGGCTTAAAAAAAAAATCACCAATTACCAGGAATTCCCCCATTCAAGGTATAGCTAGGTACATAAATTTACATGTCTCATCGGTTTGTAATAAATACAAAATGAAAATCTTAAATGGTTATTAAACCAAAGCAACATTATAGTATTAGTATTGGTATACTATACTTGAATATAATATGCAACATTATCTTTATTCGCTTACAAAATCCACTTTTAGTAACTTTTATATAATGTTATTTATGTATTATTTATATATATATTATATACAGGATATCTACTTAAAATATAATATCTCTTCATTGTTTTGTGTACTAACAAATTATGGTAAAGTCAAAAAGTTACAAAGCAATATACGTAATCCTTTATGCAGCGCCTGTACATACTACACACTAAACTTTCAAAGATTTTAAGTTCATCCCGCAGTTTTGAGGTGAAATAACCAAATCGTATATTTAAGTAAGAACAAATGACTAAATTACTTTATGAACAACATTATTTTAATTTTGTTTACATCAATGTCAAACAGAGCGCATCATATTTCTTGAAACTCGAACGGACTTTTTACTTGTATAAATAATACATTTAGAAACTATTTGAAGACTACAATGTCAATTGTACAGTTCGAATTATCATCATATATGTATGTACTTTATATAATAATAATAATCGTATGCAAAATAATGTATTAACTAATTCAGATTTTATTAAGATGTTTGTTTTTATTCGACTCGAAGCATCTAATAACTGAAATTAAATATTAGATTAATTTTAAAAATAAATAGGAATTAAATATAATATCCGATGTGTTATGTAACGAAAATATACTAAAAGTATTTACAATTTTGAATTAAATTATACGTCATCAAATGAAATCAAGTATAAAATATAATCATGTAATATTTGTTGTTGTACCTACCGCCATAATATACATGTATGTATATGATATATAAGTTATAACTAAATCATTCGCTGTTGTCCAAACTATGTAACACGGCTATATTATTTCAAGTTTCTTAATACATTTTAAATTGAAAAATAAAACGTTAAAAGGAATTTGTAACCATAATATAACCATAAATAACATTTCAAAATTAAAACTTTACTATGATGTTATGATATTATGATATTCGTTATAAAATTCAAATTTTAAACGTATAACGTTTCGAGATAAAATAAAATTCGTAATTTTTTATCTATCTCCTTCGATATGTACATTGTATACATTAATTGTTACACTTCGAATTGGCTAGAGCTTAATTTAAGAAAATATGTACAACCCGCAGTTAATCAATATTGATGGGACATTGCAGCGTATCTTAATTATAAGCATGTTAGCAAACCTTAATGCGACTATTGAACTATCTTTAAACTTTATACCGCTATAATTATCAACTGTCGAGAATAATTATTCATGTATAAAAAACAAATATAATATAAGTTGGGTACTTAAATTATAATAAGTGATATGGAATATTTACCGCATAATTTTATCGGTTATTATCAAAAACACACTATAATAATTAATGGTTAAGTAAATATTTGTGATTGCTATTAATGCTTAATAGATTTAAACCTTGAGGTACCAAAAATATAAACCGTTTTGTTGTAGTAGTGTATATAATTTTGAAAATATAAACATTAGATGGAGAACTGTAGGATGGCGCCATAAAATGTTTCAAATTGTAGAAATATTGTTAATCTAAAATATTCAAATTATAATAATATGAGGTTTAATAGTTTTTACTGTTTTTAGTATAACATCTGTCTGAGTTATAGTTATAATTCACAATAGTTTAGAAGAATCAAACATAGTCTATATTTACTCATATTTACTCTATTTACATGGCATTTTCAGATGACGGACTGATATTACACGAAGAGTATAGGTACTGTACTTCAAAATCAAACTTCTAGACAATTACAACTACAAAAAAAAAAAAAGCTGATTTCGTTAAATAGCGTAATAAATGTTTCTTTTTACAGAGCCGAATTGAAAAAAATAACGTGTTTTAAATTCTAAATAAATCTTGCCGGCATAATCCATGACGTAGCTGCATGCAGAAACACATTCGAACGATTGACGACCGTTTTTTTAAAAATTATATTTTTAAATTTTTTTAATTTTTTTCTAAGTTTTTTACTTTTTTGAATGACAACATAGTTTTAATACCTTATTGTTAATTTTTTTGGAAATTTCACCTTTGTAATAATTGATTTGCCGTTAAAAATATCGATTTGTACAAATACAGTGCTTATGGTATTTCATAACCTATTCTGATATTTTTCTCCACGATTGATGTAACTATAAGATGATGTTACCTTCGAAATCATTTTCGGTCATATCAACATATAAGTAAACATTAAATTAGACGAATTGATCGCATACTGGTCGCAAAAGTTTAACTGTGGTGAATATAAAACATTTATAGTTAACAAATGAACTGTCAGATTATAATAAAAATTAAATAGTAATCGGAAATTTATCTTATTTATAATACCTACTAAACCTATGTATTTATATAGTATATACATTAAATTTGTCATGGTCAAATTAAGGGCATCTGAAATATAATATCTGTAAAACAGTACGAACATTAAAATAATATATGCATGTTTGTGAAAAATAAAAATACTCAACATTACGACATTTTAGTAGAAAGTTTGGACAGCACAGTTCGACTCTAAGTATATGCTGTGTACAAGTGTCTTCACTTCCCATTTGAAATTTATTGTTAACTGAGCACAAAACTTTTGACACATAATATACGTACAAAAATATACAATATCATTTTTAAAGTTTACTGAACAACTATTCTTGGCGAGTAAACAGAATTACACTTGTAATTAATAAATGAAAAAAAAATAAGAAATCGTAAAGATGAAATGTGTCAAATGTAGGTATTATAAAAAAATAGTTCTTCAATTTAGTAGTTTAAAGAAAAAAATTGCTTTTATGTAATAAAATAAATTTGTAAATCTATAAAATTGAATTTAAATTTCATGATGCTCAAATTGAATTGTAAATTTAATCAGACTTATAGTATAATTGATATTTTATTACATTTTTACTGTCTTCCAGCCACTGCATTCCGCATACAACGTACTTATAGAAGAATCTTACTTATATCCATTTAGACGACCGTAAGTCGTACACAGTTTTTTTTTATATTTTAAAACAAAGTTAATAATTAATATTTAATTATCTACGATTACAAGTACATAAATACTAAAAGGTAAAGCTATTTCTTTAAAATGATTTAATCATCGTTTCTAAATCATTATCTAACATTTGGTGTGTATTAATAATTATATGTGATCGTTTAAAAATACAACTTCGGTAAATACTGAAATATTATAGTAATAATAACATAGCATTATTGCATTAAATTAACCATAAACATCCATTTTCACGATTTTTTAAAATAGATAGGTTCTCGCTTGACACGGTAAAAATATAATAAGTTATTATAACAATAAGCCAACAACATATTAAAAACTAACATGATAAATAATTTAATAAAATACAATAAATTTTAAAACTTAACTACTTGAGTAATATCTAACCATTTCCAATAAATAATTTATGTATGTATTAATTTTACTTACCTAGATATAACTGTGTAAGATATCTTATCACTGAGAAATAAAAAAACATGTCAAGGTTTGAAATCGATTTTAAATATCAATCAAAAAATTTCTAAAAATTAAAATGATAATAAAATGGACTTAAAATAATATTCAAAATTTATATAGAAATATGAAACGTATATACAAAATATATAAAAATTTTAAAATTCTTCATTCAAATTGTTTCATTTTAAATGAAAAAGTAAAATAAAAATAAAATTTATAACTTTATTGTAATCAGAAAAAAACTAATACGCCAAACTAAAAACAAAATCGAAAAATTGTAGTTTGATTTCAAGTCATCGGAAAAAATACCTACATATTGAATTTTTAAATTTAAAAAAAAACTTAGTGTCATGAGGGGGGGGACATACATCCATTTATATTTTAGAGCATGATGGTGAGGTAAAAACCAACATGTACTATGTACTCATGGTTTAATGTTTAAAATTGTATAAACAAAATACAAATCAGCCCAAATCGTAATAAATTATTAGTGATATTATATTTTATAGGTACTTTATTATTACTTTTAATCATGATGATCACACGGCGCTATAAATAGGCTATTAAACGACATTGCTGTCGTAAAAGATTTTTATAACAAAAAAATAATTAAAACCTGTGCAGTATCTAATCATCGATGTTCAATAATTTGCTAAATTCTATCATTAAACAACGGTTATAGTAAATTTGTATTACTAATAATAATAATATTTGAAAATATGTCATATAATTTAGCTGTGCCGCAGTAGACATGACTTACGCAACGCGACTTCGGTTATACATTTTTAGATTATCCACTGCATTCTAGCGGACCATTGCCACTTATCCTCAGCCCGTTATTCACAGACCCGCGTGATATAGTAAAATTATTCTTTGTAAGAAAAAAAATATGTTTATACAAATAAACGAAAATAATTATTTGTAATAAATTAACATTATAACATTATTTTAATTTTATTATTATAATTCTTTTTTTTGTTTTAATGTTAATTGAAACATATTTTGCATAACAGTAATCCAATATTTCAACCTTTCAAACACAGGCATAGGACATTACCTAAACAAAATCCCTAAGAGTATCAAAGCGGATACAATAATGAAAAAACACTATACCAAAAACAATATTTCAAAGTATTTAAATTCCGACTCAAATAACTCACATTTGATTTCGTACCTTTTTCGTAGTTGTTTGTCGCGTAATCTTTTCTTTAAAATCTTCGAGGAAAGTAAAATACTTTTAGGTAATACCGATTATATACTTATTAAAATTATATGGATAAACAATTTAGTTGTCGAGATAAATGCTAAGATAATAATTTTGAACCATTAACTGTATACAATTGAAATATTTAAATTTAAGTTCACGATATTAACATAAAAATGTAACTTGATTTTATTGGTAAGTCACATATTGGATGAATATATCATATTATTATATTATATTTAATTTTAATTTTGGATTTTGCGTGGAATGATCAATGTAATTATTTAACCAGAATTATGTGAGATTTTTTTTTTTGTATATGTATTCACGATTTACTGTAGAAAAATATAAACATCTATTTTCAACTTAGTGGATGGTTTTTGGTTGTAAATTGAATCTATTTGGTTCTTTTGAGATGTCAAAATTTAAAATTCCATAACGTTTACAAAATTAGTTTTCGACAAAGTCGATTTTTTTTTATTATTGATATAACTCAAAAACCATTGAAATGTTCACCAATTATTTATTATAATAGCATTTTCTATACACGATAAAATTGTATCTGTAATAATAATTTAGTATTAATAATAATATAATCATTACAATTATTTTGCTTACTGTGTTTTTAATAGTAAAATAAATTACTATGATATACATTCTGACATTCATATCATAAAATATATTTAGACTTCTACGTACCATCTTCCCCTGCAGAATTGTATTTCATATGACCGTATGCGATTATTTATCATTGAATTCAAATTTAAAACATATACTATACAGACTACGATGACTTAATGACAAAGATCACTTGACACTTGACAGTACACCCTACTGTACAGCAGAGTGTTCACCTACTTCCTCCTTTTTATTTTGTGTTTTTATTGGGAGTAAAAATTATGATTTTAGGACATAAAATATTAAAACATAATTTCAAAAATAAACATAAATAATAACTAGATCAATAAATTAACTTTTAAAATTGGATAGTAAGAATAAATATTATGTAATACAGACATTAACATGATATTTCAGTAATTTTTTATATTTTTGGGGCACAGAACTTAAGTATTATTGTGTTTTATTTTTTCAACATTTTAATGTTTTTAAAATGTACAACACCATGACCTCCAGAGAAAGATAGAGAAGATAAAGGGTTCAGTTTGCAGAAAATGAATTTTTATAACCACTTCTTTTGATACGGGCTCAGTATGTAACGTACTCATTTTTTATACGAAGAGATTCGTTATATTATTTAACGTATATATATTTTGCAATTAAAACTATTACTATAAATCAAAATCCGAAATTCAATTTATCACATTACTAATATTTAAATAAAGAAAAACGGTGTCAAATCATTAGAATTCTCAAAAGCTAATATTATAGTTCGGTATTACAGAACTGAATAGAAACGGGAACCACCACAACTCGTCTTCATAAAAAATATGTTTTTATGAGAACCAATTTGGCCAGTGGGATAAGAATTCGAGAATCGATTTGGTACCATGCCATAGTTGGTTCATTAAAATTATATTTTTTGATCCATCCGTAGGGTACCTAAATATAAAAAAAAACTAGATCAATAATAATTAGACTACAATGGTATTTTTTCTTCGGTTACAAATTTACAACAATTCTAATATAATTACTACAGTTTCAGAATAAAGATATAAATTCTGTACGAGAACGTTGTCATTTCAAATTCGTAAAATTCATTCTATAAATTTTGGTAATTCACCAGATTTTATAAGTTTAATAGAAAAACGTACTAAAATAAAAAAACAATAGTACCTATACAAAAACCGTAATAATGTTGGTTGATTTAAACATACGATATTATAAATATAATATATTATCTTATTAATATAAAATTAACCAAAGTACGTATGTTGTTTATTACAAAAACATAGTCACAGATATTAATTTAACTGGTTCTGGTGGGAGGGGAACGACTTTAATGAATGTACAATATAATATAGCCAGCAGAGCAGTGAACCGACCCGACGACGTCGT
Organism: Rhopalosiphum padi; assembly: GCF_020882245.1. Classification (NCBI taxonomy): domain Eukaryota; kingdom Metazoa; phylum Arthropoda; class Insecta; order Hemiptera; family Aphididae; genus Rhopalosiphum; species Rhopalosiphum padi. Next base: position 33,407,867 of record NC_083599.1, read on the forward strand.
GCAACTGTATTTTCGATCTCATCGGATAATTAAAATGAAACCTACAAACGGCGTTATTATAATATATATATGTGTATGACGTATGTGCACATAATGCAACCATCGTTCGTGTTCAATATTATATTTACCAACTTAAATTTGGGCGGTTGTATGTTTTTGTTAGCTGTTCTATTCGATATAATATTCTCTATACTATGATGTGTATAATGTGTATAATATGTATATGTGTATTTTGTTTCCAGTTGGCTTTATTTTGAATATTTTGAATATTATAATAATAATAAACAATAGTAGTAAGTACGGTAGTTTCCGCTTATTAGACTCGCCTTGAGACCAGTGTCTATTTGAGTCAATTAATTGAAAGAAAAAAATTCACATCTTTTTTTTTTTTTAATTCATATATTTATTAAGATTTCAGCTTAAAAATACAACTTATGTACGTAAAGATATTATGTACGTAATGTGCATGTATAATAATATTTAATAAATAATATATTATATTCTGTTGATAGAATTATTAATTATTATGTAATATAATGTGTGGGTAATTAGTAGAAAAAACATGATTTACATTTAATATTGTAATAACCTTGGTATCTAATTAATTTTTGTTAGAAATATTTCCAGGGTTGATCGGATTTTACTTTCTACACGTTCATTCTATTTTTTTTATTCGTCTAATTTTCAAATGACCCCATTCACCGGTGTTGGGAGTTTAGTAGACGATTTTTTTTCCATATGTTAGTATACACTCAAAACGGGACCAGCTGTTTTGATTTTAATAGTCGAGCGAGTCAATTAATCGTGATTCCAATAACCATTTCCGGCAACCACTGTATTATATATTGTAGAAAGCAAACTATAAATAATTAATGATTAATAAAATCATATTTCAATAATTTAGTTTGGAAAAATTGTTGACGGTATTAACTATAATGGTCTAAGGTACTCTAAGCTGTATGTCATTGATTAAAATATACTCACATAGGAGGTTTATATAATAATATAAGTATTAAGTATCAAGAAAACACAAAAATAAATAAATAGTATCGTATAAAAGTACTGAAATGTCTAATGACTGCATTCTTTATTCCAAACATTACATTTATATTGTAGAATCGTACACTCGTACCTATCGTTCAAATTCAAAGTTAATAAACGTAAAATCTTAATTTTTAATCAACAAATTTACTCTAAGTTTATAATGTTTATGTTATTTTTAATTTCACTTAATATTAATTATTTATGGATACCCCATAGTAGGTACCTACTTAGTAATCAATTTAAAAAAATGTTTTACTTTTTAAGACGGCAAAACGCGTATGGGCCGTATGGGTATGGTGTACTCTTAAAAAAATGTAGCTACCTACGTTTATATTATAATATTATGAATAGGCGATTTATCCAGTTATGACAATTTTAAATGTTAAATGTTTTATATTTTATAACTCGCCATTAAATTGAAATATCTGTAAACACTATGAAGTGCTTTAGAGTTTAGACGATACTCTTACTTCTTACTTTTATAATACTCGTAGGTAAATTCGCTCTAAAAAAAGAAATCTAACAAGTAACAATATAAAATCGGATCACAAAATCAACATTGCTAAACACAAAACTGCTATACGTATATTATACTGTATGAGTGAAAAGAAAGTAATGCACATACATAATATTAATCGTTTTTATTTTATTCCATCTACCATGAATAATAATTATTATTCATGCAAATGAATATTATTTATTGTGAGATACATTTCCACGACTGATAATAAATTGCATATATACATTTGCCTCGAATGGCGGACCGGTTGGAAAAGATATAAGTAAAAAAAAATGCAATTATTTCCATGTTAAATAAAAAAGCGCATTCAACATGCAGTCGATGAATTAATATAAAAAGAGGGAAAGTAGGTAACCACTCTGCTGTTTAGTAGAAATTGGAGTGTACCTTGTCATTGAGTGAATTATTTTATTTTTCATTAAAATATCCAATTTTGTCTATCCCCCACCCTTCTTAATTGGTATTATTTTTATGAGTAAAAAAATTGTGCATTTGAACATTCAGTTATCAGTCAACACTTGTGTGCATCTACCTGAAAGAGCAACCACCTACGGCGAATCGGGTACTTCAGCCCGCTTGTCTGATCCATTTTTGTATGTAAAAAAGTGTTGATTCGAATGCTCTTTCTAAGTTTCTGACTATCGGTCATCACCATTCACCGGTGTAGGTAAGTCCAGCTGTTTTTGCATCCACCTGTGATTAATTGATGGATTTGTCGCTCGCCCGGTGTACATACTTCAATTTATTATGAGTTATGACGTGTAAGTAATATACGCCTATTATTATAGGTAAGCCCAGTCGTGCAAGTATAGTACTTCATGTTAATACTATAGTATGAGGATCTAAGGTTTTCCTATACGTAAAAATATGTATGTTCATAACCTCAATAATAAACTATTGACTGTCTGCAATATACGACACATATAGGCATAAATTATTCAAAAAGAATCATTTAATATTAATCGTTGGCTCAAAAATATAATATTACATTAAAATCATTTATTTTTTAGCCTTTGCTCTTTAAACTTTTAATAAATTTAATTCTATATACCCGACTAATTATAATAATTATATTATTCCAACATACTTCTGACATAAATAACGTCTACAGACTTACGGCAAAAGTATATTGTTTTATATATAAGGAAAATGTAGATGATTTTAGATGTTTTTTATTTGTTACTATCTACATTTTACACCATAGTACGCGTGTAGTGTGTGCCTACAGCGTATACAATATAATGCAACAATAAAATACGTAATAATAAACTATATTATTATCTATGCGTTATATGACGTCTGTTTGGTTTGACATGCGTACTAACTGATAAAATTATTAAATTCATATTTAATATGGTCTATATGCATGCCGAATTGCACCAGCATACATATTCAGTAAATAAATAAACATTCATAATAAATAATAATTCGGTGTAATTTTTTTTTTTTTAACAATTTTGTTGTTTTTTTTATTAAATGTTGGTAAACTTTAAAGTTAATTATTGAATTTTTAGCCCTATCGATTACTCTAATAAAAGTATTTTTGTATAGTATTCAATATAGTGAAATTAGTAATTAATAAGTTAAAAAATTATATGTTATCAAGTTTTAATTTAATTATTTAGGTTAAAATAAGGTTAGGAAAATTAGTCTCAAAGATAAAATTCTATATTGGTTCCAATTGGCCACAATTAATTGTCATTCTATTATTTATTAGATTAATAATGTATAATATGGTATTTTTCAAAACAGTTTAAAAAATGGTTAGTCTAAGTTAGAATTTATAATCGATCAATTTGTATCTTATATTATCCTATTCAAAAATAAGCTTCAACTACTGATACATATTATGTTTGTCACTTATTAATTTTCATTTTATAAATGTATAAAGTCAAAAAAAAATCTTTATAAAGTGTATCACTAAAAAAAAATAATAGACCTGAGACTAATTTTTCCATGTAACCATCAATTATTGACCGTTTACCAACTCTAATTTTGATTAATTAATTAATTAATTTTTGTGTTTTGTTTATACTATGACATTTTTTTAAATATAAATTAAAAATAATTATTTCTTAGTTTAGTAAGAAATGTATTGGTTACATTTTTAACAAACTAATTATTGATATTTTATAAAACATTGACATTTTCACAGTAACCATGTTCGCGACCCCACGAGTAATCATTAAAAAAAAAACAAACTAATTATCTTCTTTTTAACTTGAATCAAGTTCAAGATTTTCTCCATATTATAACATACAAAATTTTAAAGTTAAATTCCTTAGAATATTTTATATAGTTTAATAACAGCACTAACTTATAACTTAACATTCTTAACTTTGACTTAATTTATCTAGCTCGAGTTAATTTTTCATTAAATTGCCACCTTTGCGATGTAATGTACTCGTATTTATCTATCCTACTACCGGTAGTATTTTTATACTAAACAAAAATTATTATGTGTAAATACATGGGCGCCCATTAGGAAGGGAGATAGGGCATTTTCCCTCTCCTGGAAAAATAATCTCGGTTTATAATTTAATAAATAATATCATGATATCATTACCTATTACCTAATGACTTAGACATCCTAAAATAAATTATTCGACTATATTAGAATGACATTAATAAAACGAAAAAATGTGCATTTATTATTTACTGATACCAAATAATACATTTGATTATATTTTATTTTATTTTTGTCTGTCTTATTAAAATATATTTTAATTAAATATAAGTAATACAAATAGTAAATACACTATAAATATTAATTATATAAATAATAGCATATAATTATAGCTTACCTACTTATTTATATTTATATGTTGAAAAAATATTTCGCCTATATTTAGCATAAATTTGAAATTTTTTTATCCCCCTCCCCCATTGAAATATTACCATTAGTAAATACCGCACTGATACCGATTTTTATCCTCTCATTATTCTGGTCTAGAATCGAAAACCACCATCTGAGATGAGAAACAAATCTAATTTTTATCTAAGGAATCCTCTAATATAATAATAATATTATCAGCTTAAAAATATGTTAGTAGTTTATCTTACTTTAACACTACCGTATTACAAGAGCTAGCATACGTGTAGTATCAAAAGGTCATTCTAGACTGCGCGTCACTAGTGGGTTATTACTTACAAGTAGAGGTCGGACTCTTATGATTTTACATATTTATTTCTAGTGTACCTATGCAGTTAAATGGGTGTAAGATATATTTACGATTCATGAAATACAGAATTCATAGAAACAATTTTATTTTGCATAAAAGCATTGGGTTTAGAGAATATTTAAGAATAAAAAACAATATTTTTATTTTTGTAAATATTTTTCTGTAGAAAATAATTAATAATAATGATACATATTATTTTTATGTACCATACCTATTAATTTTATTATTAAAATAATATAAATTTAAACTAAATATTTTTATAATTTTTTTCTCACAGCATATCAAGAGATATTGACTATTTTTAATGACATCAAAACATTAGATTATTTAAAGAATTTTAGAATAATATAAAACCAACCTCTACTTATATAATATACGTAAGTATTATCAACAGAGTATAGACAAAAATAAAAACATTTTTTTTATTTTACCATACTGGATGATTTTTTTATCAAACACTCATTCAACACATTATTTCAAAATCGATTAACCTCTAATTATTTTTCGCATCATTTCTTATTGAAATAAAACAACATTGTGCAATCGTTAACAATCAAACAAAATTAAAACGATTAAAACGATTAAAAGTATTAAAAATGTTTTATTTCGGTAAAAAAATAATGTAAAAATATTTTCATAAATATTAATAGATTTTTAAATATTGAATGTTATTCGATGAAATAATCGCCCTATATTTAAAATGGTCTTTCAGATAAAATACATATTTATTGTACTGCTCATACTCAATATAGTACCGTAATAGCCACTCTGTTAACAATAAAATATTCTTTTCATCAATTAGTTACATTACAATGTGTATCACTCTTTTGTATGCGACGGTTATAATAATAATTGTCGGCTCATCCGTTATACTATTATAATAATATACGTAATACATATTATATGAGAAAAAAATTAAATATTTTAACGTTTATTCTCGATAGCGAGAAATTTCGCGCATTTGAAAAATTATTCGACAAAAACATTTTATTACCAGTGCTTAAATACTCTACCACGTTAAATTTATGATTAAATATTCTATGATATTATAATGTGTATAATGATAAAATGTATGAAATTATTAATATTGGTTTATAAACATAAAGGGAACGGGCCCTCTCATTTACCTCTGCGATTACCTACCACGCGGTGTATCCATCACATAGCCAATAAAATGTATCATTAAATATTAACACACATGATTAATAAAATATATTAATAATATAATACTTAATCTAATAATATTGTGAATAATTATTGTGATGATGTGATTTAGCGTGATTTAATACCTTGCCAGTTTTCGTCGTTCCACATGACATTACAATCTATTACAACATGTTTGGTGTTTAAATTATTTTATTTATAGTTTATGTTTACATTTATTATGTGACGTTTTATTATTACTTACGTTTTATCAAAGAGTCTCAAAAATACTCGAATTTTCATCAAAAAAATTCCAAGCAATACGTTTTTTACGCCATAATAATTATGATCATATAAAAAAGTATAAATATATATAATAATGTAACACATCTTTATTGTAATACGAATAATCTTATTAAAATAAATGACCGAAATACAAGTGTTTTCCCAGCACGTCGCACAAACAAATCAATAAATAATATACATATCGCATACGTCTTGAACAAGACATACCTATCGAATTTTTCGATTAAATACACATCGCTCGAACCCAATATACCTACCCCACAGACCGTACATAGATTCTGCGATGATATTATAGCTATATGTGTCATCAAATTTATTGATATTTTGTTTATTTATTTATCGTATGGCTATATATATTGATCGATATTAATGACGGGTCATACCTATAACTGTATAATAATATTATGTGATATGCGAAGGCTTAGCGTTTGATTTCGTGTACCTATATATACGTATAGTGCATATAATAATATTATCATGTCACATTCGCTCAATATAATATACTGTGTCGTGTAAATCGTAAAGAATACTGTCAAATGCACTCGTGTCCCGCTATTGCTTAAACGGACATTCGCGTTTATTATTATTATTATTATAACCACCGGTCGTTTCTTATTGAATTGGATTACACGTGTCCGTTCAATACTTTCGATCTTCGATCATATCGTATCACTGCCAATGATGTGGTAAAAACGTTATGATTGTATTTAACACGTCGTGTTTACCGATATAATTTGATGTACCTGTGCTGTTTGTATAACAATCAATGACGAGTACTTATTTATACGTTCAAAGTCAATATCATATAATAGCTCTCGCCGGTATGCTATTCGTATATATGTATATATTATTATATGCATAACGTCAAGGTCACTCGAATGTAATGCTAATAATATTATTCAGATATATCTATTCATTATATTCAGACGGTCGTACAAACTCGTTTTTCTTTCGTTTTTTGTCGATTTTGACAAAAAGTAAACTCCACGACTTTGCGAACCAATCAATGGTTAAAAGTCCAGTGGTCGTAACCCACAGAAACAGGAGATGACACTTAAAACATGATATAACCGTTTCTAATTCAATTATATAATAAGTATTTTTTATATTTTTTGTGAGAATTTATGAAACAATAATAATCTTAAGAATTGGCTTCAAAATTATTATTCACGTGATCAAAATGATTTTTATTTATGACCTAGTCGAAGGTTACGCTGTCCGACAACATAATTATTATAATATTCTAACAGCTTTTTAATTTTAGTGTTTTTTATTAGGACAACTACAACATTTAACATGATAATATTATATAATTTTACTACTAAAAATGTATCAACTATTTTGTTTATTATTTAAATGAAACATTTTGATTTGTTTTGAGCTGGTTTATTTTAAAATTTTCAAAATACGATACAAACCAAATTTTTCGTTATATGGCAATGATAACAATACAATTTTGATAAAAAATGACGATGTTTTTCACTATTTATCGACAACTTATACCTTCTTAAGAATAAAAATTTTTTTAAATATAGATAAAATATAAAACAATATAGACTTTTGGGTACGTTATATATTTAGTTAAAACATAAGACAATCATATGCAATTTAATATTCTATTGAAACCTCATGTTGGACCTTAGTGATAAATACGACTTTTAACCATCCATATGATAATTATAATTTTAAAATATTTTATTTCATAATTACGTAATTTAAAACGACTGAAACTCCATCAATAATATTATATTATATGACAAACCATTATCTAATAATGTTTAACTGTTCGCAAAACTGTTGAGAACAGTTTTTCATTTTAAAGTAATTTATATCAATCATACACAAATAAAGTGATGAACGTATAGGTCGTAAAATGCATGAATCTATAATAGATCATGAAACTTTAGTTGATGTGGGCGAAGGTGCAAATGGGATAATTACAGGTCACCATTAATTTAGTCAATATACAATAATTATCAGTGCTTGGTAATTGATGCGCTAAAGTTTTAAACTATTTTTATGCTTTAGAAAAAGTTTAAATGTGTAATTATAATAACTATAAGTTGAAAAAGCGATTAAATTTGATTTTAATTTTGTATCTGTTTAAATTAAAATTATAGTGGTGCAAATAGAAAATATGATTACATTTTTAAAACGTCAAATATTATTTGTAACAAACATGTTAGTTTGTTCATTCTATCCATATATTAAAGCGATTGTTTTAAAATATACAACAAAAACCATCACAATAAAAATTTAAAAAAGAAAACAATCAAAGTATACACTATAAACTTTTAAATTTTAAATTCAGACATCAAGAAAAAATATTTGTATAGATTCCGCTTGTTCGGGTAGTTTTAAAAACCTATTGATTACTAATTATAAAATAGGCGAAAAAATAATTTTCCTAAAAATAAATTATAGTTTGATTTTTATTATATGGCTGCATTATAAATTATTCTATACCCGTAAAAAGATATTGTTTTATAGAGTTGTTCTTTCTTAAATATTGACTTATTTTCGCTATTTTATGTTAGTCTAACGTAAATAACTTCGCGCGCGTGAAACGACTAATATTAATTAGTCTACACTATAATATTAATTATTAATAAATGTATATCATCTGTTGTATAGGTATGCAAAATGTATTTATGATATATCTATTTGTATGTAGAGTTATTATTTTAAAATATATATCAGTTACACCAGCGGTTCCCAACCCATGGGCCGTGGACCATATAATATTAACATCAATAACGTATTTATTTAAAATAATATTATTGTATATTTTTAATATATACATAATAATATTTAAATATTATACATATTATATTATATACACGTATATTATAGGTGTGCTATTAATCATTAGTGGGCCTCAGAGAGTTGTTTTTACAAAATTAGTGGTCCTCACAACTAAAAAAGTTGGGAACCACTGAGTTACACGATTAAATTAAACATAAATGTTTTTTTTTTTTTTAAATAAAGTTAAGAAATAAGTATAGATAATACAAGATTGAATCGATTCTATTTTGGCGGAAAATACTCCCAAATGATAATAATAATAATAACACAATTATAATTCTTACTATTTATTACCTTACACGTAACATAATATAAAAATATAATAATATTATATGGTATATTTTGAATTAGAACCCGCGATGTAGATAAATAGGGTGTAGGCATTTTATCCTCTTAGTCATTTTAATCGTCTATAACTCCGTTCTGCCAAACGCGAGATTACATACAACATGCGCAACTCGATTTACATAATATCTATTAAATTTTACTGGTATAATATGTGAGTAAAGCGTGGTATAGCGTAAGAACTCTCGAGTAGTTGAATATGAGACTTATAAAATCGTATTATAAACTCATATACCTATATGCAAAACAAAACGCATAATACAAAGAAATTTAGCAGAGATATGACTACGTTAAATATACGTAAATATAATGAACAATATATCTCCGATAATTGAGTTTACATAGACATTTTTATATTGATTCCACTTTTGGTCATGAAAATGTGCACAAATTATAAGTACTAACGCATATAAAATAAAAAACTATAAAAATACAATTTGAGAAGGGCTGGGAATACGTACGTTTCGCAAATTCTAAATAAAATGATCAAGATCTCGGAGCGTTCTATGTAAAGGTTATGACCGATGGGATGAATTAGGTGCCTACGTGAAAAATACACTGATTATTATTATAACAAAATATGATATATCGGAGCTGTTACAAATCGTGATTGAATAAAAACAAAATTTAGTGTTCATATTATATTAAGCCTCGAAAATAATCGTAAACCATTTATAAATGTAGGATTCAATTATTAATTTAATAAAAATAACATTTTCAATGCGAAGATTACGCAGGAACATTAAAACGAATATTACGTTTTAATCCACTTATAATTTTAAAACTAAAATCCCATTAATATTTATAACCCCTATTTCAGGCGTTAACAATTATTATTCTAAATAATTTTTTGCTTTTTTTTTTTTAATACATTGAACCTACCTACGTCATTTTTTATCGAAATAATGTCAAAATACGAATTGTATTGCTATTGGACATGATATCATATCGCACACCGAATAAAAAACAAAAATTTGTCAATTACAATTTTACAGGTTTACCTAATTCGGAAAAATTACTATGCGAACGTTTTACTTTTCTTGTCATTATTATTATTGTGACTATAGTCCATGACCATAATATTCTATACATTTTGATTTTCAGGACAATAATTTGTATATATAAGTGTTTTGAGCGGAGCGACTAATACATTGATCTTACATAATGATGTATGTTTTGTGTGTGTGTGTGTGTGTGTACACAATATATTATAAAAGAAAAAAATGCTTCGATCTTCAATTTTAAGAGGAGTTTTTGATAACGAACTGAATCTGGTTGGTACTTTAAAGTGGTTAACATTGAAAATTCGTAGTATTTTTCAAAGTAGTTGGTAAAAAATTTGCGTAAAACCAATTTTCGACAAAATCAATTTTATTTATTTTTTGTGTACCGCAAAAAACCAATAATCGTAAAAGAACTTGAAATATTAACCAAATGTTTATTTATGCATTTCTTACACGTAGTATGATTTCTAAATATTTTGACTCTTTTTGGAATATTTGTAGATAATTTTATAAATCATTTTTTTTAAATTTTTTCTATACAAATGACTAAAATATCATTGTAAGTCCACCAAAAAGTTTGAAAATTTAATACAAGGTATATAAACAATTGCTCATGTATACGAATTACAAAATATCGTTTATACATAATCAGAATGTTTTTTATAAGTGTTCGAATTTTTTACTAAATTCCTCAAAATCAAGACATTTTGTAAATTATTTTGTTGTTAAAAATTCATAAAATATTCAATTAAATAAAATTACACAAGGTTCCTCATAAGTAGTTCTAAAAAAATTATATGATTTGTATTTTAGTTATTTTGTTGTAATTTAAGAATATTATTATTAATATTATTGTGTAGGACGTAGGTATACTTGAAACTTTTAACATATATTATTATATTTTATAATACAGAAAATGATATTTTTAAATGCAATGTTTTTGCAAAGATTATTCAACCCACTGTAATAATAATATTAAAATAAATTACTTTAATGGCAATATAAATGTTTATATCGTGAAATATACTTATGCTGACAGAGTAAAGTCTTTGATCAGAATCGTTTTTCGTATGCAGTTATTTACCATTGAATTAATATTTAACGGCATTATAGTGACATGCTCAATGACAAGGTACAATCGGCACTTACTCTAATATAAAAAGCCAATAATTAAGTACTAAACTTTTGTAATGCGTTGCGGTCAGTTACAATAAATTAATCGGCGTTACACTCCATAATGTATGTAAATAATACTTGGAATTAAAGTTTGAAGGTATGTTTTTTGTAATTTACTCACCAGTATAAAAAAAATTTATACCGAAGTATGTGCCTATGTATTTCCGATACCTATGTAATTACCTCGAAACTATATTGGTAATATTCATATGAATGTTCGACGACTATTATAAATGACGTTATTTATTTCGAACGTTCTACAGAGTTCTGTTGTAGTGGTGCCTTGGTACGTACGTACAAGACGTTTTGACATTGGAAAAGGTCGATTTTTATGTTGTTTTTATATCATTATAGCCGCGCTCTTGATCATAATGAGTTAGGCCTCTAGACTAATCCTTAAATTCGGCCCCACTGCGTTACAAAGCTAATCGGCGAGCGTTTCTTCGAGAACCGCCTGTATCGTTCTAGAAAAATATTATTACACAACCGCATTATTCTCCGTGACCTCTCCGCGTTGCATTACAATAATATACAGTATACAGAGCGGTCCAAAATGAAAGCCACAGAGGGCAAATATAGTGCAATTGCGTTATTGTCTTGCAACTGGTTTTTACATACGTCAAGCAGTATGATTTGTATACGAATCGCGTACCGGAGCTGATCGATAATATAAACGTGTACACCGCAGCCCTAATATTTACAGTATATTATCAGTATAGGTGCCCACCTACTAAGTTTATTAAATATCACATTTTTAAATTTAATTATACGATATAATTACATATGTAATACTTAATGATTTATTATAGTAATAGTATAATGTAAGGTTAGAGCAGATTGATAAAAAAATAAATTAATTTAAAACTTATTCCTACATATATATCCGTTGTGTGCGCAGGAAAGTGTTGACCATGTTTTCATTTATTGTAATATATAGATCAATATTCATTAGACAGTCGTGCAGTGATTGTTAAACCATGGATAACCCGTGTATGTATGCATGTATCTAATATATACAGAGTGATTCTTTTTAAGGTTAAAGTCTCATTTATCGAATATTTTCAGCGTGTTTTAAAATATATATATTTATGTTATTATTAAGATTTTCTAATGATGGTTTAAAATTATACCAAACAAAATTATACCTTTTAGAAATTTATATCGTTGCCGTTTTTATATTTTCGCCAATTTAATGTAATAAATTATATTTTTAATTTTTAATTCCTAAACAGAATATTTTCCTGTGAATCTCATTGTAGAAGAATTTAATTATTATAAGTTATTATTGTTAGTTATAAGTAATAAGTAATTAATAAAAAATAAAAAAATAGTTAAAGTTAAAAATAATTAATAGTTTAATAGTTTTTTTTTTGATTTTTAAATGAACGAATTAGTGAATCAACATTTTTGCGATGTGCTCTTGTAACTCTACTTTGCTCATCAAAACTTTAAATATTCAATAGGTACGTTTATATAGTTTACTTTATAGTTTATAATGTGTACAAATATACTATAAACACCAATTATAACTAATATATTATATTATTTAACTCGATTTATAAGTATCGAATTCTTAAATTAAATATTAGAATAAAAAAAATGTAAGTGTATGTAGTCTTCAGTTTTTTCAAATAAAAATATAAAACATTAATAGCTATAGAAAATTTAATTTTTTTTTTCAATAATCTCGATTTATTATTAATTTCAATAATTTAAAATATATTTTTTCTCAAAAATGTTAATAATCATTTTCGAGAAAATAAATATTTACATATAAAATAATCGGCTTGTGTAACTATTATTTGATAGGAACCGCATGTGTTTAGTTAATTAATTTTTATTTATATTTTTACGATAATAATATTTATTGAAAAACAACAATTATTTGATATTTCCTTTCAAAGGAAGAAAGGGTCATGGTAATTACGTTACAGAAAAAAATACAAAACCATGGGTAATCATCGTTGAAGCGATAAATGTCTAAATGTGAGTGAGCCTGGTGTGTGTTTTTACCAGCTTGTGAGTGCGTCTGAATAGTGAATAACGCGCCCGATTGATTACTCGTGACCTTTTCTCCCCGTTCTAATGATAACATATATATTTTTGCCATATACCTACTTCTAGTTTTTTGTAGTTTTATTATACACGATATATTCCATCGGGAACTGCAGCTATCGTGTTCAGCAGCTCTTTTGCCGTTCACGTTTACCGTAAATACAATATGTATACTTCATCCATACTATATCATATTCACAAGACACTTTCGCCGTCTCTAAAATATATAAAAAGGTTTCATTTCCACCGAGCGTCGCATACACAATTCCACATTCATATTACCGTTGTATTACACGAGTGTGAATATGAGATATTGACTTTTCAAACAATCGCCATATAATATTACACTGTGTAGACATCTGAACCATCAGTAGAGCTCACAACTTTCAAATTTTGCACATTATATTATATTATAATATTATATAGCGGTGGTCGGCCGTTGTCTTTGTCTTGATCAAACTACACAATTTACAATACTTAAGTAATGATACAGTATAAAATTTTAATTTTATTGTTTACTGATATTTTGTAGAAAAACAGACAGGACTCGTAGGTATGAAATTATCACGTTATTAATTATTATTATATGTGATTTGTATTTTTAGTCTTAAAAAATCACTATATAATACGATGATAGATATTATAGTAAACGCTTTTTCGTGTGTGAACAAATACCTATATATATATATATATACCTAATATATAGTACCTATATAAAAGCATATACTATGCTACTACCTAACAATATTTAGTGGTATTTATAGTTACTATTTGTCTATTATACATTTTCGTAGATTAATATATTACGTGTTGTTAAAACTCTTTAAACTCGTTAGTTATTTTGGGTCAATGTTTTCAATTCATATAATACATTTCGTATTTTTCTGCAATTTTAAAATCCATATTTATAATTTATGCGTGCTGAGAAAAATCATAACTAAACGCGCCATCACTACATTTTCTACCTCAAACCCGGTGGTGCCGTAATAAAAATTGATTGGTAACCTCCAATGTCAGTATAAACCCGTTCCTAATAATAAATATTACATTGGAGATCGCTATCGTATATTATGTTGTTTGCGGTCACAAACTCACAACCACACACGTTTATGCAAATAATTTATCGTAGGCAGAGGTAATGGTTTAATAATATTATATAGGTACCTACTCATAATAATATAATATATACGTGTTTTTTCAGCCAGTTTAATACTTCGACATCGATTAGTAAGTATAGCATAATATGATATTTATAGGGTTATAATTCGATTATTAATATGTATTTAGCATGTATTTTTGACATTATACGAATTTATGTTAGATTCTAAGCGGAGCGATCAATGTATTTTGTCTTACAACGATGGGCGAGTTTTTTATATTACATGCATATATTTTAGATTTTGAACGAAGTGAAGAATGTATTGATTTTACAATGATGTATATTTTTGTTTTTATTTTTGTGTCTGTCATCACGATTTGGAGTAGAAATAATGCTTTAATTTTTGACTTCAGCCCCTCTTTGAAAATTAAAATTTATCTAGTTGATACTTTGGGGGGTCAAAAGTAAAATATTTCCAATAGTTTTCAAAAGCGTTAGGAAAACCCCTTAAAAAGTGACGGAAAAATGGAAATTTTTACGCATAATCAGTTTTTGACAAAATCGATTGTCACAATTTTTGTTTATAAGCATTTAAAGTTGAAATGTTTACGAAATATATCAAAATCGCGAAAATTTGAAGTTGAAAATTCGTAAAATTTTTACGATTTATACCTAAGGTTAAAAAACCCAATACAAGGTTATCCATAAGTTTTCTTTTAAGTAACTGTAAAAAAAAATTCCAGCGTCAATATAGAAAACATTTTATGAGCGCATGAAATTTACTTTTTTTTACGAAATCGAGTAAAACAACGATATATTACAATTATTTAAAAATAGATAATCATATAATATATTTTATTAATTATCCTAGACTGACAAATCATCTCCGTTCAGAATCGTTTTTCGTATATACAACGATATCTGTCATTGCATTCAAATTTAATACAGCAGAGCGATATCCACTTGCCCACCTTATTTTTTTTTTTTTTGCGTGTCTATAGTATCAGTTTGTATCAGTAAACTAAAAAAAAATAATTGCTTTATAGAAACGATAAAATTATTCTTGTTCTTGTACTCGCGTAGAGTGTAGAATGACGTACACGTATATTATCATGTACGCATCATTTCCCATATTGTCTAGTGCATAATATCATGAATATTTCACCGTTTTTAACCCCGCTTGTGCAACGATATTAATCCTATGGGGCTACGTCCGATGTCGAAATCGTCAATGATGTATACTCGTATAACCCCTTAGAATACGCGTCACTGTTATAACTGGTCCAGTTCCTATATTGTGCAATGTACATTGTATATATTTTGTACCAACGTCGTATGACATCATAATATCACCATCGCTTCGATAATATAACATATGTATAACAAGATGTTAAGTACACAAATAAATAATAGCATATATAGTCTTGATGAGTTATTTGTTTTCATATATTTTCAGTTTACATAAGCAATAATAAGTATAGGTACATTACTTATAATATATAATACAACGAATAACCGGACGACTATTTTAACAGTAGAAACACAAAAATATTTTTAAAAAATGTTATTTTAAATATAAATTAAGTACTCACGTGTAATAATAATATTTAATAGAATATCAACCTTTTTTGTTGTAATTTTCTTGTTTATCGGGTGTCAATCTATCAATATTTTTTTATTTTCAAATCATTTTACTTTTAAAACCCAAGTATTTGTTTTGATTAGACCTATCCACATTTTTCCATTGGTACATTGGTACTCTTATAATATTTATTTATGATTTGCGCCTCTACTCCATGATTTCGTAATGCGTATCACTTAGACGACTCGGTACACGTCGTGAAACTTACGTAAAACACACGACATAGTCGTTAGTCTGTATATTATAATATAGTGCTAGTAATTACATATTTACACAGAAGGTGGGTAGGGCAGCGGTTCACAACCTTTTTAGTTGTGCGCACCACCATTTTTGTAAAAAAACCTCTGAGGCCCACTAATGACTAATAGAACACCTATATACGTATGTATATATAATAAGAATAGGTACACGATAATATTGTTTTAAATATATATATATGTTAGTAATGTTAATATTATATAGTCCACGGCCCAGTTCCACACTGCCCGCTGCCGCCCATGGGTTGGAAACCGCTGGAGTAGGATATATTGTTTACACTAGTGGTTCTCAGTCGATGGTAGATATGCGTAAGCTCACGTGTTAGTATGCGAATTTAATGAAAACAATTAGAATTAATATTAATATTAAACACTATGTATAGTTATTTCGATAGATCGTCACTTGGCCCGGCCGGTTAAACAATTATTAACGACGGCACGAGTGGAATTCGTATATAATTTTTATCAATGAATAAAATACGCGATCTCTTTCAAACGATTGGTGAAAACGTTCAATATAATTTGTGTGCTGTGTCACTAGGATATGATATTGTCGAGAACCTCTGGATTACATAACGCGAAGACGTGTTGCTCCAAAAATATAGTTTTGAGAGTCACATTCCTTTGCTGTTTTCGAAGATAATGTCATATCGCGAACATTTTAGCAATAGGTATTCTTATTTATACACGTTGACCGTCTTTAAGTTTTACCTAAATCAAAAACTGTGAGAAAATGTTCGTTTTCGTGAAAAAAATTGAAAATTATATTTTAGTTAAGAAATGTAAAACGAATACCTGTATGCATGTGTATCGTGTGTAGTGATATGTATACATACTAAATTTTAATTTAATCAACTGGAATTCCGTGAAATTCTGTAACTCTCAAACTCGAAATACCTCATATAGTCATATAACAGACGAACAATAAAGTAGTACTAAAAGAGGTTAGAGGTTATGCATCTAGTTAATATCATAACCACCGCCAAGTGCTATACAAATGAATGTAGTTACGCATGATGACAACAAAATAATATAATATAAGTTTGCTAAATAAAATGTTTAACAAAATACTAAACGTTCAATTACTTTATGAGCAGCATTAATCCGTAAAGGCGTTTAATACCATATTCTAGGCACTAAAAACGGTACATAAGCACAAATGTGTGCAAACAACCAATTTACTTTAATAGTATGTCCTGTCGTGTGAACATATTGTTTAAAATTCAAGACGTCAGTACTTAATGTAGTAAAATCGTTAGGAAAAATAGCTAACGTGCACTCTTAAAATGGTTGTCAAGGGCAAAATAAAAATGCTTAAGAAGATATATTTAACAACATTTGATAAAAATTAAACAGATGCGTAAGTGTAAATCCACTAGCGTAATATTATGTAATTCTAGATGTCACACACACACACACACACACACATACCTACGCACGCGCGCTCGTGCATTATTTTAATAATATGTAATCATTAATAGTAATATAACACTATAATAACTAATAACTTTGTTTTATTAAGCATAGTTAAGTCATTAATAATTATTATATTGTCAAGTTTTATTCGATTAAATATTATTAAAATTATTTTTTTATATAATATCCATCATAAGTATATTAAAGATTTTAAATTTAAATTAAGTACCTATTCTATAACATATAATAGTTAAGCAATTACAATTGTATATTGAATTTCTTTCTTTTTATGTATTGTCAATATCGCATGTAATTACACATGTACGCGTACGTATACACATAAATACATTTAATTGAATAAAAATAATTAAGATTTTTATAAGTATAATATTTCGGATCTAACCCAAAATAGCGAGACTTGAGAGATAGCTAGGGGAGCAAATAAATAAATATATAATTAACAGAAAGCAAATAATTTAATTTTTTATACATAAAAGTACTAATTATTATTAAGTCGTAAAGCTAAATTAAAAATCATGCAAACATATAAAAAAGACATAAGGACAGTGGAAAAAAATTATTATTACAATAACTACAGTTTCAAAGTTAAATAACCCATAAATAAAATCTAAAAAAAAGTGCAAAATAATTAAGCCTGAAAAAGTTTTCAAATAAAATAATTTAATTTAATTTGTTTATGTCACAATTAGAATAGAATCTACACAAAACCATCTGACAGCTAAAATAATTTACTCTTTATAAAATTATTTACTTTTTACTTTTAACTGTTTAATATTGCCAAAATAATATGTCCGCCGAGAAAACTGAAAAATTAAATTTTTAAACAATAAATTTAATTTGTAAACGTCTAACCAAATAAAAAAGATCTTATAATAATGTTTTATATTGTATTATAAAGATTCTAAATCGCTCATTATTTTCTCATTTAAATGTATGTTTTATACAAATACAATTTATTGCTTCCTACATAGACATTAATTTCTTAATGTGTGATAAAAAAATATATTTTTTTTAATGATAATCACGGTATAATATAATATTCGCTAATAAGTATAACATTATTACGATAAAATATATGAATACCCAAAGTCATCTCAAGGTCCACACTAATAGGGTTAAATATTAGGACTTGATTATGTCTTTAAGTCTTTATATATTATCAATTTGAACCTTTTCCACGCATGGATAAAAAATAAAATGAAGTACATAATTTTAACAAAAATACAAATTTATTACTAAAACATATTATATATACTTATCTACTATCTAGTGTTCGCGCGTGATAAAAATTAAACAACAAACGATCAATAGATTCCAAATGCATTACGTTTGAATGATTTAATATAATTTACTGTATATAATAACTGATAATACGGTAAACATGAAAAAGTTTAAGCGTAGTAATTATGTAATAATGTTATAAAGATCGATGTCACTTTGTTACATTGTATACAGAGAAATTACAACTCAAAATTCGATTAAATATTCAAATTTAAATCACGTGGTCGTGGTATACACATTACAATGAACAATATACATATTATGTATATATACGAATATAATAAATTAAAATATTAAATTATTAAATTATCTCTATAATTATATTAAATATTATTTATATTTTTCAATGTTTTATTACATAGAGATAATTAACAGCGTTGTGTTTATTACGGGCTATAATAATATTGGATCACTATTTTAATGATGCCTCCTTGAGTCAAAATGTATATAATCACCTAATTGATTATCGTAGTTAAAATAATCGATAAATCAATCGAAAAAAAAACACGTAAATAAGAATATAATATACTACAGCAGCAAAAGTCGAGGACGTAGTATTATATTTCTGTGTTAATCAACTAAAAATAATAATGGCACGGCACATTACTTCTCTTTAAAAATACGGCACGACACGACTCGTCGAAATTATTTGTTCGCATTTGGATTATAAATTTTCAGAGTGTCAATTGAAACTGTATAAAATATATTATATATTACCATAAAATATTATGTTACGCTGTAACCGCGGGCTGCGGGTTCTATATAATTCGATGTACCTGCGACCTGCCGTCCGTCCGAAGTCCTGTGAATATAGTGATGAAAAGCCGAGGTACATGAGCTTTTTATTCGCAGAAAAAAGAAATGTTTCATATAGCCGTGTGGCTGTTATGGAAGTTAAGAATTAAGTTATACGCCTGATTGTAAGATCACTCGTTTGGTGTTTACTGTATTTTGCATAGCCACATAATATATTAAAAGACG
The DNA here is from genome assembly GCF_020882245.1 of Rhopalosiphum padi. Classification (NCBI taxonomy): domain Eukaryota; kingdom Metazoa; phylum Arthropoda; class Insecta; order Hemiptera; family Aphididae; genus Rhopalosiphum; species Rhopalosiphum padi. Next base: position 33,428,144 of record NC_083599.1, read on the forward strand.
AGGCTGAATGGGGCCTGTCCGTTGTTTTCTTTCTGCCTTTATAGTCGTGGAAAAACAAGAGCTGCTGTTGGTGGGCAAGTTCAATCAATTGTCAATTTAATTTTTTTTACTGTACCCTGTGAGTTATAGACGCTATTATAATACTCCATAAAGCATACCTAACTATTATACGAGTATTGTGTGTGAAGTTGGAGTTCTAAGAATATTTTTAAACATACCCACAAACAACCTTGTATTTGTTTTATACAGAAAAATATATTTTATAGCTGTAAATCTACTTTACGTTCATACGGATATGAATAAAAATATATATTGAAAAGGTTTACCTATTATAATAGCATACGAGGCGGAGCTCGTTTTATAAAAATTAATTTCTATGAGAAAATAAAAATAATCATCTAGAACCTACCCTTTAACGTTATAGACGAGTGATTATTCTTTACAAGAAATGTTATTCGTGCTATATTATTGTAAAGGCTAACAAGAATTCATATTACTTATAAAACCTTATACTTGATTCTATTCTGTATATAACTTTTTAATCCGTCAGTATATTATTATTTTTTTTTTTTTAAATTCTATCTTGAAACATTTATACAAATAATATTGTGATATTTACCAATTTTTTTAATTTTAAATTTTTATTAACTAGTAAAAACTTATGCTGAACCTTGTATTAAATCTGCAAGGTTTTTTACATAGTAAAAATGTTTTTATCCACAATTATTTTAAAATTTTAAATGTCTATAAATAGCTCAATAAAAGTATCAAAATATTTTTAAAATGTATCATATATAGACAATGCTAATATAAAAATTTGATAAACATTTCAAGTATTTACTGTTATTCGTTTTTCAATCAAAATCAATTTTATCATTTATTATTTTTGTGTAGACATTTTCGTTTTTCCTTAATTTTTGTTTTTATTGTTCCGATTATTTTGAAAAGTACTGGAAATATTCAATTTCGATATCTTTATCTAACTAAATCAATTTTTTTTATCAGAAACAACCATAAAAATTTTAAAATTTAATTCATCTTAACTATTTTGTTGTATTACTTGTCGTGTACCAGTACACTGCAGATGCAAAAAAAAAAAACACTAACACACATCAGATATTTGAATTATTCGTAGTTCACATTTTGACAAAACCGAACGTTTGAATGAAAAATAATAGTTTTAGTTATTTTGCTGTGATCCAAATATATTCTCGAGCACTTAAAACATTTATTTATATTATTATATTATTTTACTATAAGCGTTGACGTTTTAAAAATATTTAAATTATAATTTTAAGGTATTGCTTTTTTATACAACAAAGTACGAATCTATTCACTACACCGTTCTACTGTCGTTATTGACTCAAAAGATAATAAAACTAATGATATGATATGATAAAAATACTATCCGCTATTAAAATAATTAATAATGTAATGAATGGAATGTGATAATTAATTCAACCTATCGTGTAATAATTATATTAATAGTAAAATAAATTACTATAGTCTAAAATATCAATATAATTAATATATACGAAAAAATATATAACATAATATTTTATGCATATAATTATGCTTAGTAATATAGGCTGACATACCGTCTCAGCATCGATTTTCGATTTCAATTTTAACACATTCATATTATTATTACAGTGGCCAATATACTTTCGCTATCAATGATGAAGTACATCGACTGTACTCTGCACCAAACACAAAAGAGTGGTACCTTATACTTGCCCGTTTTTTTTTTTTAATTTGCAATATAGAAAACGTGATAGTGTTCACGTTTTTGTATTTAAATATTTATTTTTCGTTTTCTGTGACCTCTGAAAAACAACAGGTGGGAACGAAAGGGGAAAAGGGATTTACATAATGTACAGTGATACAGTGAAATGTGAACGTACTGTTGGAGTAATTTTGGTGTGTGATAATAGTGTCGTCTCCACCTCTCGTAACCTTTTTTTTAATGTTATAGGTAATTTTGTAAAATGAATAATGCAAATGTATGACTATTATTGTTGTGTATTTATTACAATGTACGAGTAATGTGTTGAATGAAGGTCATATTCTATTATTTATTGATATTTCTACTTATAAAAGTCAAACATTTTGAATCGAAAAACTATATTATCATAATATGTAAATATACTTATATGAACTGTTTGGTGGTTTCTAATGTTTCTTTGTAACTGCGACTTGACTAGTAACTGAACTATAAAGGGTTTTTTTTTTTTTGAAAAAACTATGTTTTTGTGAATTTTGTGTGATAAATAAACATAATGACGTATAGGTATTAATATTATGCAAGAATCCTAAAAATATCAATGCTGTAGAATTGTTAATAATAATTATTAATGTTCACCTACCTATATATAATTTTTTTTATAATTACACTTATATTTTAGTTATATATGTATTTCTATTTAAAATCTCGATTATGAAGAAAATATTATATTTTATGAATTATTAACGAAATAATTATTAACTTGGATAAAGTATATTAAATTTGTTCGCATCTATTCCGAATAATATTCTAAATTAAAATAATATTTTATACAAAATTTATTTTAAATGTCCATTGATTATTAATCAATATTTATGAGCAAGTGAAACACTCCTTACATACAATGTATTTACTTAGCAATATTGTTTTAGTAATAACTGATAATGATAAAATGTATTTCGATTTAATTATAGTTACCTATACCTACGACCTATCTATATCCTATGTTTGTTTAACATTGCATTCTTAAATGTCAGTGTTATTTGATACAAACATTAATTGTATTTATTCACATGTTAATATTATTGAAACGTTAAACAATAAAAGTTTAAACTTTTTAATAGTATAATTGTATAAATGATGACAATATGTCAATATTATTAGGTACAATAGTGCAATACTAAATTAGTAAGTGCCGACTGAATTTTAACTACCTATATTATTAATTTTTATTCTTTTAGCCTTAAGTTTAGATGACCAATTGTCAGGAAAACTTTATAAATAAAAAAAAAAAAAAATTAATTTATACGCAAGTATTAACGATACTCGACGTTGTCGTTTTCTCACACAAAAATAAAATAAAATATCGGTAATATCAATAGTTTCTAAAGTACGTTGAACCTTCCAAATTAATTTGATATAAATACTTAGTAAATAAAGGCAGTAAGAACTAAGAACCAACACCGTAAAAATAAATATCAAAACCGATACCAAATTATAAACGTTATCGAAGTTAATAATATCTTCAACTGATTGCAAGCCATTGGGAAATAAATGTGATCGATGGACGACGATTGTTGGCATTTGCAGTGGCGGATCCAGAGTGGGGCGATCGCTCCCCCCCCCCGTTCTCTCTCAAAAAAAAAGTTTGAAGTCCTTGATTTTAGTTTTTGACGTAATTATACTTCAAGGGTAACCATTAAAATTACAGTGATATATTTTTTTATTACTATTACTAAAAAATATTTTTTTTTGTTCTGGTTGAAACTGTGGAAAGTAACATGTGTACCTAAACAAATACTTTATCAAAATTAATGTGTGCCCTTTAAAATCGCCCCCCCCCCCCCCCCTGTTATCTTGGTCGGATCCGCCCCTGGGAATTTGAGTACTAAATACTAATAAGTACCTACAATTGCAGTGTCAGCCTGTGTCAAAACTATGAGAGGGCCTATTTTTCATGTTTGGAACCTCTGCAAGATAAGGATGAACTATTTTTTTCACTAGACTAGTCCAGTAGTCCTAGCGGACCAAAAGAGCTTATACCAAACAGTTTCTAAAAATAACATTTTCACATTTTAATATACGTAATGATCCTTAAATTGGAATTTAGATCATCCTTATTTATTTATATAAAATGCACGAGTTAAGTGCACCCACTTAGTTAGTTACTACCTATATTTATTTTTAAGTAGGTGTCACAGGACCATGTAGTCTGTAGCCGAAATGTATCTTTGTTATATAATTATTGTCAAAATAAAATTTATCAATATTCAAATTCGTAATTATTACTGTAGTTGAGCAACGAAAATATACACGTCCCTAAATCCAGTCTTGTATTCACGTCACCGTCCGCCGCCGCCATCGTTTGATATTTTACTCGTCGGCCGACAGTCTACTAAGCCTATACATCTATCATTTTGACGAGGTAGCCGCATACGGTCGTTGGCTCCACATTGTTTAACCCAATACACCGTATCTACCGCCAACTACAGTAGTACACGAATAATAATAATTATTATTAATCACGATATACACGCAACGCAAACGTCGTCGACGTTCGGTCGCCGTCGGGGCGCCTCCGACCGCCCGACCCGGTTGTCCGACTGCCCGAGTCTACCACCTGTTGCCTCGTTCCACCGCCGCCGCCGCCGACGACGATACCCATCACGCACGCACACGGTGTGCGGCGCATGCACTTTGGAGGTTGATCCGAACGAACGTGAAACGGACGACAGATAACTATTGTAATAATATCTGTCTATAATACATTTATTACAATATATAATATAATAAAACATAATATATATAGCGTACGGCGCGTATCTCGCACTCGTTGACCGCTGTTATCGAATACCTAATAAATTGTTATCGGCGAATCGTGTATTTCGCCTGTGCACCAGCTTTCGATCAGTCAAAAGTCGAAAACGGTTTTACGGTTTTAATTTGATTTTTTTTTTTCCTTATCGTTCACCTTCTCCGGACGCGTTTCCGCCGCCGCCGCCGCCGCCGCCGTCATTGCACTCACGGATAACCTTAATAACTCCGCCCGCCGCCGTTCGATCGCACCGGTTTCATTTTCGTCACGTTCGCCGTCCCAGCCGGTCGTCGTTCCAGTCGTCCACCGCCGTCTTCGCCGCCTGTCCAAAAACACGTGTTACGTGCCCAATAAACGTCAAACAGAACATAAAAATGGCAAACTACCACAAAATGGAAGCGTCGTCCGTGCAGACGCTCAAGGATTTGGCCAACAAACTGAGGATCGACTCGATCGTAGCGACCAACGCTTCGAAATCCGGGTAAGACGACCACAGCCGTTTTTTCATTTATTAATAATTCCGTCGAACTCGTCGACGATAACGTCAATTTTGTTTTCCGATTTCCAAATTATTTATTTAATTTTTCAGTCATTTATATACGTACATTATATATATTTATTTCTCGAGTCGAGGACCGTGTTTTCCTTTCACTTCCCCGCCGGCCGTCATCGCCGTCCGCCGACGGGAGGCCGCGCGTGTTCTATAATACACAGCTGTATTAGCTAGGCCTCGCCGACGGTGAAAGTAAAACGTTGGTTTATAGCCTTCACTCTTCTGGTCTCTACTACTCTTTTCGTCGTCTTACGAGCTTGTTATTGTGTAGATTATACATTCAATATTAACGAAATATGATTTTGTTTTCTTTGGCCAAGCATTTCTTGCTGTTTGGGCCTAACATAATTTAGTGCTCTCTCTCTCTCTCTCTCTCTTTCTACTGAGTTAATGTTTTTCAAACTCAAAAACCACTCCACTTTCATTATTGCACCTCTACTCCTTAACACCAGAAAACTATGATTTTTTATTTTTTTAACAATAATATTACCTAGGTACTCAGTGTTTAATTGAAATTTACTTTTAACGAATATTTATTAAAATTTTCCAGCCATGTGAGATAAAATATTAAATGAAGACTCCGGGCTGTTAGACTTTAAAAGTTAACTAGTTTTTACGGGGGGCTTGTTTATTTATTTGTGTATAATATCTCTAAATAACTCATGGGTGTACAATTTCCCTATCCCTTTTTGATCATTTTAAATTCATCAATAGTTTAATGTGCTTGTTTATAGTATTATTTCAACAGTAATTTTTTATGCTATCTACTTTGTAATATTGTTAATATTGTTGGTATCAAACAAAAAATGTCTCACTCAACTATATATATATTATTTTTAAGTCAGTGGCTTACCAATAATTGTTATGCTGTATATACCTACCAAGATCCTAAGAAAAACACTTGACTTAGTTGTTGCTTAACATAATATTGTGGTTCTTTATGATTATGTAAACATTATAAAATATATTCGACTTTAATAAATCTTATAATTCCGTCACAAAATTATTTTCTTTGTTTTAGTCATTTATTTTTGATACATATTTTTATTTAATACACTTACTTAATTCTTTATGTTAATTTTGAATATATCTATCTGTAATATAAGTGTTGTTTATTGTATAAAAAAGAATCTACGAAGAATGTCTAGATACTTATGTCATTTTATATCTATTTTATGAGTAAGATACTCATTATGATTGATAACACTGTTTTTAACTTTTCAATTAATTAGTTTAATTAAATTAATTAGTTAGTTGTCATTTTGACCATTTTTAAAAGTTTTTTCATACCACACATTTCATTTACAATGTTTAATTTTGTAAAAAATTTAAATTTGGCAAAAAAACTTAAGTTACAAATGTCATTGTCTATAAAATTCACTTATACTTTATCCTCGTTTAAAAAAAAAGTATATAATTAAACAAATTTAACTGCTAATAAACACACTTTTGCCAACCACCTAACAAATAAGTTCTGATTAAAAAACCAGCGCAATATAATATACTAATTGATATAGTATTAGAAAATGTTTAATTAACTATTGAATGTAGATAGCATTAGACACAGATAAATCTACTGTTTAATTTAAACACCATACCTATGTACATGTACTTATTTACCTTCAAATAATTGTATTTAAATTTAATTAAAAATTATACCTGTTAAATCACAATATATTTTGTTCTTTTTAGATACAGGTACTACAAAATAATTTAGTCACCTATTTACTTATTTTAAACTTTATACATAAATTAATAGAACAATAAATATTATTTATAATATAGGCTACAATATAAAGTTTAACTTAAAAGACAATTTGAAAAGTAAAAACTGGTAAAAACACCAAGTATATTTGCAAAACTAAATTTTGTTTCATCTTTCAAATTACTGAAACTGAGTAATTTAATTTGTTTGTTGGTTATAAATAAAATACATTATTATTTTATTTTAATTTTTACAGACACCCTACATCATGTGCTTCAATGGCAGAAATCATGTCTGTATTGTTTTTCCATACTATGCGTTACAAAGTTTCAAGTCCAAAAGATGCTGCTAATGACAGATTTATCTTGTCCAAAGGACATGCTGCTCCTATATTGTATGCAGGTAATAACAATCGTCAAATAAGTGTACCACAAATATAATTTAAAAATATGATCCATTAATGTAATATTCTTCCATATTTTTTAGCTTGGGCTGAAGCTGGTTTGTTCCCAGTATCTGATTTAACCAACTTAAGGAAAATTGATAGTGATTTGGAAGGACACCCGACACCACGTTTGAATTTCATTGATGTTGGTACTGGTTCTCTTGGACAAGGTCTTTCAGTTGCCTGTGGAATGGCCTATGTAGGAAAATACTTTGACAAATCATCATACAGGTAATATTTTTGTTTTCTTAAATAATATAGTTATTTCAACTTAAAATCTATTATGAGGGAATGTAATATATTTAGTCATATATTGGCCTATCAGAAAAATAAATTGTTATAATAACAGTGTTCGCCTAAAAATAATAATGTTTATCTATACAAGTTATGTATACTGCCAGTCTTCATTTTCTGAATGTATTATTGTGAAAAATAATTCACTCATCAAAGGATTAAAATTATAATTTATAATTTTCCAACTATACCTATATTTACTTATAAGCGAATTTCAAAAACTTAAATCTGCAATTTCCAACAGGACTTTTTGTTTGTTGGGTGATGGTGAAAGTGCAGAAGGTTCAGTTTGGGAAGCTTTGAACTTTGCGTCATCTTACAACTTGGACAATTTAGTGGTTATATTCGATATCAATCGTCTGGGTCAATCAGGACCAACACCTTTACAGCATGACATGGAAGTCTACAGACAAAGACTGACTGCTTTTGGACTTAATGCCATTGTCGTTGACGGACATGACATTGAAGAATTAACCAAAGTAATTTAATCATATTTATAATTGTAACTTTTTTATAAAAAAAAAATGTTTTTTTTTATAGGCTTTCCATGAAGCTTCATTAACAAAAGGAAAACCTACAGCTATTTTGGCAAAAACATACAAAGGCAAAGGTTTTGTCAACATTGAAGATGCTGAAAAATGGCACGGTACTCCATTGAATGACAAAACTGTTAAAGTTCTAGAAGTAAATATTTATTAATTTTAATTGTATTGGGCTATATAATATATACGTAGATATTTATAAATTCAATGAATAAATGTAAATATTATAGGTGTACAATTTTTTGAAATATAAGTGTATTTTTTAACATTTAGCAACATAAAAATATTTATAATTTTATTTTTATTTTTAAGTTGATTAAAATGCTTTGTACATTATTCTATAAGATTTATCTCTGTCTATAGGAAATCAATGGCCAAATCAGAAATAAGAAAATGCCAATTAATATACCAAAGCCTGTTTCCGATGTACCTGCTATAAATATTACCAATGTTCATTTATCTTCTCCACCCAACTACACACTTGGTGAAAAGATCGCAACACGTGTAGCATATGGTACAGCTTTGGCGAAAATTGCTGAAAACAATAACAGAGTCGTTGCTTTAGATGCAGACACAAAAAACTCAACATACTCTGACAAAATCAAAGTTGTATGTTTTTGAAAATATATCATTTGATATATTATTCTGTTTATTATTTTTTATTTATATCACATTTACAGAAATACCCAGAGAGACATATTGAATGTTTTATTGCTGAACAAAACATGGTTGGTATTGCCATTGGAGCAGCATGCAGAGACCGAACAATTGCATTTGTTTCTACTTTCGCTACTTTCTTCACCCGAGCTTTTGATCAAGTGTGTTTTTACTTATTTACATTTAAAAATAAAGAACTAACGAGTAACATTTTGATTTGATCAAATATAGATTCGTATGGGTGCCATTTCTCAGACCAATGTCAACTTTGTTGGTTCACATTGTGGAATTAGTATTGGTGAAGATGGACCTAGTCAAATGGGTCTTGAAGATATCGCCTTATTCAGAAGTATCCCAGGTAAAATAATTAATATTTTTGTATAATATATTATGAATAGAATTGAATCGTTAGATGCACTATGTGTGTGTATGTTGTGGTAGTAGCATATTTTGGTATAGTGTTGATTAATTGTGTTTACTTTTTCATAAATGTGGTTACTGATGGATTATTTTGTGTAAAATTATCTATGGCTAGTATGAAATTTATAAAAAATAAACCTTACCCTCAATGATTTGTCATTGTGTTCCTAGCAATAAATAGTTCCAAGTATAAAAGAAGCTCTTTAATTGCATCTAAAAGAAGTGTTTTAAACAATGTATTTCTTTTTATTTTAGGTTCTACTGTGTTTTACCCGGCTGATGCTGTGAGCACTGAACGTTCCATTGAATTAGCAGCAAATACAAAGGGCATTTGTTTCGTCCGTACTTCCAGACCAGCAACAGCTATTATTTACAAAAATGATGAAGTTTTTGAAGTAATTATAATTATTATTAAGTATTCTTAGTAGTAAATTTAATATAGATGCATTAATTTTAACTATAAAATTATTAACTGTAGATTGGAAAAGCTAAAGTTGTCAAGAGTTCCCCTTCAGACAAAGTATTAGTAATTGGCGCTGGTGTAACACTCTATGAAGCATTAAGTGCTGCTGAAGATTTGGAAAAATCTGGCATTAACGTCCGTGTTATTGATCCATTCACTATTAAGCCACTTGACGCTGCTACAATCATAAACAATGCTAAAGAATGCGGTGGAAGAATTATTACAGTAGAAGATCATTACGCAGAAGGTATATAGTATAATAATACTTAAATGTTTAGATGTTAATGATTATTTTAATAAATTTTATTTATGTAATTATATCTTATTATTATTTTGTATGTGCTATATAGGTGGTTTGGGTGAAGCAGTTTTATCTGCTGTTGCTGAAGAAAGAGACATTGTTGTCAGAAAACTCGCTGTTACTGACATTCCTCGCTCTGGCCCAGCTAACGTGTTATTGGATCTATTCGGCATTAGTGCCAAAAATGTTGTTGCAGCAGTCAAGAAATTTGTTAACTGATTTTATAACTGTGCAAAATTAATTTATAATTTTAAGATTCATTTCACTTTGGCCAATTGGGTACTTTTTTGTTTTAAATTTTACTAAGATTCAAAATTTTTTTCTACAAAAATCAATTTCTATACATTTTTTGTATTTATACAAATAATTAAATAATTATATTTTTTGAGATGGATCATGGACATATTTTATAAATAATTTGTTAAAAAAAAAAAAAAAGAAAAATAAGAATAAATTAAAAGTTGAATTATTTATAATACTGTTTTTGTGTTTACCAATATTAATGTATCGTTAGGATGTAATTATTATGAGCGGAATGGCTTAAATAATAAGTAACCTTAAGTTTTATTTAATGACATTAAATGTTCATTTGCAGGAAATGCTGAACATTTTTACAGTTACAGATAGATTTTACTACTTAAGTAAAACATTAGGATTTATTTGGCTATATAATACATGTTTATAAATACCTACTGTAAATTGATAACTATGTAACAGACTTATTAATGGTTCAAATGATTGACTTGGTAGAAACTAGAAAGGACAAACAGGTATTGCCGCTGACCATGTTTCTTGACTTGAACACATAGGCAGACATTTGGTTTAATTTTTAGAGGGGCTATAATAATCCAATGTAAAGTGACTTCATACCCCCTTCCTATACTCAAGTATAACATATTACCTTCGATTTTTGGAGGGCTAAGTCCCCCCCCCATTTCCGCCTATGCTTAAACAGTGTTTATGCATTTACATAAATTGTATAAACATTTGTTGTTTGTATTTAACACTTATTAAAATGATTATCGATGTGAATGAATTTATAACTTGTAGATGACCTTCACAGTGTACATTAGATAAACTGCTTTACTTGTACAATACTTAACAAAAGATGGTTTAACACAAATATACATCAGTACATCACTAATATTAGACATATTTTAATATTTTATATATATTTCTCTATGGGCCTTTTTAGGTTGGTGCAAAATATGCACGTTGAGCCAATGATGAAAATGACCACGAAATCGAAATTTATTTATGGAAGCACCTCTTAGACCTACACCCTACACATTCATTTTTCACCAGTAAAGTCTGTTTCAATTGTTTTTCTTGTAGTAAAAATTTAATACATAACTTCAACGGTTTTCTTTGTATCAAAAATGTTATTTTATATTAGATGCTTATTGTGATATTAGAAAAACATTTCTTAACATTTTTTTTCTCAAGTTATACATTAACACCTTGTTGTTTCAATTTTACTTTTCCAATAATTTTAGTTCTTTATCCGAGTTGGTAAGAGCTATAATTTCAGACTTATGAAATTACATAAATAGTGTTCACATTCTGTGTATAATTATATTATCGGTTTTTTTTTCATTTTTATTGTTAATACAATTTGTAATGATCATCACATCATTACATTCCAGATCTATATATCATAATAAATTAATAACATTTAATAGGTATGTCATTTTAAAATTCAATAAAATAACTTTACCTCATACCATGTTATATCAATCAACAGCTATCATACAACTAACATGATAGGACAGTGGTAAAAGTATGACCAAAGTCATTAACGATACTCAGTTGGTCCGTCAGAAAGCTCAGTCTAACTATTGAACCATGACCATCATTACATCTGCAAGAACTCTTGTTATTGATAAATTATTCAATAGTATTTTAATTATTGCACTATATAAAGTTAACTACTTCCTTTTTCGATATTCATCCTATCTATCTATAGGATTTAATCTTTTGGATTTTTTACAAAAAAGGAACACATTTCAAGTAGATACACAAGTGAGTGATCACAATGATGTATGTAATTGGTATACCTTGAATACACAAAACATTAAGGTTTTCTAAATAAATAATAATATAAAATGTTACAGTAAATACACCTGTATAGTATAACATCTGTACTCGCACTGAATATTTCAGTGGTTGTATAGTAGATAGTAATTGTAATAATATATTGGCTTTAATAAATAATAAAAGTAAGTTGAAAAAAATAGCGTTCCATGCTTGATGCTTCATCAATTGGATATATGATAGTAAGTAGTAAACTAGTAAGTACTTAGTAAATCTTGGTTGATAACTGATAAATAATTCATTATCAGTATTTTCTGCGTGTAATCAATAAAATAAATTATTTCTAATCACCATCTATAGCCGAACACTTCAAAAAAAAACTTTTCAAGAAGAGTAAAATTTTCAATTTTTAATTAATATTTCAATTGAAAAATTTTAAGTGAAATATTTCAAATTCATAACCCTACGTTAGTAAGTACGTAAGTACGTAAGTACATTTTTTCTTGATAATATTTTGTTTGTGACATTCATCATGTTCTACATGAATATTATTATTGCCTTTCCCTCTAAAAAATTATATGTTATAATAAATTAATAATACTACAAATTATTGTAATTAAAATATAAAATTTGTTATACTAATTTTTTATAAAAATAATAAAAAATGTATAATATTTTGAATTTTTTCTAATTTAAGAGAATATTAAACATGAATCCGTTGAGTAGAACTTATTTAATTTAGATTTATACAATTACACCAATGATCAATAATGCAGTACAATCCAAAAGTCCAATATAAAATCATGCATTTTTGTTTTACTCTTTGTGATAGATTTAGCACGTCTTGATCGAAAATGTGAAGTGAATCACCGCTCGTACAGAGCACAGCAGTATAACAGTAAATTATTGACTTGAATTATCAGACCTGCAGTACCTATTTATATTTTATAACAATTAACAACTATTAATATAATCAATTAAATTCAGGAGATAATTTATAAACTACACTTAACGATGCCATACTAAAATCTAAAACATCAATCCTGATTATAAACCAGTTTTGTCCAAAACAATGTTTGAAACCCATCAAAAATCAGTTAAAAACCGAAATGTTAATACGCAGATGATACAAAATCCAATAAAAGTATTAATTTATTTTCTATATAATATTCACAACACCAGCACAGACCCTTTTTTCCTTTGCATTTATTGTTCTCACCACAGATTCAGTAGTATCTTAGTGTAAGGACTAATCACCAACTACACCACTTTAAATAAAGATAAAATGTTTTATTGAAACAAATAGACAACCAACCGTACACAAATATGAAATAATACGTTTATCGTCAGGAGAGCCTATTAGGTCTTAGGTAACCTATACATCTATTGTTGTTTAATTTCACACTAAAGTGATGATTAAATGATTTACATGTTTCATCAAATCGATATACTCCACTTAGTATCAAATTTAATTTTCCTTTATTGGCTCTATTATAATTAATACAGTAATTGACAATATTGTGTGTTTTAAATCATTAATTACTAATTTCCATGAGTTATAGGTAGTATTTAAATTAAACTAAATAGTTATTTAAATCCCGTTCAACTATTCACTAATAATTTTTTTCTTTCCATACAAGTAGGTCATAAACCTGATGATTTATTTTATTTTTTATTACTATTTAACTATAAGATTAATTACTTTATGCCTACGTTTTTATTAATGAGTATTATGTACCAAATAGTATCTCTTTTTTATTTTTATCGTTATTAATTAATTTTGTTTTACATTGATCTTTAAATAAAGTATTATATTAGATTCTGAACGGAGTGATGAATGTATTGATTTTACATTTACAATGATGTGTGTTTTTTTTTTTTTTGTGTCTGTCATCACTTTTTGGAGTAGTAATAATGCTTCGATTTTTGACTTCAGCCCCTCTTTGAAAAGGAAAAGTAATTATAAAAAAAAAATTCCAGCGTCAAAATAGAAAACATTTTATGAGTGTATGAAATTTTATTTTTTACGAAATCGCGTTTAATAACGATATATTACAATTTAATTATAAGTAATAATAATATAATATATCCAACTAATTATCATTGACTGACAAATCATCTCCGTTCAGAATCGTTTTTCGTATACAATGATAGTATGATACCCGTCATTGCATTCAAATTTAACACATCCACACGACCTACTCTCCATCTCTACTATACAGCAGAGCGATACCCACTTGCCCACTTTTTTTATTTTGTTTTTAAACATTTCGAAAAGTTTTCCAATGTTATTAATTTATTATAATATTATTTATGAAGTTTATAATTATAATAATATGTTAAAATATTAATAAATTATTATTCAGTAGTGTATAATAATGAATACCTACTATTAAATATTAATAAATAAATCTGACTTTTAAAAACATGTTTTTCGATAGTTGTAGATAATCTTTTTCAGTACTCCGCAAACAACTTTACAAGTTTTAGTATTTTGGAAAATCGACCGAAAAAACTAAACCCTTCAATGTTGATCCTACTTTTTGTATAAAACCTTTAATGATCTAAATAGATACGTCTTTAGTTTATTTCTTTCCGCACATATTTGTTTAACTAGATTAGTTTGGTGATAAATTGTGCTTATAAAATGTAAATTAAAAAAAAAATAAGTGGAGTGAAACTTTTTTGGCGTTTTTTTAGACCGTCAGGCCGAGTGACATTTTTTTAGGGTCGAGATTATTTTGATCTTTGAGTGATGTGACTGCATTAAGCTATAAATATTTCAAGTCAATAAATCGAGATGTAAATTTCAAAGATTGAAAAATTAATGGCAATTTCGTAGTCACATCGTTGTGAGTACTTAGTTGTAGTCATTTCTAATAATAAACCAATAGTACTTAACTATTACTATGTTATTATATTAATATTATTCTAATTTATTATCATTTCAATTAAAAGTATTCTGTTCATTATTTTACGTTTCTCAATAACGTATCAAGTCCATTTTTTAACGTAATACGTTTATTACCTATTTGTAGTGTCGTGTACGTCATGTAATGGCTTGACGTATAGTATTGAATAGGCATCTCGGTTTCCGATTCCCAAACCGTCAAACAAGCAGTATCGATGTTCGATCCTTTTGTCCAAAACTGATCACAGAATAGAATACCTGATTACCGCCGGTCTTGGACAGGGCTATGATAAGTGACCGCGCTCGGTCACCCGCGAAGTTGGCACCACTGAACGCGTCCGTCGCCCTGGTCCGGGCAACGACGCATACGCCGTCGCCAACGGTCGTTGCCGTTGTTTTACGTGTTCTGTTCCGTTCGCCTTTGCGTCTAAACCCGTGTGCTTCCACGTTAACGGCCATTTTGTCGTACGAAGTGTGCTCTCACTTGCAATATTAGTTATTATTGCTATTGCTGTACAAGCATATTATAATCTGATCCGATTTACTGTAACATTCATCACCCGATCGAAGACGTAATAATTACGTTCGTGTGTCGATACGACATTTACGTCGCGTGTGCGTAATGCCGGTGTTCTCCGTCACCCACGTGTTCCAGCCAGATTTAGTTCAGAATACTCAGCAGTTCCGCCGTCATTCACCAGCACTTCCGCTAAGCCACATGCAGTTCCGCCCAAGTCCGGGTGCATTCGCTTAGAGCGGTGTTCCCCGCCCCTTATTTCGTTTTACACGCTCGTAGATACGTAGCGTTATATACATATTTATATGTAAAATAATATATAACTCGTGTTATTTATATTTTGGTTATATTCATTTCTACAAATAAGTATTCCCTATTACTACTCACAAGGCTCCGGAGGACCGTGTGCCCGACGACAACCTTGTTAAACGGCTCGTTGGTACAAACAATCGATACCTGCGTTAAGCGCGCTTACTCGACAATCCTTTAGTGACCACGATAACGAGTACTGCACAAAGAATAATTTAATAAGACCTCGCAGGGTGTATACGTTATAACTCTGAGGCTGCTTTACTCTCAGAACAACTGACCACGATAACGAGTACTACTAGTATTAGTATTATAGTGTCTTGCTATTTTTACTCGTGTTTCCTCGCCACAAACGCTTTTGTATATATGTTACGCCGAATTTATGAAATTTCCGATTTCATGGAATTAGCAACGTTGTCGCCGAATACGTGAAATCGGCAACTCAAAGTGCATAATACTGCCGATTGCGTGAAATCGGCAAGACCTTTCTTAAAAAAATTATAAAACATAATTTAATTTAAATAAATTTATAAAACGCTGGAAATATGATAAAATCAAATTGTAATAATAAATATTATATGTATATAAAAAATAAAAAAAAGGCAAGACTTCTTAAAAAATATATAAACATAATTTAAATAAAATATGTGTAAAACACCGGAAATATAATAAAATAAATACATTTTAATGTGTAAAAAAAGTGAATAAAAAAAATTGTATTTTATTTAAACATTTTGACAAGTATAGCCTGGGTTTTGAAAGTCGACAAGATCGACTTGACCGCGTTCATTTAAAGAGGAAGATAAAATAGGCCGCACAACAACACCTCGCGTACATTTTTTTTTTTGATTTTTCCGCACACCTTTCACAATTAGCAATGTAAGCTTTTACAGCAGCCATTGTAATATTAGAATAGTATTCCATTATTTTCTTGTGTGTTTTTGTTTCACCTTTATGTCCACTGGCCACATGCATATCACGAATAATACTAGTGCAATTTTCAACTACTGCCATAATGCGTTGATCGCGCTTTCGTCGAACTCGTCGAACGCCAGCTACCTCGATTAGTTCAAATTTTTCACGGACATGATAATACCGTCTATCTTTATTTATATAATTGTCATCAGTTAAAATTTTAACAGCTTCTGCATCTCTTTCTGCTGCCCATTTAGAGTCCATAGTTATAATAGTTGTTAAAAAATAATTAAAATATTAGGTAATCTCGCAACGTAAGCGCACTTATAAAACCGTTCAACGTTCGTACTTCACACACTATTAGCACCAGATGAATCAAAGACTGAACGTGTAGGTAATCTTTGTAGTCACTACATTATGTTATCAAAGCAATAAAAAGACCTCAATAACCAAGATAAAATGGTTGTACGTATCATAGCGTCTAATAGGTAATTACGGTGTGGTAATGCCGATCAGCACGCGTGCAATTATTGTTTATTTATAATCCACTATTTGCAATCATGCCATAATAATATGTTACCGAATTCATGCAATCGGCAGAAAAAAGTCTGCCTAATTCACGAATTCGGCAATTAAAATTTGCCAATTTCGTTAATTTGGTAGCCAAATTGCCGATTTCACGTATTCGGCGACAACGTTGCTAATTCCATGAAATCAGCAATTTCATAAATTCGGCGTAACATATACGTACCTCGATATGAGGAAAACTATAAATAATTTTTAATCGAAACAAAATAAATATATAATAGCATAAAAGAAACAATAATTAAAATATATTGAAAATAAATAGTTGTAAACCATAACACACCACGTACAACTAACAAATCGCTCCGTTCTTGTTGCCGTCGAGTGTCGACAATTTCATTATTGATTTTTGTTGAATCGGTATTTATTGACTCCCGCTTCGTATAAAATAATATTTTGTTATATAATATACAACATTACAACAATAGATATCGTTTAAATAATTAATATCGTAAAATTATAGCAGTGTGTCCTGCATAATGATCACCACAATAATTATAATTTTAGTCGCTTAATAGATTATTAATTGTCTGTGGTCTGTCCGTATAATAATATAAGTAGGTACCTACGGAAATGGTAATTTCTTGACATAATAATATTGATACATTATTATAATATGTATTTAATAAGTAGTTATCGGGTAAAATTATAACAAAATAATTATCATCAAAGTACAATTTATTAGAATTAATTAACATTTTTTTAATATTAAGGTAAAAAAAAAAGTATTATACATATAGGTAGGAGGTAGGTATTAAAAACATATTATTTTACTTATAAAAAAAGGTACTTTTGAGGGCAACTGGTTCACATCCTTTCAATGGTATTAAAATCTCGCCCAATAAAATTATACAACATTAAAATAACATAAATATTTGTTAGGTAATAGAGAATAATTTTCATAATAAAGACCTTTAGGTAAATCATAATACTGTCGTTATGACTGAAATTTGTACAAAAGCCAGTCGAAAATTAAAATATTTACTTTTGTATTCTTGGTTCAATAGGTATAAATGACGTTTGAGCCGGGAACAAACGATGACTTGTCTTGAATTTGTTTATGTCGTCAATTTTATGGATCTGGATTGGAAAAAATAACGTTTTATAATGGGAAAATTAATATTATGTATTAAGCAATATTACAACACGTACGTCACTGGTTATGAGTGAACTGTTGTCCGACGTTGACGAATCGCTGCAATGATTATATTCTTCAGGTTTTTGGTTCATCGAAGACCTGATGTAAATAGTTAAGTTACATCTTTTCGGTGCGGCCCGTTTAACTTTTTGCTATAATCAAATTGACATATATTAGTCTCGCACTGCAGCGCAGCTATATACAATATACACAAAATTTTAAATTATAACGTAGAGCGCCTTACATGATAAAATTCTTTTACGTCATCTTTGGTAATGGATTTTAACATTTGGTTTTCGATTATTGCTCGTTTAAAATTATAGTGGTTGTTGACAATCTCCGACCAATAGATTTCAGCTTGTTCCGTCAAACTTTTTGGCTTCTCTAACTGTTTTGTGGACAAAGATTCTTTATGTTTGAGAAATTCTTCATCCGTGATGTTCTCCAACAACGTCTGTATCGCGGAAACATTCCAATGTTAGATATTTATTAGAAAATTAATGTACTAGTATGTGAAGGTACAACCAATCTGGTCAACTTACTTTAATAGTGCTTATATAATGTTCAATTCTCGTGTGAACGAATATCGGACTATAATCCGATTGAACAATTATACTCGTATATAGTATTCCTTTGGGAATGTGATCTAAGGACGCTACCACATATCCAAGTTGTTCCTAGAAATTATTATTGGAAATATTTTTTTCATTATTTGTTATTGTTTTTATGTATAATTTTGTAATTATTCGACCACTAACAATTGCAATGTAATCACTTGTAAGTTACACGGAATTCGCATAAATATTATATTAAATATTAAAACATTAAAATTTTTATTATTCATTAAAATTACTAATACCTATAAAACCCCTTAAAAACCGAGTGTAACACCTAAAGAAGTTTTTAGATTTTTATTGTACCCATTAATTAAATATATGTATACTGCTTATATTTATTTTAATACATACGTCATCATATTATTATAAATCAAACCGCCTTTACCTGTGTACGCAAAACGTTAAAGCACGACTCTTCGATGATTTCATTAAACAGGCTAACTACCATGTTATCCTTCGTATTCTGAATACCGCATTGTAGATTAAAAACAACAGCCGAGTTGTTATGAAATGCAGTTGTTTTTTCGTACACCAAGTTCTCACCTGGAATATTATCGTAAAAAACCAGAATAATTGGAATGAATTAACCAAAGAGATCTAATCTAATATCTCAGTTTATATCTATATAGTATATTAACTATGAAATGTGTTCTTAATAACATAAATTTATTATTAATGTACCAACAGTTCTGAAGAATTCTACATTTCTGAACTACATTAATTGTATAAAAAAAATTCAAAAAAAATAATGTTTCACCGAATTAAAATAATAAATATGAATCTGCACTTATAGCAAACATTTGAAATTTCTTCTTGAAGTATTTTATTTTTAAAGTTTAAAATTTAAAAAAAAATGTTCTGGATAACCTGGTATACAGTATACACACTATATATGAGTTTATAGGGCGATTACATACATGAGTTCACAAACGTGTTTAAATATTTTTGGGTATGAAATAGACTAATAAACAATAGTTTACGTCGATCATTTTATAATATTTATTATTTATCATAGTATTGAACACTCAAAAGTTATAAATTATAATATTAAACAACCTATACAATAAAAAAATTACGAAACATTCAGAGATTAACGATAAAAATAAACGATTATTATAAAATATGTTAAAAACGAATTTGGTAAAGAATAAATATTAACATTAATCAATAGTAGTAATAGTACCTACATATTTCATAATACTAGAGAATGCATACCATCACAATAAATTATGATTTGATTAAAAGCTGTTACTTACCATCGTTAATTTCGACTTCTCTTATTCTGATCATTTCTTGTAGCGATACTGGGCGAAAATTTCTATTGCTCAAAAATGGCTTCTCCAATTCGCGGACAAGGTTTTGTGCCATCTAAAAAAAATAAAATCAAATATGCTAATAAACAAACTAACGAATTAAATTACCATTATAGTATACCTAATATAAGTTATGTGTAGTCTATTTGTAAATCATAGTACAAATTATAATAATATGTACTTACGGATTTATCTATGTTACCATACATTAATGATTCCATGTGCAAATGTGACCAAAACTTATTCATGACGTCTCGATAGCTGTCCACGTCAATGTCTAGGGTAATTAGTTTTTATAAATTATTCAACAACTCAAATTTATAAAACAATGTTGGTATGTATTTACCTTGAATTGAATTTATAATTTCACTAGGACTCCATGCGATGTCTGTTAAAATCATCTCTGTATACTGCATTGCCCTGTAATACGGCTGTACCTTCTCGATATTATTCTGATCTCGAATTTTCTATAAATCAACAATTTGTATAAGTTATTTGAAACGCACGTTATTTCGTTATATAAATATAATTAATTAATTTACTTCTTTTTTATTAAGTTCAAGTCGTCTTGGATGAATCCTGAACGTCAATAGTGCTTCAATAGTTTTTTTCAATAATCCATGTATCTTGTGATCGAAACCGTTAAGTATAATCTAAATATTAATTATTTGAAAATTATAAGATTTATACATGTTTACTATAATACTATAACATTACACTGAATCCGTCACGTTCTGTTTCAGCTGTTATTTCAACTTGAGATCTAGTTCTATTAAATGTATTTTTGGAAAAATCTTCATTAAATAATTTCACAAAAATTTCCATAATACATAAATTGAATGGATCAACCGCAACGATAGGACTGTAAGAAAAATTTAATAATTGATCAATAAGTTAAAATAATTTAAAGAAAAGCCTAGAGTAATAAACATCAAAACGTATAAGTAAAATACCAATAATTGAAAGAATAAATAAATGTCCCGGATTTTTTTTTTATGAGTGGGTGTATCCAAAAACACATTTTACATATTTTAGAGAAACTATTTAATATTTTTTAATGTTAATGATTTGAAAAAAGTGTTTATTTTTAAAAGGTTTAGGATTTTTATCAAAGTTTGAAAATATCTATTAATACATTGTACATTGTAATTTCGTATATTATATATTATTAAATTTACCATGAAAAAACACGTTATAATTTTTAAAAATATTCAAACTTTTAAAACTTTCTAACGATAGGATGAAAGCTATTAAGTGGTGCGCCCGGCATCGGTATCGTCTTAAATCTAAAACTAATAGTTTTTAAAAATAAATTTTATAATTTTGTTGAATAAGAAATATACCAGGAAGTAAGAATATATGATTGACAATTTATTATTATTTATATTATTTTAAATATTAAGGCGTTTTACCTGAAAAATTTAACTGAAACATATGCTTTGGGTAATCTGAATTCAGTATCTTTTTTTAGCCAGCATCTCAGAATCGCAGAATCATAAAATATTTGTGGGATTTCGGGTTCCTTCATTATGGAAAAAAAATATAATAATAATGAAAAAAAATATAAGTTAATAATACATTGCATAATATTATAGATAATGGTTCGTTACGTTATTTTCAATTGGCAATAGGTTAAATTTATGAGCAATGTATTTGTTCTTTAATGGCATTTTAAAATCGTTGCAAATATCATCTTCGAGCCAAAACTAAAAAAATAAAAGATTATTAATATTAGGTATATGTAAATTTTAAGTACCTTAAAGTTACGTTACTAAAAGTACAATAATCATTTGTTGTAAAATTTACATTAATTGTTTCCACTGGAATTTTAGATAGTGTAAACGGTGTCCCGTAATATTTGTCCTCTGCATTAGTCTGGTCTTGAAATGTTTTGGAAATAACAGTGACTCTGAAATAGTATTACATTAATGCAATTATTAAAATCAATCAGAAAAATTGTGTATATATTTTTGAAATGAATTCGAATTTTGAGCGATTACGTCTCGGTGGTTGTGAATTAACTCGTTTTTCTCATATCTATATAATCTATAAACCTAATGATAATATAATTTTCATGTTGGTTTTAAATAAAAAAAATATATTTATTTCTGCTATTAAAATAGATATAACGACTGTTTGATTGTCTAGTGTTACATGAAATAAATAGTTTTAATTTGTGAGTACCATCCTTGTAGGTATACCTCGTACCTATAAATTATAATTCTTATTCATACCTCATATTGTCTGGTCTAAAATAAGATAAAAGCTCTGTTATTAATTCTGGTTTCCATTCTTCAATTAAATATCCAGCTGTCAAAACATCTTTCAATGTATATTGCTGAACACGAGGAAAAAAATAATTTGATAATATTATAGAGACATTAAATTGAATTAAAACCATGACTCACTATCATCCGAGAAGTAAGATTCATTACATAATATAATGGTGATTCTTCGTCTTTATACTGAAATTCTATTGCATTAACATTTTTGATTTCTTCGTGGATCCATTCTTGAGGACCTTGACGTCTTAACATATTCAAATACTACAGCGCATATAAAGTATGGAAAATATGTAGGTATTTTAATTAATATTTAAATTTTGTTGTCGATTTAATTCAATTTATTACAGATCACATTACCTGTAATATTACTTTGATTATGTCATCGATATAATTCAATCCTATTTCTGTCAAATCTACGCGAATTTCATACTGTTCAATTCCTCTAGCTTCAAATATTTTTGAAGCTAAAAATCCAGAAGACCATCCTTTCAAAACTAAAATAGCTGCAAGACCCGATAGACCGTTATGATTTAATATCACGTTCAAATATTCAACAGGCTGATATTATCAATAAAAAAAAAAAACACACATATGTTATTGAATAAAATCAAGGATGTTTTTATAGGTAAAAAAAATATATTTACTATGCTCTTGTAGTATGGTAGCTGATCTTCAATAAGAAAGTGAACGCATAGTCTCCTGATATCTTTTAATGGAACTACAATAGTCTTGGTTGCTAACTGTTCTTCTTTATAAATTGGATCAACCCATATTGGCATAGATACATCTTTTCTTTCTATATGTATAAATAATGATGAAACCATATCTTCCAAAATGTCTAAATCCTCTACAAAAATATTTTTTCAAAAATTAAAAACATGATGATAAAAAAATTAATTTAATTTATAATAACTATTATACCTTTTCCGAGTACAGCTAAATACATTAAATTTGAAGAGTACCATTTCGAAAAAAATTCCAGTAACTTGACACGAATATTATTCTTGTTTGTAATATCCCGCAATGTTTCCTTTGTACCTATACATACACGTATGTTTTATTAGTTCATACTTAGATAGATATACGTAATATACCAACAATATTTAATTAATTGGTATTTTCAATTTGAAAAAAATTAATCAATTATCACATGTTATTATACTTAATTTTAACTTATGTGGTAATTTTATTAATAGCAATTAAAATTAAAATATAAGATAAATAATAAAAGTAATAAAAATATGTCTCGATTATAGTAAATAATATGTAAATTAAATACGTATATTCTACGTAACTATTTGTGTTTTTTTAGATGTATGAATTATTATAATTTAATTTGAAACCATTGAAACATTTAGAACCATTGGAATATTATACTTTAAAAATAAAAATTCCGTATTAATAAAAAAATGTAAGTGAAATAAATTTGGAGAAAAGTTAAAAAATAGAAATTTTGGGGCTGTTCACCCCGACGTTTTTGTGGATTCAAATCGTTATACCGCTTTGGTGTGATATCGGATCTCTCTCATTAATATTTTATATTAAAGCTAGCTAAATTATCCACCTACTCATTACAACTGAGTTACATTTTTATCATTTTCCTATTTAACAAAAATTCTTGAAGTTAAGAATTCAGACTTTTTTCATTTCAATTACCATACTTACTACTTAATTAAAAATCAAGAAAGTAAAATGATGTTTTTTTTTTTAAACAATAATATATTATAGGTTAGGTATTAATTTTATAGTGTTAAGTATCTGATTTTTTTCTCATCAGAGTTTACATGAACTCAATTTTAACTGTATGTTATCTGGCTGTATTTAATATGAAAAAAGGTACTTATATTGAAGTTCACATGCACTCGGTTTTAGAATATTATTAATATGAAAATAAATTTGGGTCAGAAATATTTATTGTGATTAGCGTTTGTCATTACATAAATATTTACTAATAAGGTAATTATTTTTAATGAATTAGGTACCTGTTCCGAACGTTTTAAAGGGATGGGTTGGGTCAGCCAAACTTCTTCTTAGTTGATTTAAACGCCAATCGTCATCATATTTATTATGTACGTGTTCAGCATTAATACAATTAATTTCACTCTCAATCGAACTTAAAGCGAACAATGGTTCGAAGAAAAGTCGGGAAAATCTAAACACAAATTTAAATATGTATATAAATGCATGGTTATTGTAGTCTTAATAATATAATAGTGCCACAGCATGAAAATCTATTTATCAACCTGTCCAATAGTGGTGCAAGTGAATCTGTCTTAGAGGAACAATAATAGTTCATCTCATCGGATTTTGTGCACCCATCATAGAATCCGCCATTTTGTCTTATGAATTGCGAAAATGCATTCTCTTCTGGATATTTTTTAGTTCCCATGAAGAGCATGTGCTCGCAGAAATGTGCTAAACCTGGAAGTTCGTTCGGGTCGTCTAGACAACCTAAATTATATGGAAAATAATAATTTGGTATTATTATAATATGAATTTTATAAAATAATAATTAGGGCTCGGAAGTTGATGACCTAAAGAACCTTAAAAAATGACCTAAAAAATATGAATAAATGACCTAAAAATGATGGAAAATGACTGCAAAAAATGACTCAACAATTGTCAAATTATGAAATAAAATGACTTAATTAACTAAAAAATGCAAAAAAATTACTTATTTTATATTTTTAAGAAAAAAACCTTTTATTTAACATCTTGTTAAAAATTGTTATTTAAATATAAACCATACATAACAAAATATAAAAATGATCCTAATTAAAAAACCTAATCAAATTTATTACATTGAACAATAAGTACATGTTTGATATTTTCCATAGTAAATGACCTGCGATTGTCTGAAAGTAAATTCTTATATTTTGAGAAACTTCTTTCTACGTCTACTGATGTAATTGGTGCAAATTGAAAATGAGCAATATCGGAATTATTGAGGTCGTCTGAAAAGTTTTGGTTCGACACGTTTTCACCATTCAAAATTTTTGAAATTGTTGTCATTATTTTAAAGCCCGTATTTTTATCCAAAACGGATTTTAATTTTTTTTTTATATCTTGTCCTACTCTATTTTCTGCTTGTTGAATTTTATTTTCTACATCTTGTACAATTTTTATCGAGTGATAAAGACTAAGCTCAAATGTTTCTAACTGAGTTATAGAATCACTTAATGTTCCAAAATTAGAGTAAATGTATATCAAGTCACTTTCCAAATTACAATCGTCCATGAGATCTTGAGCTTTCTCAATCGATGTAGCGTCTTCTCTATTTAAACCAAGTATTATTTCCTTTAAAGTTTCGAAGTGTTCACAATAATAATTTGCGGCACTTAGCCACGTCCCCCATCTAGTTAATACAGGCTGTGGTGGTAAAGAAATATTCGGTGCCTTTTCTCGAAAAAATTGAATACGAGCAGGACACTTTAAAAAAATTTTTTTTTACGTTGGATATTAATTGATCATTTTTAGGAAAACATTTACGAACTTCTTCAGCAACCCTGTGTAGTCCGTGAGCTAAACAGGTGACATGTTCCATTTTGGAGTACATTATTGTTATGCCTTTACCAGCCTTTACCATATATGGCGCTGCATCGCTCAAAAACAGCAAAATATTGTCGTATTTAATCCCTTGAGGCCACAAAATATGAAGTGCTTTATCCAATAATTTAGCAATGCTGGTATGATTAGCTTTTTCTAGTGCTTCTGTGTCAAGTAAAAATATTTTTCCTGGGCATCCAATTTCTAACGTTCCGATAATTACATTCGCGATGTACCGGCCTTCCACATCTGTGGTTTCGTCAATAGAAATCCACAGTTTTTGATTTTCACAATACTTTTTTATATTATTCATTGTTTCTTCGTAACATTGGGCAACATACGATTTTCTCAATGTCGATTCGACGGGAATACTCTTGCTTGTATATTTTTCCAAAAAGTTACGAAAACAGTCGTTGGATAATTTATTCAACGGAATATTAGCCGATAAAAGGGCTTGACACAAATCATAATTAAATGTACATTTTCTGGATGGTTATGTCAGTAAACTTTGATTTTTTGATTTTTCAGTTTGTAAATTTTTGCGCTCAATACCATGAAAATGCTTTTGACGTGACACGTGTTGTTCCACAGTGAACTTTTTATCTGCGGCAACCTTAACGTCACATATCTTACAAAAAATTATATATCCATCAGTTGAAAAAATATCACTTCCGAATTCAGACACAAACGCACGTAAACGAGCACTAGTCGAAATTTTATTTTTAGGCATTTTTTAATAGAAAAGTTCTTAAGACAGGACAACGGTCAACACGCTACACGAGACGGTCGAATACTAAATTATATTATATTATACAAAATATAGTGGCTACAATACGTGTTAGCTGTTATTGAAAAATAATCATTTTATTGTTTACAATAATACACTTTAAATATAAATATACTATAGTAGTATAGTCTATAAAGTATAATCTATAAATATACCTTATTTCAAATATTGCGAGATATACAGCTCCAACACGACCAGTAATTTTAATGTAGGTACCTAGTTATTTTCGTAACACTAACAACAATAAGGTATATTTAAAAGTTAAAATAAGATATTAGGTATATTTTATTTTTATGACATTTACACATTTAATGAAAAAAATTAATCATTAAATGTATATGTAAAAGAAATTTTTCTATATTTTAGAAAAATGACGTATTTGTCGAAAAAAAATGATTTAAAATGTAAGGCCGTGATAAAATGATATCAATGAGAAATAAAGGCAAAAAATGCAAAAAAATGCAAAATAAAAATTTTAGATTATTTTAGTAGACCATCTAAATCGGATTTTTAGCTTGATAGATTAATGACTACATCAATTTAAAAAAATGCAAAATGCATCAACTTCCGAGCCCTAATAAAGTCCTAAAAATAAATAAGTTTCGCCTATCGCTGGACGTAATTATGCGCGACGGCAATACCTCCTAATCGTTTCCCGTTGTTTATATTCTCTTTGTTTATATTATATTCTGTATGTAAAATTATTGGTCGGCTTTTGCCGTATGCTTATTATCATATGTTTTTTCGTATCAAATATTATTATTATTATTATTATTCTGCGGCCAACGTCCTTTTTTAAATTATTATATGCAGTCGCTCTCATAGCACCCCCCTTTTTTGATTCGTAAAAATCATGTAAACAGATCTCATCGTTACACATATTATATTATTAGTCCAAATTTTCGTTGTGTCTCGTCGTCATTGCGACGTGACCACTTGTTCTATTTTATATAAATATTGTCTATTACACGACATCAAATAAAACGACAACGTCTGCAACAGTTGAGTGAGTTCTTATTTTTTTCATTATTATTTTGGTCACAAATGTGTGACTGAGAGCCGTGCATTCGCTGCTCATCAACTCACTCAACCGTACTTGATCACCCTGAGACACTGTCGATTTTGGGTCTGAACACGGGGAAGCTCACGATACCCGGTTGCTATTCACTCCTAGTCCATGGTCGCTGTTCTGTTCCACGTAAGTCCACTAACACACATTATGGGTTGTGTGAGAGGCCGCCTCGGTCGTCCAGTCGTGCCAGTCACCAACAAGCTGATCGCCTTAGTCATTAATTTAATATTTAGAATTAACCTTAATACAGCCCCATCTATTATATCTGTACACTGTGGTCATTGCACCAGACCGGATCGACCACAGGGCCTCCGTCCCCATAAATAATCTGTATCATCTTGTTTTCCTCATATACCTTATAACCTCTCCCGGTCTTCTTTCGTCGTCGTGGATTGCCTACTCAGCAAATATGAGGCGTGCATGACAGGTTGTCTACCCACCAAGTTGTAAGTGTAGTTTTTCGTTTCTCGGACTTACCGAGTGGTCCTTTGGCTGTCCCGTGCGTGATCGGTACAGAACAGTAATAGTAATAATATTATAAATCAAAGATCAGAATCCTATTTAAAAGGTATACACATACCATCATACCATTATACATTTATACGTCCCGTTACTCTTTTATAATATATCACTATTTTTAGCTATATTATTTAAAATAACTTACCAACTGCGACAGACAATGATGCGGCTGATATGTTGGTGTTAGGATCGTTGATCAACAAAATGGTAAGGTCATTATTTAACTTGAGGCCACGGTAGTTTCGCTGATCGCTCGGCGACTTTGTTATGTTATCAAAACGATGTTTGACCGGTCCAGACATGACGATAAAGATCTTTTAGTGCTGAAAAAAATTAATCGCAATTGTACTATAAACAGTATAGGAGGTACTCGTAACGCGCAATCGTCAAACGGTACACTGAACACATACAGTATGTATACCTACTATTGTTAAATATTTTAATAACACTATTTCTGTTCATAAACGTTAGACGTTTATTGACATTATAAGCTCAATGGTTTACTCATCACAATATTATACTTGAGGGCAAGGTAATGACTAGCACACACTTCTCGCGGACAATCCCACATCGCACCAGACATACATTCGCCGGACGTGACGACATAACTAACTGGACCACTGTTCACTACTCACTGTACCCCACTGGTCTATCATTAGTGCGGTTCAGTACCGCAATCCTAAGCCTCGCATTCAACAAAATAATACTTTAATGTAACACTGTATACGTTTATATAGTGTTGCGACTACGGATGAATCGGCCCTGGTACAAAACACGTTTTTTGGGTAACACTTTCGAGAAGGAATTTAACCTTCGGGCCGTACCTTTTGTTCGTCGCGTCGAGGGAATATTTTATACATCCTTCACGCGAAAGCTAACACACACCGCGTACGTACGTGTGCGCGCACGAAAAAATTCCTGCGGCTGCCTCGCACCCTCGCGCTGTTGTACACATTCTCCCTTTTAACCTTCAACTGCAAACCACCATAAAACTCGTTATTGTGTAGAGGTCTGTGCGACCTATATAGTTATGACAATATAATATGCAGGGTGTTTGATCGGTTTGGAAATGGTCATTGGACTAATATCGGGACCGATAAATGATAATGTCATCATGTCATAATTAATGAGGTCATTAAATAGTTTACATCATAAACCTACAGCAGTGATATCTTTTATTGTTCAGCGTATTGTAACATGCATGCAGTAAATATTATTAATTGATCGAGATTTTCCTAACTTATTGAACACCCGGTGAATTCGTTTCAAGGTCGGTTATGATACGCAAAAGGCAAAATTACACAGCTAACTTTACACTTCATTATATTCGAGTTAACACACAGAACCAAATCACGTTTTATTTATTTATTATAAAGAGAGTTATCCGTGTTAAATAATTCAAAGTGTTAAAATATTTATATCGTCGTGTACATACTCTTCAATGTTATTTAAACCACGTAAAGAATATTTATCTTTTCATATTACAGCCTTCAATCCTTTCATATATATAGTAAAATAAATATTTTTTCGTTTTAATAATGTTGATAATATCACAGAGTTATAATACACTTCGATTTATAATATTTACACATATATAAATATAAATATAACAGTATGTACTCACCTAAATGTGTGACGTTTGTACAAGTCTTGCGAACGGCAGATCGACAGCAATGGACTTCTGTTAAGCATTAGCGTTGACAAATCAATAAATTGTTGTCCTCCGTTACAGTATTAGCAGCAACACGTCGGTAGTTGGCCGCCACGCATGCGCAAACCCCCAAAAATTCCTGGGTGACCTCGAGAAAGCTCGCGCGAATCCGCCATTTTTACGGCTTAAAATTATCGATCACAAGTGAAAGGGACTTTTATTTTTTTAACAAAATATTTTATTCGAATAAAACATATGCCTCTTCTGTTGAAAATATTTTACGCTAAAATAATCACTAAATTATTTAATGCTAGTCTCTGGCACAATTAATTTGGACGTTTTTCTTAATCTAATAAATTAAAAATCTTTTTGGTTTTAAACATTTATTTATATAATAATAAAACTTGACATAATATTATGTGAACTACTAAATTATTTTACTCGTCCATCTATAGTTTGTGGGTATTTGATCCCGGCCGTGTCTTCGACCAAAATGTATCTATACCATACCAACTGTACAGAATTATCTATTAATCGAATTACATTTCTAAAAACGTATTTGTATTCTTCAACTCTCAACTTTTTTTTAACTTGAAAATGACTATACCGCTTTTTAATCGAACTTGTAAACCCACGTATTTTTAAAATTTTGGATATTTAGAATTTTAAATTGTTATTACTAATTATTAATATTAATGCCTCAATGGACAATACCAATAATTATATCAAATACGAATACCTATTAAATACCTAATATCATTTGACAAAATTAAATCTGAAAAATTGATGAAAAATTCCATGTAATGCAAGTAAAATTTTCTCTTAGAATATTAATATTTGACTTTTTTTAATTAATCTGAAACCAAGTCCCTGCTAATATATAATATTAATTTTGTGTTTGGTATTATGCAATATTTTTGTTTAACACGGTAAACCGTTAACGTAGTATTTGTACGATTGAACATTTGAACTAATAAATGTGTACATCTGTATGCCGATCGTTAATATGATGATGTGTTTTCGCTTTCCGCAGCAGCCATGACTTTAATCTTAGTTACATCTGCTAGCGGTGGGTAGTGGGTGTTTTGTGGGGATGGTTTGGTTGAGGGGTCGTATTCCGGGACGACATTGTATCCCGGCGAGATTCGTCACTCATCGCCTCTCCGCGCCGCGTACACCTACTCACCATCATCCAATAAGGGTGGAATCTGGGCGGCTGCAGCACAAGGCAACAGGCACCAACTGCGCGGGCGCCGCGTCGTCAGCAGGGGTTCACAAACAGCCGATAACTGTCATACAACAGCCACTAAAGAGAATGTCCACACATTTTGTTTTAGTCTTACAAGTGTACAACAGTTTAAGTTTGCGTTCAGCCGAATCAATTGTGTATTGTTAGTTTAAATATTACAGTAAACAATAAATTTACTTCACGTTTTCAATCATATGTATAGGTAAGAACTAAGAATATTATCCGTGTTCTCTTATCGTGTTATATATTTTAGTCTTTAAGTTAGAAATAAGTAGAGACGTATTAATAGGCTAAAATCCATTAACATTTCAGGAGGGGCATTTTCCAATATAAATTTATTTATTTCAGTAAATTAATTAAAATAAATTAAAAATATTTGTATATTATGTTGTATGCAAATATGATAATAATTTATAGTTTAAGTTTTTTCTTTATAATATTATGATAAGTGGAAATTAAATATACAGAATTGCTAGACTATTCATGCGATCGTTAGTCATCCTCTATCTTAAAAATGATTTAATTATCTTTAATATAAACAAAAATATCTCTCATCCAAACAATTGGACGTCGAGCGGAAAAAAAATTAAGTAAGCAATTAATACAATATAAATTTAGTATATTATAAATCATCGATAGTTATTTATTATCTCATGTCACTTACCGAAATAGTATAAGAACCATAAATCGCTATTGTATGGTCGTATGGTACAACCAGCGAGTGACAACAGGAAGTACTACATTTTCCTGGAAACCTGTATTTTCCTAGCTGTGTGAACTGCTTTCACAGTGCAAGATTGATATTGTGAATTTTTGCATTAGCTAAAATACTAATGTAAATGCAGTACAATATAAGCTAAGAAATAACAATATTGTATATCTACTTACTCTATACTATATAGTAAATATTTATGCAACCAATCGACTAATGCAGATAATAGTAATTACTAATTATAATTTATAAATGCGCATATTATTGTATATTGAATAGGTAGATAATATATTTTAAATTCCAAAGATGATATTAAATTATAATACTAAATAATTTTAACAATAATAATAATTATTAGTACGTTTTAGGTACTTTAGTAACATAGTTCTACCGAAATACGACAATAATAAAAAACGATTACCTATTAGATAATTTAGCTGGTATTATATGTCAGGTATATTATTATAATATTAAATTTGAACCAGATACCTACTATAATAGATAATAAGGAAATGTTAAGTAACAACCCAAACAGTAGGTACATTACGACAACACAAAGTGTATAGACATAACTGCTAATTTACATTAATCATTGTATCATGTTATCGGATATTATGTCTTCTGTTAAAAATCAAAATAATAAAAAATTATTCAGTCAAGTCGCAATAACTCGAACGTCAACAACTCAAAAAATTTAAAAACTCGAATTTTTTTTTTATTCCCCTAAAAATATAAAGTATAATATACAAATTAATAAAACTTTGTATTAGATATTTCGAATAATAAATAATATCTCGAATCGAATTTTTATCTCCCTTCGGGTTATTGTGACTCGACTGTACTACTTTACGATATCTTAAATTAAACAATGCGTAATAGGTATGTTTAAAATGTCAAAACGTGAATAATAAATAAAAAAAAAAGGTGGACAACTGTGTAATGGATGTGTTAAATTTGAATTCAATGCTATACAATATATAATACATATCAATGACTCATTGAACATAGCACACGAAAAACGATTCTGAGCAGAAACGGTCAATCATACCTACTGTATCACTAAGAATATTTTATCTTATGTTTTTTGATATTGCTATTGAGTAAAGTAATTTTTCTTACTACAGTCGAATCGCGACAACTCGAAATTGAAGGATGATAACAATTCACTTCGAGATATGTATTATTCGAGATATCTTACTCGTTAATATTAATTTATATATAATTTATTTATATTTCTAAGGAAATGAAAAAAAAAATCGAATTATAGAGGTTCTAGTTATCGCAACTTAGTATTATAGTAAGTTGAATAATTTTTTTCCGAAAACATTGCATTTGAAAATACTATTGTGTATAAAATACATATAATAATATACGTAAAGTTGTATAGTTCATACAAATAATATTTTTTAACTAAAACAAAATGATAATATTCAACTTCTACAGTGTTAAAATTTCCAAATTGAATTTTCCAGTACTTTTCTAATAACAGGAAAAACATATAAAAAATTACCGTTTTTACTTAATTTTTTATATGTTAAACCAGTTTTTAGCAAAATTAATTTCCTCATTTTGTTATGATTCAAATAAAAATAATCATAGAAACTTGGAATTTTCACAAGTGTTTATATTAATATTTTCTACAGTGATATATTATTCAAAATAGACTCTTTTTGAGCTATATTTATATATATTCGAAATTTAAAATATTTTTTTCTATAAAAGCCGATAAAAAATATATCACTGGTTAAATAAGCTTGAAAATTTAATACGACGTTCGTAATAAGTTGTCCATTTACAAAAAAAAATCAAATGTTTTATCCACAATATTTTTTATAAGCGTTTAAAGTTAAAATGTTGACAAAATTCGTCTAAATAAATTATTTTGTATTTTTTTTTTTTTTTATATTCTTAAATTTTATTTTTTATATTATCTAAGATTTTATGCAAGATTCCTTATTATTATTTTTTTATCCATTACCAAAACTTAAAAGTTTACCGAAAAGTGACATTATTTTTTTATGGCCGTTTAAAATTACCATTTTTACTATAAGTATATTGGATATTCACACATATAATAACTATTCCTCCACAAACGATATTTGTTTAATAAAAATTGATATTACAATAAATTGGTATTCTTATTGTATCTAATTCAAACATCTAAGTGTATAGCTATGTTGGACGGAAGTACTGAGCGTATAAAACGAATGACCAATTACAATTTAGTGCATATTCTGTAACTTCTACTTACTTAAATTACCTCATAATCATTAAACGGACAAGGAGATGTAAGTAAATGTAGAAAAAATGACGTACTGGCTTCAGACAGGTTTAGGCTCAATTACGTGTAGCCGTGTAGGCATATTGTG
The DNA here is from genome assembly GCF_020882245.1 of Rhopalosiphum padi. Classification (NCBI taxonomy): domain Eukaryota; kingdom Metazoa; phylum Arthropoda; class Insecta; order Hemiptera; family Aphididae; genus Rhopalosiphum; species Rhopalosiphum padi. The sequence goes on from NC_083599.1 coordinate 33,462,591, forward strand.
TGAGAAAACAAAACTCTTAATGAAATTTGTAAACATAATAAGTATAAAAAAATAAATAATAAAATAAAATTATCAAATGGGCTAAAGTGGTAATTCGACTAGTGAGTACTAACACACTGTTAAAGTATTAAGTGTATTACATAATTTATAATTATAATGCCGGTTCAAGCCCACCAAGCTAATAAATGTTTTGAAAATAATATATCGGTTTTCATAATTTGTTTTATTTATTTCTTAAGAAGACGTTATGCTCGCATGCGTTGCAGTCTCTGTCTTACTGACGTACTTCATAGCAAATTTGCGTTAAGCAGAACACATTTTGTAAAGTTAGCTTTAATATTAGAGTAAATTTACTTATTATCAAATGTAAAGGTTAGAATATTATCTGGACTATGTCATATGCTTTAATTGATATTATCGTTTGTAAATTGTAAGTGAGTTATACGTATGTAAAATATTACAACTTTGAAATGTTCATAACTCACTTTAAAATAATAATATAAGTCTTCTTTTAAGTTTTCTTAGCTTACGTGGGTCGCGAAAAATTTAGGCCTAAAAAATGGGTCGCGAGTTCAAAAAGGTTGAAGACCACTCTAAATAATATTCTTACTTTTAAATTTTATGATATGTAAATTTATTCTAATATTAAAGCTAAAGTCACAAAATGTGTTCTGCTAAACGCCAATTTGCTATGATATACGTCAGAAAGACGGAGACAACGCATGCGAATATAACGTCCTCTTAATAAAAAATTTTTGTCGCGATACCAAGGCGTATCTTAACGATATTTGGCCCACCATAAAAAACTAATTGAAAACCCCTAATCTATATTCAAGTATAAACTATAAATGTAAAGTTTTGGGTTTCAACCTAACGGGCGGTACTCTTTTCGCCCAAAAATGACTCTTCGCTTTTCGCCCACGTCTCTTTTCGCCCAAATAGTTTAAAACTACTTTCCCTTTTCGCCCAAGAATATTATATAGCACTTTCCGACCAAATTTTTATAATGAATTTTTTTGGAACACTTACTTTAAATTATTTTTATCTAACATAATAATAAATTTGTTATATTTAAATTATTTATTTGTGTTAATTAGTTTTATAAAGCCATTTAGCATTACCCAGAAAGTACCACGAGGAGGCGGCTTCTATTACTCTCCAAAAATGTATTGTGTTTTTGTACAGTTTTTGTACATTAATATAATTTTTATATAATACAAGAGTAAGTTTTTATCAAAAGTATAAATCGTCAAAATGTTGATAGTATAATATTAAATAGAATAGTTAAATGACATTGATTTAATAAAATCATACCGATTAATTGTTCCTGCTTTATATTTTTGTATTTTTTCTTCATTTTTTCGCTGTCGATCTACAATTTTTTTATCTTTGGGACATCTTTGTAAATGTAAACTATTTAATTTAATGTAGACTTCAGTTTTATATTTATGTACAAAAACTGTACAAAATCACAATACATTTTTGGAGTGTAATAGAAGCCGCCTCCTCGTGGTACTCTCTGGGTAATGCTAAATGGCTTTATAAAACTAATTAACACAAATAAATTATTTAAATATAACAAATTTATTATTATGTTAGATATAAATAATTTAAAGTAAGTGTTTCCAAAGAGTGTATTATAAAAATTTGGTCGGTAAGTGCTACATAATATTCTTGGGCGAAAAGGGAAAGTAGTTTTAAAATATTTGGGCGAAAAGAGACTTGGGCAAAAAGCGAAGGGTCATTTTTGGGCGAACGGGGTCTTGCCCCAACCTAACATACCTAGTCATTTGTTTTTTAAATAATTAATATTGGCTATTACATCAGATTTAATACCTACTATTTTGTTGTAGATAGCTGGCTCTCAAGTCAGCGTACCTGACGGAACTACGGAAGAAAAAAATAAAAAGAGACAAATTCGGTCTTTATATTATAAATCTACTGCGTATGATTGTAGTACCTACTCTTTAATCTAATTGGTAACTATATCTATCGTGTTGCCAAAACGACGATAACAATGTCCACACACACCACAGCTACTGATACCAGCACCACGGCACAACCATAACTCTACGCCGATTCGGGACGCTTAATCGATACAACCGACGTGCATCCTCACCAACAAGTTTTCGTCGATATAAAATAATAGGTACACCACCACACAGTGTTTCGGACCAATCAAAAATCTACTAGGTTTCTGAATTCCAATACATCTTCTCTACAATATTATTATCGTTGCATCCACGTCCGCAAACTTGTATTACGACATAGTTTTATTTTTATTTTATAACGACCCGAAAGTATTTGGATTGGAGAAATGGAGTCCTCATTGTGTACCTCAATCGTCGTGGATTCCATATCTGGCGAAAGGCTGGAACCGTCACACTCCGCTATTATCACTATCAATGTCTCACCTGAACTGAACAATATAATAGTCGCGCGTGGGAGGAACGTCCAATCACATTATAATTTGAGAGAACTCAGCGGACTCTACACAGATGAAGTCTTTTCGGATCGGTTAGCCCTGCGTTTCAGAGATCAAAAGAAAAACTTGATAGTACTCTGCCAAGACAAAACTCATATCCGGAACATATTGTTTCATGTCCACGAGTTTATGGCTTTGAACAATATGACTCATATTATCAACGACGAGTTCAGGCTGGACATGGGCTCGTTCTCGTGTTTAGAGCGTTTCAATTTCGAAGCGATTAAGCACAATGTAACAAACCTAATATTAGAAAATGTCGTTGTGTGTACCTTAAAAGGACTGACCACTATGTCACACATCAAATGCATCAGCCTGTCAGGCAGCACACTGGGCAGGACACGGTTGGAAAAGGAGACATTTTGGAACTGGATGACTTTTCCTAACATCGAAGATTCGTTGACTGTTCTGTTGCTGGATTCGGTTAATTTGACAATGGTACCGTTTGAAATGCAGAACCTGTATAAACTGAAATCTTTATCTTTGGCCGATAACCATTTGGTGAGTTGAATTTACTTTAATCTCAGAGTACTGAATTGATAATTTTCAGAGTAGCTTAGAGTAATCGGTATACGTAAATCACAGTTAAACTGACCTAATTAGTATGGTGTTTATTATGTCTTTGAACATACAATAATATATTTGTAAATAAAGCACCTACTAAGTAATTAGACTCAGAAATCATATTCATTTAATCATCGTTTTATTCTAATCTCAGCTTTCGATACTTCTCTATATCTATATCATTAAAATGGCCAACGTTTATGCAAATATATTTTATTTTATTTAACAAGTTACAGTATTTATATCAATAAACAGGTAAATAGAGATAATAGAGCGACTTCACCAGTTTTTAAAATTTTAAAATCTATACAAAGGATGAAATATATAACAGCATTAATTAAGATATGACATTGTTAGATGAAGATATAGCATTAATAAATTAACTAAAAAAGGGAAATAAATGTTTTAAATTTGCCTTAATAAAGAAAGAACAGTACAATTGATAAAAAAAACTATGGAAGTACCAACCTAAAAGGCTAGAAATATAGATGAATGAAAACATTAAAGACTTTTTATTTCTTTAAACAGTGGCATATAATTGTAAATAACTTTCTCATTCAAGCTTTTAAAGTTTATAAGCGAATTATAAATGTAACAGGAAATTGGAATAAGAACACAGAGAAATAAAGAAAAAAAGGTGTTAGTGGAGCATATGGTGTTAGGTACTTCAATAATATCAATATACTTGGGAATTAAGTAAAGATATGTATTTATGTATATAGTAAGTACATAAATGTATTATATTTATTGTAATTGTCAAGTTGATGTCAATAATCACAAAATAAATTAATTACTAATTTTTAATCAAAAATCGATGTTCAGTTTTTAATATTAACCAATGGACCGGTGAAAATGTTTTAATAAAATTACATTATTAAGTTATTATTATTTAAGTATTTCTTAAAAAGTTGAGTTATATATTTTAGTGCATGTCTTATTAAGATTCTTTAAGTGAATATAAATTTAGACTTTAATATTATTACTTCTAAGTAAACTTAGAAGTATTATTTAAATTAGTATTAACTTTTTTTCAGAAATGTTTACCTCATTTTTTTGATGGTTTTCCCGAATTGACCTCTTTATTTATTAACAACAACAGTTTAACATACTTACCGGTGATGCTACAGAATACAACTTTTAAAGATATAAATATTGCGGATAATATGTTAAGATTGCCAAACTCTGAATCGTTACGTATTCAAAGACCTAAACCAGAAGAAGAAAGAAAAATTCCAGAAACATTATGTAATTTAGCACTCTTTTCCATGGTTAAAAATAAAGTGAAATTTAAAAGACAAGATGTAAATCGTTCATTATGGGACTATTTTAATAATATTAGTTCTTGTAGAGAATGTGATCGAATGATGGTAGTTACTCAACAAAATGCATTTTATGAACTGGGCTTCGTGAGAGCATATAACTATCAATGTGCAGCAAATATTATTTTATGGCAGTATTGCGAGTGTCTTCATCACTGCATAGAGGAGTGATGCAATTCTCGTACAAGCATACATGATCGTTTTAGTCTTTTGTCATGTACACAATTTTTCAGTTAAAATTATAAAATGTATTTATATTTAGTTATTAGCAGTAGTGTAATTGCGAAACGGTAGTTAACGAGGGGTTGGGGACACCTTCTAAAATTTTTGAGAGATCAACAGTATTCCATTTACTCCCCAGATGGCAGATATGCCAACAGTATAAACCTTTAAATTTACTAGAATAAATAATGCATATTATAATATGTAATATTTTTTTTCTCAAATTAAAACATAATCTACATTTATTTAATGTTTCTCTTTCTGTATAATATGCTCACGTACTGTCGACAGTATTCTATTATTTGTATTAAAAAAAAACCTAATACAATTATTTCATAAATTATGAATACAGGATTATTATGAAATTTAGGCAAGTTAATAAAAAAAGAACAAACTCAAGTTAAATTAAGTTAAGTTAAGGCAAGTTTGTTAAGTTAGAAGTATGCAAATAATAAATTTAACTCTAAAACGAATATGAAAAACATATTAACTTCACTTAGTTTACATAAAAAAAATATTGTATTCTTGCTAATTTCTTAAATTATAGTAAACATTTTTATTGTAATATAAACTGCAGCAATATATATCGTATTTACATAATTATTAAATTATTTACGTCTCAAATTCAAATAAAAATTTAACAAAACATATTAATTTTTTATTAAAAAAAAAATTAAGCTCATATAATTTAAACATTGTTAATTGTGTTGTTTTTATAAAAAAAAAATTGATGAAAAAAAGTTTTTAGTTATTATGAATTTAAATATATATATATATATATATATATATATATATATATATATATATATATATATATATATTATATATAACATACCTATAATATAATAAACCCAAAGAATCACTTAACTTATAAAATAGGTACTATACTTGTATAATATTTAATAATAAATTGTATATAAATTATATCATAGTTGAATGATTGAATATTAAAACCTATAATCGCTTAAATCAGTAAAATAAAGACCAACTGTTTGATATAATATATTTTATACTTATTTAGTTCTATGCAGGTTGATTCACCAAGTATGCTTCCCCCGCCCCCGCCCCGTAACCATGTTATTTCCGTGGTATATTAAACTGATTAAGTTCTTAATTTAATTAGAAAATAAATTAACTAGTTTAAAAACAAACAAGTTTTTAACTTAAACCTTTAAACTAGTTAATGCTCAGCTAGCGCATTTTTTTAATTAACTCTTTTGTACTTCATAAGCATTTAACGATACCTTCCTATTGGGTTAGCCTAGCTTATGCCTACCTTGTTCAAGAGTACCTATTGACGATTGTTTTTAAGACTTGTGTAAAAAGGAATAAATAAGTTAAAGTTTCTATTTTTGTTATGTTTACCCCCCTCTCCTCGTTACATAACCAGTTACGCCACAGATTATAGGATTATAATAAACTTGTACTTCTCAAAAATAATCTTGTACTTATAACTTTTATAACTTTATTGTAAACAAAAACAGAGTATAACAATATAATTAATAATTTAATATATAATAATCTAATTTAGGTATATTTTCATCAAATAAGCTAATCTTTGTAATTTAACAATGTACTATTAAAGGGGATTGCAAACGGTCAGTTATTTCAATAAAAAATGAACTAATATTTTGACAATCATACACCTAGTGATTCAATTAAATTTCTGAAAATTGATATGAATTGCTTTTTTTATGCCTAATTAAGGTCGATCAGCTTTATCAAATTTCGGAAAATTATAATAATCGTTTGTCTTAGCGGTGCACTACATATAGCTTATAATATTTATTATTATTTGTCAATAAATTATAATCATTGTTACCAAAATTGCTCTTGAACATTTGTTGAGTATCAACATTTCAAGTTAATTATTTGTAATGCATACCGTATACCAACCAACCTACCATATACGCGTGTTTTAAAGGATTTTTATTTCTCATAAATGACTTGAGTCTTGAGTTAAATATAAAATCATTAAGAATTAGGGGTGGTCACTTATGATGATGGAAATGTGGTAAATATTTGTTTATACCTATACTGTGGACTCAAAAAGCCACCACTGTGTTGATTATTAAACATTTTTTAAATGTGATCTGATCGATATCGAGTAGACATATTAATAAAAACTAAAATCATTTTCAGGAATCTTAACTCATTATTAGTCTCATTGGTATGATTTTAAAAAAATTACATACAAATGAGCATAGATATTGACATATTTATCGTTCATTTGTGACGCCACGCTGCGTTATTTTTTTTTATACTACAGTAACACACTTACACACTAATGATCACTTGCTACACACTAAAAAAATGCCTTCATTGAACTCCTTAAAAATTAACTGTTAGCAATCTCCTTTAAATCATTAAGAACATATGTAAAAGAATTTTTATAAACTTTACTAAAAAAACGTATGTGTTTCGGTGAATCAGATGTTATACTTTCATAAATAAATAAATATGTTAACATTTTATCATTATTTCCTTTTCTTTTTATAATATTGTAAAAGTAATTTAATTTCTCTTTAATTTTTATTAAAAACTATACTTTATATTATGTATATATATTTATAAAACAATACAAAATGTGTACATCTTTTTCGCATAAGTTAAGTTAAGTTTAATTTTGTTTTTTTAATTGATGTCAATATCTCAATGTCTATGTGTATTAATTTTAAGTACCTACCTAATCATAATTATTATCTTTATCATTTTAATATGTTAAGACAAAATATAAAGATTATTTTATACTTTACACAACATACAGTTCAAATTATGCTCAATACTTTATTCAAATGGAAAAATTAACTGAATAATAACAAACGGGATGAAGATAAAAGCAAGAATATTTCGTAATTATTTATTAATGTTTTTATATAACTGACTACTGTTATTTATATGAACATTATAATTCCCTGAACACTGCTCTACAATTATTTGTCTTCTATTAATAAATATTAATAATTATTAGATGTAAATATTATTATATTTTTATCATAACTACAAAATATTGAATACACATGTAGTTAAATGATATATTGTATCAATATAAATTATCTGTCACATAAAAAATTGCGACGTCGCGGACACCAAAAAAATTACAATTTATTATTGAGAAACTACTAAACAAAATATATGATAACCCAATTTGACGTATTATGAATTTAGACAATTTATCTAAAATCTGACATGTGTGCATCAGTCGGTGTACCTACCGTTCGTGTACAGCTTTGATTGAACAAGACGCGACGCACATATCATCGTGCCACGTTTCTCTCTTTCACGTGTATCATAGAAATCGTTGCTTTGACTAGGTAATCGGTTGTTTGCATCCAATGGGGTACCGTAAGATTTTTGGATTTGGTAATCGTTTTATCTTACACTTAGTCATCGTGGGTGTTATTGTCTTTCGTCCACGAGCGTCTTCCGGCTTCGAGTTCGATCGTTTATTATAATGCATAAGTATATAGATTATATACAGATAAAATAAAACAACGCTCTTTACGATTTTTTACTCAAGTATGCGTAACGTTGAGCTTGTAAAATTTTTCGCGATTTCGTGTAATTTGGGCATTCAGACACATTGTGATTTTTTATTCTATACATATAGGTAAATCACCAGTGGCGGATTTAACGGGAAAAAACGGACATTTGCCGCCTGGGCCCCTATCCGAAAATGACCCCGGACCCAGTGTCCACCGGTGCTCACTTATTTTCATTTCAATAAAAATGTTCAAATATAATTAGTCATTTCTTAAATTTTTGAAGTTTTAGATTGTAACTCATCAAGTAATAATTGGGACGGTAATAATAATATTACTGTGTACCTAATTTATTCGTACTCGTACGTATTGCCTACGTACAGTCAAATACACGCACACATCGGCACATCATTATAACTATTTTTATTTATATTGTTTCGTGCATATTTAATGACGTTATCGCGGCATCCATCGTATCACAGCAGTCTTTTTTGATTATTTCTTACACTCCCTGTTAGTACGGCAAGTGCAGATATAATATCTCATATGAGGGTTGGTTCTTGTGTGATAAAGAAGGATTGTGATAGATTTGTGAGTCCTATTCTGACTTAGGTGATTATTACGTCTTTGTCTCTTCATTTTAAATCCAAGGGAAATTTCCATTTTGTAATGGAATGTTTTTTATATGTTTATTGTTTGTAAACGGCACTTTTTTCCAATTTTTCTATGAGGCTTTCTTTAATTTGTGATTAATATTGTTGAGTGTATCTAAGTTTGATAAAATATTGTAGAGTATACTATTATCATAATTTATAACTGATAATATGCAATTTAATTTGCTTCCTTATATTTCTTTGAGAAAAAATCCAAAGTGATTATTATTATAGCTTTTTAATGGTCTAGTAACAATTAAGATATAAGAATTTAATCTTTATTTAAAAACGATATACGCCCAAGCAGTGGGCAATATTAATCAATATTTATTTTTTGTGTCGAGATTTATTTGTGTGATACACTGATACCTATCTATTTTAAATTTACATTTGAATAAAATTTACAAACAGTTAATTATGAACAATTTTAAAATGATGTAGTGATTTTTGTACACATTAATAATACATTCGTTTCTCTTCTGTACTAAAAATAAATAAAATAATGATTTATTCAAAAATTTAAGTTTATAATTTTAATATTTTTATCGACGATCGTTGACAGTTAGAAACAGTTTCGTTTTTTTTTCAAGAGTATAAGTTAGATTACATCATAGTACCAGGTCAAAAACAGCATTATCATTAAATAGTAGGTAAACGTCATATTATTATTCGTTTACTTGTAAAACTAATAGATTCCTATTATTTAATAGATATATAGTAACCTGAATGTATAGTTTATATTAGTTTATTAGCTAATAAGCCATCTAAATTGTGATCTTGAAAACAGTGAAAACTACATACTGACTACATTGTTATTATATTTTATTTGGTTTTTTATATCATTACTAATGTTTATAAGAAGATACGTACAAATATTAATTACCTCTATTATAAAAAAAAAAAACCCCACTTTATGTAATGATGATTAATGATGTATTATTTATATGTACTTACTTCAATATAGGTAAATACTTTTTAGTGTAAATTTATATACAGTAAAACTTCTGTACTATACGTAAAGTATAGAGTCTTATAAGACAGAAAACAAATCATATCATTTACAAATTTGTCAAGTATAATTAAATAAATTCGGTTCTAATTTTATTTGATTCTCAAAAATATTTAGCTGTATTGAAGTTTCACTACATAATATCGATTTATAAAAATATGTATTAAAATATGTCTTGATGTATCGCTATACCATAATGTAAAACAAATACAGTTTAAATCTGATTTAATTATTTGTAATTTTATTCTTATGTTTTTTTTTTATCCCTTTTATATTTTATAATGGTAAAAACAATGTTGTGATTTGTCTTATTTTTAAAGTTATGAAAATGTATTGTTTGTTTGAACGCATTTATCCGTTGTATACAATTTAGTGAGTAATAAAATACAGTATTAAATTATTAAATAATTCTTTCAAATATTATTTTTTATGTATTTATTATGAAGGAATTTCAAAACACGGGCAACTTGCACGCACTACACTTGTGAGCACCTCTTCATACAAGTAAGAGTTTGTATGGTACATTATAATAACCATAAAAAAATAAAACGTAAACAATTGATTTCAATTGAAACGTCCCAATTATTATAGGTTTACTCTATAGAGTATAGACTAAGATTTACCATGATATACTTAACAAATATTGTACGTTTTTGCTAACCATGATCGTTGGAGGACTCAATCACGACCAAGCAATAATAAAGATAACTGTAGTATGTGTCCGGATGAGATCAATAATCAATTCATGCGACACTTCAGAATAACTATTACTCTATTTTCTGTACTCAAATGACTGCGACACGATAATATTTTGTGTATTGTTATGCAATTTGTGCTTATGAGCATAAGTAACTAATGGTGTAGTGTAACTGTTTAATTGTGCAACGGGAAATTAGGTTTAAGTTTTTTTAATTTCATACGTTCTACACTTTTATTGTTATTATAATAATATATTAAACAATTTTAGATTCTGAACGGAGTGATGAATTATGTATTGATTTTACAATGATGTGTGTTTTTTTTTTTTTTTAATTTTCTTTAGTGTCTGTCATCACGTTTTGGAGTAGTAATAATGCTTCGATTTTTGACTTTAGCCCTTCTTTGAAAAGGAAAATTCATCTAGTTGGTATTTTGAAGGGGTCAAAAGTAAAAAAATTTCAATAGTTTTCAAAAGCGTCGAGAAAAACCCTGAAAAAATTACGGAAAAACGGGAATTTTTACGCATAGCCACTTTTTGACCAAATCGATTTTTTGATTTTGCTGTAACTCAAAAACGAATCATTGTAAATACTTGAAATTTTCACCAAATTTTTATATTAGCGTTATCTATTCACGATTAAATTTTAAAAATATTTAGAATTTTTTTAAGCTACTTATAGACAATTGAAATTTTTTACTTTTTTAAGTTTTTTTTTTTAAATGCCGATAAAAAAAAAATTTGGCTCACCAAAAAATCTTTAAAATTTAATACTAGGTTTATTATAAAATGAACTTATCGTAGTAAAAAAAAAATCAAAAATCGTTTGTCACAATTTTTGTTTATAAGCATTTAAAGTTCAAATATTTACGAATTATACCAAAATCGCGAAAATTTGCAAGGAATTTTGAAGTTGAAAATTCATAAAATTGTTGTAATTTATACTTAAGGTTCAAAAATCCAATACAAGGTTATCCATAAGTTTTCCTTTAAGTAATTGTAAAAAAAAATTCTAGCGTCGATAAAGAAAAAATTTTATGAGCTTAAGAAATTTAATTTTTTACGAAATCGCGTAAAATAACGATATATTACAATTTAAATATAGGTAATAATATAATATATCCAACTAATTATCATTGACTGACAAATCATCTCCGTTCAGAATCGTTTTTCGTATACAACGATACCCGTCATTGCATTCAAATTTAATACATCCATTATAGTGAACTCTCCATCTCTACTATACAGCAGAGCGATACCCACTTTTTTTTATTTATATCACAAAAAAATCTTTTATTTGGAACTTGAAGAAAAGGAACTTAACAAAAAAGGATTATATAAATACACTTTAAATGTCACTTATAATATGAACATAGCACAATTTATTAAGTATATTTTATTAGTAATTATTTTCGAGTATAATTTATTGTCTTATTATATTTGATAACGACCGTTAGTTGTCGCGGTCACACTTATACTATAACTATAAAGTTTTATAATATCCATATCGACGGATATCGGACGTATCATAATCTTATATCGTTTTCACCTTATCGGTGTTCCGAACAGTAACGACATAATGTTGAGACCTTCACTACGTACGCAGATCCGTTTTAATTAAATACTTTGCGGGTCACGGGCCGTAAATCAGACGATTCAGACGGTAAATTATAACTCCATACGCGTATATTATATACCTATATAATAAATTATGATATTCACTTTATCGTTTTGGTGTCCATTTTTGTGGGGCCCCCACCCACAGTTTACATTTTAATAAATTTAGTTAAAATATTATTTATAGTTTTTTAGCGATTGTATTGTTATCCATTCTCATAGGTATAGTAAAATTAATATTATTTTTGAACAGGGCAAGGTAAATTCGGTCCGCGATCGTTTGTGTTCATTTTGAAATCGGTAAGTTGGGTCACGGCTATAACCTATCATTGGCGCAACTAGGTCTAAAATATTAAAAACATAAAACTTTAATATTTTATATTCATACAATTTACTTTTGAATAATTCTCTACGTTATGTTGCATAGGATGTATCTGTTCGGGACAGGAACATATAGTGGTACATCGCACGGACACCAATTAATTCTACTCATCAACAGATAAATAAACATTACATCATTTTTAATTATTTATAGCATATATTCAATATTGTTTATTAAATTACATATATATTTTATTTATACCATTTATGCAATATATTTATACCACAATTATGAAATTTACCATACTACATTTAACGTAGGTACTAACATTTTTTTCCAGCACTCAATTTACTGACTATTTTATTTTCCAGGGAATATACCCAATTTATCAATCCCGTTTTGAAGTGTATCACTAACAGTTTCTAGAATATACGTGTTACGAATATACCTACTGAAACCTACTGAATACCTACAGATACCTACTGAAAAAGTGGTGACACAACTGCACAAATTTGTAGTGACATAGTTGTAACACGAAATAAATTTCAGTTGATTTCACCGACAATGTGTCAGTAGTTATCATACATATAATGTGGATAGACAATTTTGTTAATATTGAGCTAATAAATATATATTAATTAATATTAAAATAATTATTAAAAGTTTCACGTCATACTTAAAAATAACAAAATGTTATAAACATTTTATTATTTAGCTAAAATACTAGACATGTCACGTGTTATTAATACTTTTTTTTTGTATAATTTATACTTTTTGAATACATCTTGTATACGTCACTGCCATACACTCATAATGGGTGGAAAGAGGTACTCTTCAGTGTCGCTTTATGCAATTTTTAAATTGTGGAAAAATGTTTTGCTTATGATAAGGTATACCTTTTAACAACACTATTGAATAAAAAAATCCTTATCGATTGTACATTTTTAAAATTTTTTAAATATATATTTCAAAATTTAATTATTGAAAAAAACTTCACGGGGAGGGGAGGAGCTAAAATAATGTTCTGACCTTTGAATATAGTTATAGGTTAAAATTGACAGAGGAACATGAATTTTTTTTTAAATATAATTTTTCCTATTGGTTGTGTATTATTGTATTATTGAGATGGAAGCAATACAATATAACATATAGGTATGATATCCTCTTAATTGATATATTTTGTCTTATTTTCTATAGACAAAAGCAAGTTGAAGATTGAGAAATAAATTGTGCATACACGAGTAATTTAATGGATTAATCATGTACTTAACTACCGAAGTCGTAATCATTAACAATATCGATATGATAATAAAACTAAGGAAATTATGAATTCATCTATGATTATACTTGTAGTAATCATAATACATAATATTAAAATAAATTAACTATAACAAATAATTAAGGGGCCTCGCTACGGTTATTATTTAAGGGACATCATTTAGGCAATTCATAATCTCGTCTTAGCCGCCCGAGATCTATGTGTTAGTTGTAAATGATTATTACTTATTAGTGTGAGTGATACGATGCGGGTACCGGCTGGAGTACGCGCATGCACATGTCAATAACGACAATAACTCGATAACAATAAAAATTCACTATACGAATTTTACGACAACTTACTTATTGATTTGACAAAATTAAAGTTAGTTAACGTTGTCTGATCTTAATACTGAAAAAATATTTAAATTCATCAGAAAAATGTCTGTAGATTGTACGAAACATTCTGGTTTTGATTTTAATATTATGCTTTGAAAAAATTCATAATTTCAAGTTTTTATAACCACTTCATTAGAATATAAGATTTAATTTTTACAAAGTATTCCGTACGACCTATAGACAATTTTCTGCTGAGTTCAGAATTTTTTTTAGAATCAAAATCGGACATCTTAAACTAACTTTAATTTTGTCAAAACTTTACGTCTTTTGAGCTCAAATTGACGGCAGTAGCGAGGCCCCTTAAATTGTTTTATGAACAAAAATTTCATAATTCCCCTTCTCCAAAATGAAAAATGTCGGTAGGTGTCATATTTCTATCAGTAGATAGAGTAATTTTAATAGTATACTGCAGTCGTCATATTATAGAAACAATTAACAGAATAGATGATGATAAATTATAATACTTAATAAATTATTTCATATGATTTTACGTTATACGCATGAAAAACTGCTATTTTTTGTTGTTGTTCATAAAGTCGCAGTTTCTCACCAGGTGACATTTTCATTTCTTTTCTTTATTTGTTTATACAAATATACAATATTAATTTTTAAAAACGACCCAGTTCGTAATCATACCAAACCATAACTGATCCATTTTACACAGGCGTGGGTCCAAATGGGGAGGGGCAAGGGGCTACGGCCCACCGTAAACTTTGCCACACAGATAAATTTTAGGATGTCTGTTTTTGATAGCCAATAAAATACGATACGCACATTATATCGACTCCCCCCGTAAATTTAGTATGGATCCGCGCCTGATTTTACAAAGCAAGCAAACTACTGCGAAATCGGAATTTTGTTATTTTATTAATAGTCCATAGCATTTTATGTATATCGTGTAGTTATAAGTGACGAGGTAATAATAAGTGACGGAACCGCAAATACATACTGAATATTATTATATATAGTTGAATTCGATGAGCTTGCGACTTAGAAACATTACAGAGCCGCTCAATGCATATATACTATATTTTTTTTAAAAGAGCTTGTGGCACAATAATTAGGTTCTTTACATGATGATGGGTACGTTGAACTCTGATGAAAACTATGTCAATACTTTATTATATTGTTTTTTGTTTTCATTATTTGTCACAATACGGGAATATATGGAAAATGGTCATGTTATTAACGAACAGGTCATGTCATGCCCCTATTTGACTTTTAAGTTAGGTACCTATAAAGCATGTACTGAACAGTAGGTAGATTTTTATTATTTTTTTTTTTTTACAAAAATAATTTTAAAAAAACTTGGTTTTGTATGAATATTAAGATTTTAACACTGTTTGAACACGCCCGACAGGTATATCTATTAATCGATTAAAAAACCGTGTTTATTATATGTTTTAAGCCATGTGAAGAGGCATAAACGTCAACGATCGTAGAAGTGGACTGTATAGACAGGCGGTCGATAACGCCACGCACCGCTATAACTATTGTAAAAGACAGTGCCGTACCGATCGAATTTTAATTGAAACTTCGCCCATATAATAGGTATATTATAAAAGGGACATACCGCTGTTTGTCATTCATATTCGTGTTGAGAGTGCCTTTGATTTTGGACTCGTTGGCTCATGTTATACAATGGAAATGCATGTACAGTGCGATTTTATGACGTGCAGTTATTACCTGTCTATAAGACCATAACTACTTAGTACACAGGTAGTACGATTACGGAGCGCCGCCCATTTATATAGTATTTGGGTGTGCCGCCGAATGAACATCTGATCGACACACACATATATATTAATTTTTTATTTAATAATACGTATCTATTGCTGCAGTCTAATACAGAACTCGAATGCTGAAGGACCGACCAAATTGCGAAGTGTCATCGTATGCTTCAGATCTAAGTGTGTTTAGTAAAGGACGCGGCCTCCACCCCAAAAATTCGATCCGTAAGTACGCAATACCCAATAATTTGTATTTTTGTATTAATAAATCTGGTTTAAGGCCATCAGGGCGATTTCTATATTCATTAAAATTTTATAAAAAAAAATAGTGTATATTGACATGACATTATTCAATAATATTTTTGTTTTGTAATGGATCATGCCATAAGTTCAAATGTCTCAAAAAGCTAGGCTGCAACTTGCAAGTGGAAAAAACATAACGTAAGAGTTATGTTCACATTAGAAGATATTTTATAAACATTTATTTAAAAAATTGTAGATAACATCTTATAAATATTATAATATTTGAGTTATTTTTCAAAAAAAGCAGCAAACTTTTAACGTCATGTTTTATGCATCGTTTATGGAAATATGAAATGTATAAACGTATTATAGATTCACGAATATATCTATAACGTTAAATGGCAATCTCCTCTTTATCTTGACCTTAAAAAAAAAGGCTAATCGCGCCAATTCAGTCATTTGGTAATAATTGCTTGACAAATTAGCTGGACAACCTGGACGTATGGACTCAGTGGCGTCATGAGCATATTTCTTTAAGGTAGCAATTGCCCCAAACAATTTTAAGTGGTTTTGCAATTTTGTTAGTGTAAAAATATTTTTTCATTTGTTACTATTATTTTTGAAATATTGAATAAGTAATATGTTGACATTAATTCCGTGTGATACATTATATCATTTCACAATGTTTATATTTTACTGATTTATTTAATGAATCAGCAAGTAGATAACAAAACTACAAAAATAGGTACTGTTAAGGGAACTGAGGCGATTATATGAAGTTTAGGGCATTTATTATTTTGAAGTTATAAATTATATCAATATTTATTTTAACATAAAAAAGACGTAAATGAAGGCATCCCCTCTAAAACAATTTTTTTGACGGGATAGCAAATGATTTTCAAATTCTAAAAACCATTTTGGAATCGAGTACTTAATTTTCAAACAAGATTTTGGGGTGATAACTTTTTGCACGTAATTTATTAACATTTAAGCTTTATTATTTGCTCAGGTGGATAAAATGTTCTTGATGTCCCAACAGTATAATGTTGATGCCGTTCAGTCAGACTGCAATTTTATCGTCGGAGTGTGCTATCTATTCGCGTATGTTTAGGCTTCTAATAGTCAATGAATATATTTAATTTTGCATAATACTTTATCATTACATCGTGGTCTAAACTGACTTTGTCAATCTGATTTAATTTTAAAGTCGGTATATCTACATAATGATAATTTAATATAGTAACGAAATTAAATATTAACAATAATATTTTTTTTCAGACTCTTTGTTAAACTCATATATAAAATTAATAATGCTCGGATTTTATAACATAATATTATGATTATTTGAGCAGGGAGTATGATCCAAATGATGTGATTTGCATAGTTTTTCGCAAAAATGTCATCTATAATTTCTTTTATTGCATTATATTAGTCAAGTACTAGCCTACCATGTTAATCGTTGAAATTATTTTATTTTTAATATAATTAATATTTACGTGAACAATAAAATAATTACAAAAATACAGGTTATTATAGTTTTATAAAAGAATGTTTTTAAAAAGGAATAAATAGAAGAATTTTTTTTTTTTGTATATTCAAACAAATAAATAAAATATGCTTTTTTGCAATTATAAATTACTTTTTAACGATTTATTTTGTTTCAAAATTCAATATCTATTAATTAATAATAAAATTAAGTCTTTATATTCTAATAATATATTCATTAAACATATTTGAATTCAAGCGATTTACAGTGATTATAATATAATTATGTCATAGCTGGCGTATTTCTATTTCAATTTTGTTAAAATGCATGCTGTCGTTAGTGTTAAATTATTTAACCGTGATATATTTAATCACTGTAATCAAACCAATAACTTTGATGTTTACATTTTATTTTCTAATCTTTGTGGACTATGCAGTAGCACGCGTATCTATTGCGTATTGGTCAACTTCATATTTTACTCGTAACCATGTCTACTGTCAGAAATGCACACCCTACTGGCAAAACGTTGGGTTTATGATTCATTATCGAAATTTGTTATTTAATATCTTGCATTGAATATTGAAGTATTTTTGTCTTTTATATCCGTTTAAGCTCAGTAAACAAAATACAATATTATATATTAGGTAAATATTAATTTACCTAATTAATAAATAAGTGATAAGCGAGTGACATGATATTAAGTATGTGGCAGTTAATTTGATGTTTCATTGTTATAAAATAAACAATATTTTTTTTGTATCTTTATTTTCAATGTTTGGGTTCTATCACATTTCCGATAAAAAAAAATCGTTTATAATAGAGTCTATATAATAATTAACTAATAACCTTTACTTGGACAATCGCTTAGACGAATTACATAGAAATATTATGGACGAAACAGCATTGGGCATAAATAATTAGTTTTATTAATAGTTTCACAATTATTAATACAAATTAATTATTCCTAAGTATTAGCTCTATCTAGTTTAAAATTCTATTATGTATTGTTATTACTATAGAGATAGAATATTGACGACTTTCCATTTTTTTCCTTTGATTCTATAAAATACTATTATTGCTAATAATTATTCATTTAATGCTCCATTGATTCAGAATATACTTATTTTACTAAGCATTTTTTGGTTTACAACGTCATTTTTTATATTTTTAGTACCTAATTTTTGTACAATATAGAGCATTTTCTCGAATTTTAGATTTTTAATAAAATTTGTTCAAAAAATAATTGTATTATTATTATTGGTAGATTTTTGTTATTACAAGTGTTCTGAGTTTATAACTAATAAATAATAATCAACATCCTATCTCGTTATTAATACTTATTACATACACACTCATCGAATCTAATGCTTATATTTTTTATATTTTACTTTTTAATTTATTTTTAATAATTCTATAAATTTTTTTACTGTAAATTAAACTTGCATTTTTTAAGTCATTTTCTATATTTTTAGTTCATCAAAATCATACCTCTAGTTATTGTTTATGTATGTACCAAATTATTTCGTTTGCTAGTCAGTCTATAAGCACATATATGAAATTCTTGGATGAGATACCACCGATTCCAAATTAGTACTACCGATTTCTTTAAATATATTTTTTTAAAGTCGTTTATTATTTAATTGGAAAATAAATTTATTACTTTTATTTATAAAAATAAAATATTCACATAACAATTATGAATAAATTATTGTTATAACTGTTAACATATGTTCATTAATTTATTTTAACATTAAAATAATATTAATCATTGATTTTTGGATTTATAATTTATATAACATATTATTGTATTTTAGGTATGTTATAACTGTGAACAGTGAACATAATATTATTTTAGCGTATGCAAAAGCTTATAAATATAGTATAGTTTTGGGTAGTAAAGAGGATTAGGTCTTACATATAAATGCATTTTTTTGTTAACACAGTTATATAAAATGTATTATTATAAATTACAATTGTATTTACGATATTAATAACTTCTTACTTTTTAGCAGTATTTTCATTTTATTTTTTTGATACATAGGTTATATATATTTTTAAATGTTATGATAGATATACTATGAAACAACT
Organism: Rhopalosiphum padi; assembly: GCF_020882245.1. Lineage (NCBI taxonomy): Eukaryota > Metazoa > Arthropoda > Insecta > Hemiptera > Aphididae > Rhopalosiphum > Rhopalosiphum padi. Next base: position 33,482,164 of record NC_083599.1, read on the forward strand.
TGCTGAGGCATTAGTTCAATGCGAATCAGACGAACAACGTCGCGAACACCTGATTGAATCACTCGATGATCTGTCATATGATTATCCCGATATTTACTCAATGCTATTTAGGGAGATGAATAAAAGAGAACTGGAAGCTAACGATCCGAACAAAATCTCCGAATGGTTAAGCAGTTCTAATAAGTCAAATTCAATTGTAAAAATTCACGAAGCATTGCTATTAGTTAAAAACGATGACATGATGATTAAAGAAGAAAATTTTGATAATTTAAAGCATATGCTTTGCCGCACAATAGAAAATGGAACTCACATGGAGGAGGTAGTAAAAATATGCTATTTGATTGAGAAATCTCCATCTTTGAAAAACATACACGAGTAAGTACATTTGTCTCCAATGTATAAGTACACTATTTCAAACAATATACTCCATTTTTATTTTATAAGTACCATTTGGATTTTGACAATATAACAATAAAAAAGGTATAACGTGTAATAAGGTCAGGACGATCCTTAAGGCTTGTTGAGCGAGAACCTTACCCTTGAGGGGCGTCGTTAAAATTATACACTATTCGGGTGTAACGATTGCAACACAATTGAGCTATTTTACCCTTCTCCCTGTAACAAACAGGTTAGCTCCCATTTTGCAGCTGTTTAATTTCGCCAAATTATTTAATTCATTTTTTTTTTAAACTCGGTTAGGTTTAATCATAATAGAAGATTAGTCATTAAAGGTAAAATAAGTTTATCTATAATTAATTGAAAAGCAATAGAAAAATGTAACTTAAGCCGAACTAAATATGTTGTATCGATCCTAGTAAATTTAGTTGGTGGGTTAGCATATGAAGCTTCAAACTTACACCTAAAGTTTTAGAGATTCAAGCCGCCAATGATCATACGACACTGATTGTGTATTGTGTTGTTGACTCTGCAGTTATCGCCGCTTGGACACATTATTCTTACTATTTTATTTTTAATTATTGGGGATTTATTAATCTATAACTTCAGAATTCAGATCGTTTCAAATGATAAATATTTCACTGTGCCTCTTTACAAATCAAAAATTCATAACCATGTTATAAAATAAAAACAATTTAAGATTTTTGCGGGGAAATGAACCGAGGAATGAAAAGGGGACAAACGGGATACGGCAAAATAAACATGATGGTTGCACTCGAGCCTATACCTAATATAGGTATTGTCCTTATGGGAGTTTGTAATTTGCACTTAAATTAAAGATATGTAATTTGCATTTAACACCACTGCAGGTAGTTGAAAATAGTGTTTTAATTTGCACCAAAATAAGGGTATGTAATTTGCACCTCTCTCAGGTAGTCAAAAATAGAATTTATAATTTACACAAAAATGATTATTTATTTGTTCGATTATCTAATATTCGATTTTGAAATATTCGATTATTCCTTGATATCCTCGTTGACCTCAAGACTAGATAGATACGAATGACTTTTTTTTATATTCATAATCATACGATTTTATATAAACTTACAGCAATATATGTATAAGCCCAGCTATTTTATAAATTAGAACTTATTTTATATATCTTAAAATTATATTAGGGTATAGAAACTTGTAAGTTGGTACTATCGAGATACTATCGAAAACATAATTGATTTTAATTTTGGTGCAAATTACACATGTTGTATATATTTTATGTCAATTTTGTTGCAAATTGACTAAAACCGTCCTTATTCCCCTTATTGGCATTATAAACATAATATGTCATATTTTTTCTGATAAAAATATTTGCCAAATATTGAAATATGTATAAAATAAATACTAAAATCACTAAAATTATATAAGTATTTATTTTATATATTATATTGGGAAAATACGTTTATGAAAAAAAATTTGTCAAAAGTTTATAATATCATATATTAATAAAGTATACAGTCGAACTTAGTACACTCGAAGTTGGTCAACTGTACTTTTAAATAGTTTATTGAAAAAATGTTAAAAGAGCAATATAGGTAATATTATAGACTCGAGCATAATCGTGGTGTATTTTTTTCAGGTAAAAAGGTAAAATAGATTCAATAGTGCTAGTCAGTACACACATTCGTATTAATTATACAAATTTACTTATAATTATAATATGACTGTTTTTTATATGTTTTTTTTAATAACAGGAACTGTACTTATAAAATAATACTCTTTTTAATCATTTTTAATAATTTTCTAGGAATATATAACTATTAAAATGAACTTGATTGATCCATGATTAAAAATACAATATATTATTCTGTAAAAATTATTTAGTTATTTGAAAGTGGCACAAATTACAATTTGAATAAGGTGAATAATGACGCAAATTACAATTTTTTAAGGTACAAGATAGCGAAAATTACAAACTACCCTTTTATTAGGTTTTATGTGACGCAGACTTAACCTGAAAAAGTAGCACAAATTAACAAAATTAATTTTCAGATATGGTGCAAATGATATACATATTTTTTTCTTTAGGTTGTTTTTTGCGCAAATTGCATACACCCGCGTTTTTCGCATGCAGCTCGAGCGTAATTGTATTTCACCGCACTATTCATAACGACACATTTTAGACCATTCGATACTCCACAAATTGTTTTTATTGTTAAAAAGGAAATTTGATGGGTCAATAATTAAAAACGGCTCACATTTAATAGATAGTTAAAAATTAAACATTTATAGTTGTTTAATAAATCGTTGTAAAATTAATTTAATACATGAGATCTAATAATTTTTATATTAGTTTAAAATAATTAAATTTATAATAAGGTAAAATAAAGTATGCATATACTATTATACTTAAATATCTAAATTGAAATAAATGTGCATTGTGCATCCTAATGTTTTCAAATATTATATTAAAATAAATCAATAATTGCAATGATTATTATTTTGTGATTTTGATTAAATTTGATAACAACTGCGTTCAAATAATGTGATTTTAAATAAATATGTGTCTTATTGTTACATATATTGGTACGTGCGCTATTGAATGGTTTGATTATTGGAAAACTACCAATGCGTATTTTTTGTATAAAAGTGTGTGGATTTGAACGACAGTCTTTTTTTTTTAATGTACAGTTATGACGTAGTTATGACAACGCCGCGGCACCACTAGTCCCGCATTTTCATACATACAATAAAAAATTAAAGTCGACGAGTAAAAAATATATCATCTTAGTCGTGTAAATTCTCTTAATGATTAATGTTTAAAATTTATATTAATATATTATATATTTAAATTGCATATGTATATGATGTTACCATTTGGGTTATATTTTTGGTGGCAGATAGGTAGATACTATAGGAAGGTACCTATTAATATACGATATTTTTCTGAATAATTATAATGGCACAGCGATAGCTCGTCGCTACAATAAGTACCGTTAAACTAAAATATGATGATATCATTGATATTAATTATAAATTTGCTGATTTAAAAAGTTGAAAGCTTATTTGTGATATATTTTATTATGTATTACTATTTATTGGCTTATTGTATTAATATTATTATATCGTTATATCAAAATAAATATTAGGCTGTGTTATTAAATAACTTATTTATTATCATATTATTTTTGATAGATTCGTACTGTATTTTAAATATTGTATTAAGTTTTAAGTATCTCAAAATAATACACTATTGAATTGAAATTTATTAAAATAGTTGATACTTTAGACTTTCAGTCCACTATACTAATACCGAAAAAAAAGGTAAATTCAGTCAAAATACTTTTTGTTTTACAGCTATTTAAAAATGTATAAAATCATTAACCTCGTTTTCTCATAATATGGTCATTAAACTATTTTTTTGATAGTGTGATAATAATATTCATTTTTTAATTATTCGTCATGTAGTACAGACAACAGACAGCATGATCACGTATTGTGTGCGTTGCCAACATCTATAACTCAGCCGATGCGCATTGGCAATTTGTTTTAAGAATTTTTTTTATATTCATATAAGTAACTAGTGACAGTAAGCATAAGCTTTCCAAAGTGTTGAATTAATTTAATTTTATAAATAAAAAAGTCATAAGTTTTAAATTAGGAGTTCTGGAAAATTTTATATAGTAGTATAATAGTTAAATATGTCACTGATTATAATGCAAATTTAGGCACTACAGTTTTACTCTATCATGACTCACGAGCCGCATAAATCGTAAAGACGTCCCTGAATAAGGTGTACAATATTTACATATATGTACATGTATAGATTTATAAAAATAAGAGTAACAAGTTATAAATTATATTTAAATAAAATAGGTATAATAGTTGATAACTATAATATTTCAACTACTTAACTGCAAAAATTTATAATTATAAAAATAAATATAAACTGTGTAACTCGTCTTTTTTAATTATTAATTAAAGACATTTCCTTTATGATAGTATATTTTAATTAATTTTAGACTTTTGAAACACCTTGTTGAACAAGTAAAACAACTGCCCAACGATAATAATTGCTACATGGACATGGATGATTACTGGAAAGATTATTTCAAACGAACTCAAATCGACTTTTCCGAATCCCTGGATATCCAAAGTGTTCAACAAGAACAAAAACATAAACAGGACGCACGTGTGTGGAAGAAAATCAAACACTTACATTTAAATCCTCTGCACGATCTTCCTAATTTCGACCGTAAGAGTTATTAAACACACTCATAGACTGATTTGTTTAGTTATAAAGCGTTATCATTTAAAATTATGTACAATTTTTATTTCAGTGAAATGTTTTGGTAATAACCATCTCGAAATGGTTGTAGCCGCTCATAGGCGTAATATTTTGGGTGACCAGACGACGATCGTTGATCAGGACATGGATGGGGCATTCACCAAATGGCTTCACTTTTGTAAGCTAAAAAGATACCAGTGGTTTTTCAATAACCTCAGCTACCTTGAAATTGTACTTATTGACGAGGAAAATATCGAAAAGCTTATAGCCAAGGTGAACAGGAACTCTACGAAGGAAAATAACATTAAGGATTGTGCTCAGAAGAAAATATGCGTGGAGACAAAAGTTTTGAGACATAGACCAATAAAACTGAACAATTTGATAACGGTAATCACGCAGCTAAACGTTTTGAATTCAAGTATTTTTAATGCATTATTAGGTACCTACGAATAATATTATATCAATACCCGATTTCAAATGAATTGCAGGCCTTAGAGTCCAATGTGGATTTGGATGACATGAGCAAATTTATTACGTACATGCGGAAGATACTTCATTATCCCATCCCGAATAAGAACTGTGTCATCGACGAGCAACTACAACAAGATATAATCACCATTATAGACAAATATATGAATCATCTAATGAAAATACTTGACACGGTTGAATTCCTTGCCGCCAAAAGCCGGCTCGGAATTATCATTAACAAGTACCTAGAGTGCATATCGTTAATCAACGGAAATCAGACGTTCACAGATCATCATATCAATTTACTGTGTATTTTCGAAGAAGTACTGAAGAATAAAGTCCTTAATATGCACAGAGACTTCAACTAAATATAATAATTAACTATTCCGCGTGTTTTCTACGTTTTTCTTGATTTTACATTATTATTGTTTTAAGAAATCGTTGTTTTCGTTTTAAATGCATGTAAATTGGAACCTTCACTGTTGACAAATAAGTATTTATCTGCCACATATACTAACCAAATATTAATAGAATAAAACTTTCGTCGATTATTAATTATAAGGCACCTATACTTGTTAGTTGTGTTTACGGCTCTACTATATCAGTCAACCATCGGTCGAAAATCATTTATTTAAATATACGAAATTTATAGCAAATATTTCTCGATATCTTAAAGTTCGGATTAATCTAGTACGTGGTCGTCGTATACACGTATAATATTTAGTGAAAAAAAAATATATTCTTGTTTGTTACAATTTTAAAATGTATCTATTTTATTATATTATTAACATAATATTATGTAGTGTGGTGTCATGTTAAATGTCAATAATCTTCAAACCGATCCTACGAGCACTTTATTTTAAAATATTATTAATGAATTTGGATGAGTTATTTATCGTAATAGTTAATGCTGGTTTTAAAAGTTTATAGCAAAATATATACTCAACACAAATTAATTATACAAATATAGCAATGGTGAAGAAAGACAATTATTATAGGTAACCATATTATTTTTAATCTGTATGAACTATTATTGTTTACTGACTGTGCTAAAATTCATTTTTAATTATGTATAATTATTATTCACATTTATTTGAAAGTTTACCAAAAAAATCGGATTGCGATCGTGAATGTCTGTCTGCACCTGGTGGTAGGATACTATATTTTATACAAATATGGGACAGTTGTATTTAATTTTTACGGTTTAACTATTTTTACGTATTATATTATGTTCGATTCATGTTCTCGTCTAATACCTACCATGTAATGTGTGTAGACGTGGTACACGTGTAATAAATAATAATGTGCCCGTATACATAGTCAATTTATGGGACCCATAGAAGGTATTATGGGTCTTATGTATTTGTCATTTATTTTATGTCTGTTAAAAATTACCCGTATTCATCCATGTGGGAAGGTTGATTTTTCGAAGGACACATAAAGTTATGCAATCGATTTTTTACAAATAGAAAAATTATGTCATATTTTTACATTAGATAGTTGCAAAAAGTCAATATACAATCAATAATTTTCAACCATATTTTGTAGTTTATTTTGAAAATTATATTATAATATTGTCGCTGGCGTGTAGCGTAATATTTATAGATTTTATTAATCTACAAACTTCTGTTCTTAATTATATTTCTTCTCCTGCTTAGTTACTCATTACGATATAACATTATACATTTAATATGATGTTGGTGATTACTAGGGCTCGGAAGTTGTTCCATTTGCATGTTTTTTTTTTGAATCATTTATTGCTAAGTGAACTATAAATTCATTCTAAGACACTACGAAAAACATATCAAAAGTTTATAGTGCATATTTTTGCATATTTCTTAATTTTACAATTTTTTAGAGCATATTTTATAATTTATGAAGATTTAGTATCATTATAATTCGTAAATAAAAAAATAAATACATTAATATTAAGAGATATTATTAGATATTCTTTTATCGTATTTTTTTTTTTTTAAATTATGATTAAAAATTAAAAATCAGAATTATTTTTATTGTTTCGCTTTTTCCGCGTTTATAATATTTTATAAAATATTTCTGCAAAAAAATAAAATATAAGTGCATATTTGTACTTTTTAAGCGCATAAGTGCATGCATATTTAGTACTTTTTAAGTGCATTAAGTTCCGAGCCCTATAGTGATCACTATATAACGTGAGACATGATAAAATATATTTGCACTGCGCAAAACATGTTTACTGTTTACACGAAATTTAATGATTACAGATAACACTTTAATACTGCTCAATATAATTTAAATTAGTCCTGAAAACCATATGTATATTAAATTAAATATTAAATCGTTAAAATTATATTTTTATCGTAAGTAATATAGCGTAATTTTATTATATAGTCCGTCTATGTACAAAAAAATGATTCATCAAAGTACTGTTTTCAGAGACTCAGAGTTCAGGATTATCGAAGGAATTTCCTATCAAATTTTCAACAAATTCGACTAAAACGAGAAAATATATTTTATTTCCTTAAACAGTCATTGAGTGAAATGTAATGAAACAGACAGGTGTTACTGGAATATCTGTAGTTGGTCCTTGTATTGACTGTATAAATATAAAAATATGAAAACCTAGTGGTCCCTATCATAAAGTTTTTAAAAATCGCTAAGCTTGTTTCTCACTAAATATTAAAGTAAAATCTTAAAATCATTTCATTAATCCAAACATTAAATCCTTAAAAATATCAAATAGAGGAAGACAGATGTTCATTAACTCACGGATTTTCCCATGCTTTTTTGACTGATATAAACTTACATATAAGTGCCAATAAAATTTTAAGCATGCCAAAAAACAATTATAAAAAATACATAATTACTTTTATACATTTACAAGAAAATAATTACAATAATTAATTAGAATAGTACCTATACAAAGGAACGCTTTTTAACGAAAAAATTATGCTTTTATATTAATTTTTTTTTAAACGGTCACCATTAATAAAAATAGTAAAAACATATTTTTAACTATATTAAGACAATTTTTAATATATAACATATCTGATGCTAAAATTAATATTAAGTGTTTTTTATTAAAATAAAAATCATCAAATTAATTTTTATTTATTTCTGAACTACTATTAAATAATGTAGGTCGTTTGTGGTCCTCAAATATTAATTCATAATGTGGTGACTTGATCGTTATAAGAAGCTATTATGATTTTTTTTTTAATATAAGGTATGAATGTATGTATTTTCTTATAATAACAATAATTAAATTTACTCTTTTCAGGAAATAATGTTTATTTTAATGTTTGACTTGTTTATTTATTATGTAAAATATTAATGTCTAGATGACATGGCCTTACAATAGTAGCAAGTGTTAAAAAAAAAAACACACATCATTGTAAAATCAATACATTCATCACTCTGTTCAGAATCTAATATTTTAAATTTAAAAATACAATAATTTTAATAATTAGTTAGTTTGATAAATTGTAACTTACAAACGTGACTAAAATCAAGAACTGGCCCAAATTAATGAAATATATGCCAATCTGAGTAATTAATTGCAAATTTATTAGTAATAACTTATCACTAATAAGTTATAGTATCATGTGCCATAAAATTAACAATGCAATTATTTGACGGTAAAACAGAATTTACAGAACTACGTCCATCTGCGTGTCATGTTCAAAAGTTGAGCAAGAAGAAATATAAAAAAAAATATCACAGATAGATTAGATAATAAAATTGTCGTAGTGATCATGTCGATAATTCATCATTGGAATCGTTTTAAATTGATATTTAAAAACTAATTACAATGTTATCTTTCACATAAACATACTTATATTACTATACTAGTAATACATAATATTGATATAAAATTTACTTGAAAATAATTGAATTAAAATATAAATATATATAGTATATACTTATAAAATAAATATAATTTAAAAATATTTTTTTTAGGAGGGGGTGTCTGCTACATTCATAAACTCTGTATGAATTGTCCTGTGGACTAAAATATGTTATCAACTGTCATCATCATCTATAACATACAAATATACCATAATTAGACACTAGAAGCCACGATAAGCAATTAAAAATTGGGTATCGCTCTGCTGTATAGTAGAGATGGACAGTAGGTCACTGATCACTTTAATGGATGTGTTAAATTTGAATACAATGACAGGTATCATTGTATACGAAAAACGATTCTGAACGGAGATGATTTGTCAGTCAATGATTTTTGCGGTTATAATATATTTCGTAAACATTTGAACTTTAAATGCTTATAAACAAAAATTGTGACTAACGATTTCTGATTTTTTTTACTACGATAAGTACAACTTATAATAAACCTTGTATTAAATTTTAAATTTTTTGAATAGCCAAATTTTTTTTATCGGCATTTTAAGAAAAAAAAAAATTAAAAATGAGATGAAAATGAAATATGACATATTACAATAAACAAATACAATAGTGTTGTATCTGATATAATTAAAAATAATGTTAACCAACTTTTATGAGATAAGAAAGCAAATTAAGTATTTTATAAACAGTATATTATGTGAAATGTGATAAGTATCGGACATAACTGTTTAAATAATTATTTTGGAGTTTATAAAGCGTATTATATTTTGAAATATTATAACTTAAAAAAAACGTGTAATGGGTAAGATTTTGATACTTAATTTTAATGAAAAAAAAATACAAACAAATTATTAATATACTTTAATATTATTATAAAATAATTTACAAACCATAACATAAAAATAAATAAACTTTTGTAGGATTAAAGTAGTCATTCAATTATGATCTGAATTATCGTCATATAAGCCTGGATTAAAGTAAAAATATTTGTTGAAACCTCTGCAAATCCATTCTACTGTTTGAAACCCACGCTCAATGCTATTCAGTTTTTCTAATTCAATGTCCACCTAAGGAAATAAAAAAAATAATTATATTCATCTTGATAATAATAGTGTAAATAATTTTTAAAGTAAAAATGTATTATTTACCAATTGAATCATTTGAAACAAATCAGTATCACAAGCTTTTTCCCGAAATACTTGACACAATTTTTGTACAAACCATGACCCATCTAAAGGATCATGTTTTGCAGTACACCCTTTAAAAAAAAAAAGAAAAATACTATTTTTAAAACAGTTGAAAAGATGATAAGTAAATCAATATAAGTAATCATTATATCAATTTATTATTGTATTTATAATAATTAATAATTTTGATTTACCAGGTAGTGTGGCATATGCTATGAACACGTCTCTATAATAGAGGTTCCTAATTGTAAACGGAGGTTTATTCCTATTTTGTAAATAATTTTTTCCACCATCACAATATTTCCAGCCAAATTCATGGTTTCTTCCTCTTCAATAATTAAAAGTATTTATTGTATATATTAAAAACACAACAAAATTATGTACACCTTACCGACACGCATCAATAAAAAATAACTTTGGTATATTTATGGTTAAGCCTTTATTTACAAATTGTTCAATGAGCCAGTCAGTATTAATAGTAAAACCATCCGTAGTAAATACATCCGATAATCTGGTTGCATCTTTTCCAGCATGACCATGACACATTATAAAAACAACAATGGAGTTAGCTTTTCCACTATAGCATATATTTACAAATGCATCGATAACATTTTTAATTTCCTATAGACAAAAGAAAATTTAAAAGTCAATATTTTCAAAGAATTTCTTTTTATACTTTAACTTATATTTTGTTTGCTTACTTTTTCAGTTACATCTACTTTTGTGTGAACAATATATCCTAGGCCTTTAAATAATTTATTTAAGTTTGCCATGTTAACATCTAATCCTGTTCTTTCATCATTATCTTTTATATCATTAATACTTAAAAACAATGCATGACCCTTAGGATTTGATTTCATTGGATAAGTCTGTGAAAATTAATATTTTAATGTTTAAATATTTAACAAAACTAAGTACTAAAATAAACATACACCAATTGGTAAAAGTGTTTTATCATTATCCATGAGTTTACGTTCTGGATGAATTTTGACATAAGGTTGATCCACTTCTAATATGTTATTTTCAAACGTAGCGTCTAATACTTTAATTGAACTAAGTTTTTGTTCTCCTTTCTCACTGCAAAATGTTTGTAAATTTTAAATTAATAAGTCATGTAAAAAAAAAAAACTATAATAAACTTAGATAGTATGACATTTTTTATTATATAAATTCTTGAACAATTCAAACACTAATGCAATTCTTGAAAAAAAGATATATTTTTACTTGTTTATTGAAATGTATCAAATAAATAAACTATACAACAGATACGAGTACTAGGAATTGAAAATAAAAAATATTTCAATGATAGCAAATAATGAATCTTTTGGGTCAACTGAATACTCATTACATTTTTATTCTTTATTAGGTACTCTTGTTACTAAACATACCTAACATTTTATAGGTTTTTCTCTTGATTATCTTATTCATGAATTTTCTTTTTTTATGAACAATAGTTTTGTTTGAATCATTCTTTATTCCGTATTTAAAAAAAAATTTCCCATGGTTGATGACAAAATAATGAATCTTATATATATATATGTATACAGATCGACTAACTAATACAGTTCATTTGTAATTTAAAATAGAAATTATATTATTGCTTATTTTCATTAAATTTGGAATAAATTAGTAAAACAAATATAAACAAATATAAGGCACCTTGTTTTGGATGAAATTAAAATGTTGAAAGCTTTTATGTTGTTCGTTTCTTTTAATACTTTGCATAAATCTGTAAATGCTTTTGGCCCCCGTCCTTGAATTAATTCATATAATTTTTTTACTGAATCTTCTTGGGGATCCTACAACAAAACAAATAAAAATTTAAATAATTGTAAATTCTAAATAACACTTGGATGTGTAAGAGAAGAATAAAATTAAATGAAATTGTCTTACCAAAATATAATCTTTCATCCATTCATTTATCACATTGTTTTCTAATAGATTATCAACAATTGTTTTTAAATCAAAAGTAGCATTTATTAATTGAGACATACAGTTGTTAATCAGTTTTCGATGGTATTGATCCATTTTGACTGAGTCACCGTAGTAGGGAAAATTCAATAAAAGTATATATTCAAAACTAAGTGAAATACCAGTGGCGGCTTTGGGGGTATTTTTTTGGTGAGGCGACTTATGTATCACCCCCCCTCTTCATAACAAAAATTAAACTTCATAATAATGTAATTTAAAAATATAAAAATAATTATAACTATAATAATATACTTGTTACGTATAGTAAATAATATAATAAAGTGAACATTTTAAAACTTGGTAGTCCTGAAAAGGACTTTTTTAAGTATACATTATACCTACCTAATACCTAGTCTTGAAAAAGACTTTTTAAGTAAACCTAGTCTTGAAAAAGACTTTTTAAGCAAACCAAGTCTTAAAAAAGACTTTTTAAGTATGCAAAATTCTGAAACTATGAATTAAATAAAACTATATCAAACTATTATGTTTTGTATGTTAAATTTATACTCCTATCTTTTTGATTAGCATATATGTTTATAATATTATCATAAAATGATTCTGTCTCTAATAATATAACAACTTCGTCTGTCACTAGATTCATATTCATAGTGTTAAATGTTAAATGAAAAGCACAAGTTGACAACACAAGTAAAATTTAAACGAATTTAAACAAAAAAGCACGACACGAGCGACGACTGCTGACGACACGATCGAGATATAAACTAATAAACTAATAATGAAATTGGTTTCATTAGGCGCTGTTACAATAATAACGGTTTATCGGTTTATGATTATGCAATAATATCTATATTATGTTATTGTTGAACGTGCCGCAGACATGATTGCGGGCTAACTATCTATTTTTAGTATTAGAGGCGATGAAAAAGTCGCCTCACTAAGATCATTGCGCATGCGCTATTCAGCTTATTTAACAGTCGCGCGCATTCGCGTACATTCGCATGTGTGTGTAATTAATGTACACAAGTTACAATTCTGAGGCGACGTTGAACGTCGCCTCTCTGACGTCATCGGAATATTTCCGCCGGCTGAAATATGAGCGTTGGCTTACGTAATTATTATTTCGTGCATTTCTTATCGGTTTATTGCTATTTTTTGGTAATAAACACGAAATAATATTATACTATAATAAAATAAATGATAATTCATATTATTAAAATTCGTAAAGAAGAATTTTTTTCAAATAAAATCATAAAAATGTTAAAAATTATTAGCGAAATGTTATTGTCAAGAAATATACTTTTAGCGTATAATTTGCTACAAAATTTTAGGTGAGGCGGCGCCTCACTTGCCTCACCCCCAAAGCCGCCACTGTGAAATACTAAAGTATTGTTCTTAGTAGATACTTAATAACACGTTGAAACAACTTAAAAATTGTTAGTAATTATGATATTAAATACTCGACTTAAATAGTAAAAATATATAGATATTTTAAATAACAATAGTTATTATAGTTTATAATAGTGACTTGACACTGCCTAATGGCTGTTAACAAAACTTGTTGAACCTAAAATGACGGGGTACTTAAATGATACTATGCGAGCATGAATAAGCACTTTTTTCTGTGATAAGTGTTGACAAAATGAAAAATATTTACACTCCTTTTTTGAATATTAGAGTTACACCAATAACCTAAAAAAACTAATAAATTCAACTTCACAAATAATATTTGAATAAATCTTTGGTTTTGGTTAAAAAATGTATTATTTTCGTGTTATAAGTAAATTATAAGGTGTATTATATTTCTACCATCGCCATATAGAAAGTTAGGTCTGAGTGATTGTGTCGTTAAAAACGGATAGCGAATATTTACAACTTCTATGGCAGAAACAAATTTTATAATGTGGAATATTTAGTAGGCATTCAATTTTTTTTATAAATTATGTTTTATTAACTACTGTTATTTTTTCATTGTCATTTGTGTGCAAATAATATTATACTTTTTATGCCACAAAACAATTTTTTACTCAATATAAATATTATTATAACCACACTACCACAGAATAATTAACCTAACCTAAATTTTGTGATGAAATGAGATAACAACTAGCAACACTATTCTTTTCTACTGTCTTTTTTAAACAAGCTATCTCGGATTCTCGGTCGTGTTTACATAAGGCAATAAGCTAATAATGTATTTAAAAATATTTTTTTCATGTATTGCTTGTCTCCCATTTTATAGTGAATTGATCATTAAAAGAGAATCCATAAAAATATATTTTTAAACACTTGTTTTGTAATAATATAACATTAGTGTTTTTATGAAATATAATAAATAAATAATAAATTAACAATCTTGTATGCATTTCTATTGAACACGATTAGCCAGATAAATGTATTACAATACATTTAAGTATCTATGTATAGTAAAGTTTTTGTGCTACTATGTTAAAAGTAGACACATTTAGTTTTTGAATTAATCACGATCAGGTTGCCTTGTTTTTAATTCAATTCAAGACTTATAATATAAATACCACTTTTACAGATGTCTCAAAATGTTATAAATAATACTCAGTGTTTCGTTAGTATAATGCACATACCTATAGACGTATAATTTATGAATCTGTAAATAAGTTGAAGAATCAGTCAAATCACTTCTTCCAAATTTGAAATTAATAACTTATGTTTTATCAGTAGACAGTAAGTTCAATATAACACTATTTATTCGCATAAGCTAAATGTATTAAAATTCAGGTTCAAATCATGACTTATTTAAGATATAATTTGACTTATGATTGTCACTTATCAAATGAGAATTGGGAGTTGACTTGATGAATTAACTCATTAAAATAAACTCAATTGAGTGAATTGATTCATCAAAGTGAGCGAGTCACAATTCCCATCTCTAAACCTATCTAATATGGTTGTAATTAAATGGCATTAATTGTTACTGAACAAAGCAATTGTAATTGTATCTGTTTATAGGAAATAAATATAAGTATACAAAAAAATAATAATTATATACTATACCTTATGTTTTGATACATACAATATTCTAAGTTTTTGGATAAAAACTTTGAAAATCTAATATAAGGTTTTGAAGGTTTCTTATAAACATAAGTTGATTATTATATCAAAAATTGATATTCACAATATCTTTTTACAAACAATAAGATTTAAATATGTAATACATTCTTCCATACAAGTTTTGCTAACAAAGATAACAGGAAAAATTTAAGTACAAGTCAACAAATATTTTTATAGCTCATATACAATTATGATATCCCATCAATTCGTTTAAGTTTTTTTTATTGTGATCTAAATGCTTTAATTGTAAAAACTTATAAAACTCCCCTATTACTTAAATAAAATTATATTCTATACCCAATAAAATTTTCAAAATATTTTATGCTTTTTTTAGTACCTAGATGGAATTTTTTCACTTCTTTTAACATTTTATTATTAATTAAATCGTTTTAATGTATTTTTAATTATCATGAAACTTTTTTTCTCCATTTTTAAACATTTGCCAAGTATACAATCAAATAATTATAGGTAAGCGGGTACCAATTTGCTGTATATTAGGTGTTGATAAAGGTGTGTTAAATTTGAATTCAGTGATCAATTATTGATTATTATACGAAAAAATCTTAGAATCTTGAAGTATACATAGACAATTAATTTTAGACATTTTAAATTAAAATTTGGACTAGATTAATTATTTAAAGATACACATATTTTTTTGAAATGTTATTTTGTTATAATTTAAAAATATTATATTTCATGGGATCTTAATACTTTTACATTTAATGAATTATCATGAATACTACTGTAAATAATGACATTTTTGATTAATTTCAAGAAATTACCTATTTATACTATACAGTAGAACTCCGATTATCCGGACTAATTAATGTCAAAGGTGGTCCCGATAAACAAATATCCGGATGATTGATATATGACATATTAATAATTATATAATTATATAATTGTATGAATATATTGTATGTATGTATTTATTATTAATATGTATGTACTATAATTTGAAATTTGTAACAATAAAAAATAATTTTATTATAATATTTAACTGAAAAAGAATAAGCTATAAATACAATAACATATTTTAAAAGAAATTTTTAAGCCGTTAAATCTTTTTTCTTGTCTGGTTGATAGGCGTTCGGATAATCGGAGTTCTACTGTTTTTCACAAAACAGATCTATGTACATATTAATATATTAACTCCAATATTCTTAGAAACACTATTTAACATATAAAAAATATAATAATATAAAAAAATAATAATAATAAATAATAATAATATTAAATTATTCCATATTTACATTAAATATTACACACATAACTAATAAAAACATTTGTGTATTTTAAATTCAACTAAACTTTTTTCCAAGTTTAAAATTGATTTCACACCAATATTACTGTATAATATAATTAAAAATGGCAATCACCATGTTGATTTTAGAATACTTCGATTGTATCACCGTCTTCCATATCTATATAGGCTGGAGTATCAGTCTCATTAACTTGTTGTCCATCATATCGAAATCTTACTGTGCTAAAAGTAAGACCTTGAAATTTTCAATTTTGAATGTATTAAAAATATTTAAATTATTAATGTAAATAAATCAGCATATAAACTTAATTAATACTAGCCATAGATAAATATATTATTTAGTAGATTCTCGATGAAATATATTTCGTATACAAATAGTTTCAAAATTAAAATATTTTGCGATAAATTAATCTAAAATTTAGTCAGTAAAACTATAACTGTTATAATTGTAATAAAATACTTATAATATTATTTATATTTACAGTTTTTTTACAGTAGACAAACATTAATTTTTTTAGTTGAGTAACTGTCTTCGTTTTAAATGGAAGCATTAAATTATCTTTACCGAGTACTTTTAAATTTATTTGATCAGGAGATACCTAAATAAAATAAACATTTTTAATTAATAATTGAGGTTTAAAAAATTAACAAAATTACATTTTGTATCAAAATAATTCATAATCAAATCAAAAGTCAGTGCTAAATATAATCAATGTTATTGATAATGATTCTCAACTGTATACATGTCATACACATAGAGTAATATAGAGAGGTCGTTTCTTTATAAGGCCAGTATACTAGATTTGATGCGCTCTTAGACACTAATTTGTAGTTTACCCTATAGTACTATAGTGATAACCAATATCAGTTATGTACATAGCACATGTAAAAAGGGGGTCTAACTGTTCCTCAATAGTTTTATTGAACGGCCTCTCTATATTATTCTATGATACATGTAGGTCAGTGATTGTTGTAAATTTTATGTTTAAGGTTTCAAATTCTATAGATGACTATCACCACTTTTAGGGCTATAAACATAATGACTTTCGATAAGATAAGAGCTATGGTACTAGCAAATCACAATTGTTTTATACTATTAAACATAATATATGAAATAAACGAGCGTTCATAGGAATGAAATAAAGCATTTTGACAAGGAGGGTAGAGTCCAACGCCATGAAATACTAATTTTAAGACAGAAAATGCGGCGAGTAAACCGCTTGGTGAAGTAGCAGAAGGTAATAAGAAATCTGGGGCGTGTGGTGGTCATGGACACCTGTCGTATACGGTAAGCAGCAGACGCGACCGGTCATCAGGTCTTGTTTCCGACACCATTACGAATGACGCTAAACACGTATTATTTTTTCGCGGACGTTTGTAATTACTTACTTTAGAATTCATGGTAATTTTTAGATAAATTTGTTCAATAAAATAAACGGTGACGGCAACAATGAAATGTCTGTAGAAAATTTTTCGACAGACGTCAAACGACAGAGACGAGCAACAACTATATATATATATATATATTTATTATAAATTAACGGAAGTATGATAATGATACTATCGAGTTCAAAACGTAAACAACCAAACCGTCCGTAATTGCTGGCGTGTCTCTTGTTAGGCTGGTACCACCGCCGACGCAACAAAATGCCAACACAGGAAAGTGAACAATTAATCATAACACATATTATGTCACAGAACAATGTTGAAGCGACGACACTCGATGAGGTGAGCTGTCGCTGTGGCTAGCTACGAGTGCTACGACTATCCCTACGGTATGAAGTATTCATAGACATATATAAAAAACTAGATAGCCGACTAAGCGCTGTACAGAATTTTGAAGTTTGTCCGCCGTCTGCCTAAACGGCAATGTTTACATTTTTATGTGATAACAAGACATTGATAACTGAATAAACCGTTGCGGCTTACACTGCTTATAGTCTTTCAAGTTTTAACTCTTCAAGTTTCGACTTATTTTGTAATAATGGTTTATTCGTGTTGTGTACACGGTTGTTATATGTCTATGGAAGTATTGGACTCTTTTAAGTTAACACCGTGCCACAGAATAACCAGAAAGGACAGAGTTTATCGCGGGCTAACGTTTGTTATAGTTTACAAAAATGTATGCTGCCGAACTGTCCGAGGCCCTATAAAATTGGCAAATCAGCCAGTGTCCCTCCTGGATATTCTGTGACTGTACCCTAAGTCCTAACTGTCGCGTTTTACTATCATCGTGCGACCGCGGCTTTGGACTGCGTAAATGCGTTTTGTCCTATGTTGTACGTGGGCTAGAGAGAGAAAACAAACAGTGTGTGACATCCTCTTGACATATTTATTTCTGTATCTCATATCTTTTTGTGTTTTTTTTTAACAATATTTATGTAACTATATAATTAAAACTCTTATTATTATAGAATTACTACAATGGCCATTGGTCATTAGTCATTACTTTTTATTTTTAGCTTTTAAGGCTTGTTGGACAATTTTTCATATGTAACATAATTTATTATTTAAATTATGTTCGAAAATATTTTTCTGGTACACGGATCCCTCCAAAAATTGATTCTGAAGACGTGCTTGATATAGCCATGAACCACAATTTTAAGGTGTAGGTACCTATTTAAGGTATATCTTAAATCGAGCTAGGGACCAATATCCCCTCCAATTTAAATACAATATGGGATCAATGTAAAAAATAAAGAATCTGAATTCACAGAGATATATGATAGCGATTTGAATTAAAAAGTGTATTGCCATGAATATATATTACAAATGTCATTGTACACAAATTTAGATTACATTAAGTATTATTAAACGTAGTGTAAATTAAAAATATATAGGTAATTGAAAAAAACAAAAAAAAAAATTATTAAAAATATAAATTTTTAAGCAAAACTCTTGCTATACTTATCCAATATAATGTGGTAGAGCTAATAGGCTAGTAGGTACTAATGGTACAATAGCTTAAAGAATTTTTTTTCCATGTAAGAATCATCTAATAATTTATCAAAATGTCCTTAAATTAAGGGATTCAATACTGACAGTTTCTCTTTTGATCTAACACACGTGGAACATAGAATTTTAAACATGTTATTTTCCAAAACATACAGACTGATCTAGTGAAGCGATAAGAAATCTGAAAATTGATTTCAATTTTTTGTTAAGTCTGCTTGATATTGGATTTCTTATCGCTTCACTAGATCAATCGGTACAAGTTCTACGTTCCACGTGTGTTAGACAATGACAGAAATGGTCGGTATCTAATTCCTTTAATAAATTAACGATTTGTTACTCAAGTTAATTAATTAAATTTTGATGACATTTATTAAGTCAAGTTGCTATACCCTGAATTTTGATTAATGGTTAATATATAATATACTAGTATATTTATGTGAAAATATTTATAAAAACTAAAAAGTATTCAAAATGTATTTGAATAGTGTATAAATATTAAATACTAATTGTAATCTCAAAAATTAACATTTATAGTACATTGTTTTTAAAATAAAATAAATAACTAATTAATTTAAATCCGTGATAATTTAGTAAATTAACTTATACACACTTGATATATTTTTTTGTATTAGGATTAAAAAAAAAAAAAAGCTAGTATTCAATAATATTAATGATTGTATTTGAAAAAGTATTTAAACATTTTAAACATAAATTTACAAATAATTTTAAATATCAATAAACAATATAAAATTTCATAATTTAGTTTCTTGCAACATAATACAATGATTAATAGGTATTTATTGTCTAATAATTAGTTATTGGACATACAAATTGCTTGATAGTGATGCCTCACTTACACCCCTTACCAACTTATCTGCCTATATTCACTTGATTTATCTTACCCTACAACTTTTATTTGTTTCCTAGACTAAAAACTACAGTCAAAACTTAAAAATCCGATTTTTGTGAATGTTATTGAGATGATAAAAAAAAACAGTGCTTAAAGATATGAAAATCTAAACGTAACTAGTTAAGTTAATAAGTTAAAATTAACTTATCTTTTAACATATTAAATCGTTAATGCCCTGCCTTGCATATTATTAAGAAAGACAGAGAAAGATATTAAATATAACTAAAAAAAATAATTAAAATAATACATATTGTTAATAATTTATTTAGTCAAATGTTCATACTTGTATATACATATATATATATGTATATATATATATATATATATATATATATATAACAACAAAGTGCATGCGTGTTTAACACTTTTTAACAGCTCTGATTGTTCTGATTATATATAATATTATTACTTGCATTAACAATATGTAATTCAAAGCTTTTAAGTTCTTCAGGTTTGTGTACCCAAGTTCCAAAATTTAATGACTTAAATGTTGATATTAATTCATTTTTAGCAGCTACATAATTTTTATTTTTTTTTTTCAATGAATCATAAAATATATTTGTTTCATTTTCAATAAGAGTTGATAAATTATTTGAAGCAATACACAGTTTAATATATTCATTAGCCAATGAGGTTTTACATACTCTGGATAACTTGTTTTCAATTGTTCTACCTAAACTTCCTTTAATAATTTCAATTCCTTCGTTTATAATCCAATTTATGCAGTGAGGTGATTGTGTAGTAGATCTACAGGGAAGTATACTATAACCACGGAGTTGAGGTTTTTGTACTCTGCAAGTAAAAAACAATTAGATAATAGAGATTTAAAATAAGAAAATGGTTAAGTACTCACTTATAATCTTGTGGTAATTTATTAATGCTGTTTTCAACACGACCATAAATTGTTCGCTTCATATGATTTATATTGAACATACTTCCGATTGATATTGATTCTAAATAAATAGGTTCAACAAAATTTGATAATAAATTTCCTTGAAGTCCAAGTACAGTCCAACGTGTTAGTTTGTCTGAACATGACATAGTAACAAGACGTTCACCCTGAGCAACTCCATCATATGTTTGATATTCTCGACCAAATACAGATACAGTGCCAGCACCATTTTCTATTTTTGATCGAAGTAAACCACGATTTAATCGATTCAACTGGTGTTCTGTATCAGAGAAGCTATAAACTCTAGCTTCACCACAAGGAACAGTGTTTATGTATAAATGAAATGTAATATCTTTTGCTAATTTGAACTTAGATTTGTTATCATCTGAGATAAATATAGAAGGATGGCCTTTCACCGATTCCATGAGTTCTTTATAAAAGTATTTCATTAGGCATCTACGAGTCAATATTTCTGCATGACAGTCATGTAAAGATTCACCAATTAGGCTCAAATAGTTACCGGATAAACATTTTGTACCAGTAGCCAAACAAATTACTTGTGCTGAGTTCAAATCTTCTTTGGTCATCTATATAAACAAAAAATAAGTACATCAATATATGTAAAACAATTCATTATTATTATAGAGCTCGGAAATTGATGACCTTAAAAACATTCAAAAATGATCTAAAAAATAACCTCAAAAAATTATAAATATTTGTTTTAAATTAATAAAAATATGCTTTATTTAAATTGTACTCTATTTTACTATAAAATTCTATATACATTTATCAAAGCTTAAAAATTACTCAAAAATGACATACAAATTACAAAAATGTCCTTAAAAATTAAATAACATTTTTTTTAGACATTTCGAAAATATTACAAAAATAATAATAAAATTGAGGTAAGTATATAATATTTACTACAACACTACAACAACGACTATAAATGGTGAGATAATATCGGATAGGTAAACTAATCTTAGTCCATGGTAGTTTCAAAGTTTTAAGTAAGTTATCGGCATGATTATAATTAGTGAACTAATGTAAAATCAGTAAAAATCTAAAAATGTGGGAAAATGACCTAAAAAGTAATAAACACCAAAAAATGCAAAATAAAAATTAATTGTTCAGATTTACATACTAATGAAACACTTTTGTGGCTAAGAGAGCATCGTCTAAAAAGTTCTTAAAAAAAATGCAAAATTTTTCAACTTCCGAGCCCTAATTATTAACGAATAATTCATTTACTTTGATAATACTTGCTATAACTGAGTATTCTTTAAATTTATTTTCAGTAAATTCTAATTTTTGATATATTTTATCTGTGATTCCAGCAAAATGATCAATAATTTTAGAATCACTATAATCAGTGAGCAACATTTCTATTTGGTTTTTGTACTTAATATTATTTATTGGCTGTGACTCGTACAAAGATTTTAAAGCATTACGACATGCAATTTCTTTTGCTTCTTTTTTATTTTTCCCATAACCTATATATTTATTACCAGAAACAATGACACTAATTGTTTCCAATAGACCGTGAGACTGTTCATGTTCATATGTCAAGGTTTGTCCTGGAAATATTTCATTTAGGATACATACTGCTGATATTTGATGTACAGCAACTTGGGAATCAATTGCAAGTTTTTTTGAAATTGAGTTTTCAATAGAATCATCTTGAGATTTTATTGAAAATTTTTTTGAAGGCGGGTTGTTTTCCATCAAATTGTCTGTATGTTTTCTTTTGAGAACCGCTTTATCACTTTCTATATTATTATTGGTTTTAGAATTAGCGTTATAATTCATGGATGACGATATGTAATTCATTATTGCATTTTTTTTTGCTCTTTTCTTTGAAGAGCCACAACCATCAAACAGAGAACCATTTAAATATAACGAAACTTTGAACGTAGGCAAATGTGATGGTCCACAGCATATAAAAGGAGACCACTCTTGATTAGGTTGAGCTTCATTGAAATCTCTTAATAAAGTTGTATTATCAATACTGGTTGACTTTTCCATTTTTGTAAATAGTTTTAATTTAATATACTAACGACAGAAACCACAATTTTTGGTAGTCTATAAAAAAAAATAAAATAAAAATATAATGATTAATATTCTTAGTTACTTAACTTTTAAGTAGATAATATATTTGATTAGGTGCGTACATAATTAAACTAATAAGCAAATAAATAACAAAATATAAATCTAAAGTAATGAACAGGGCTTGTAAGTTCATGCACTAAAAAATGCATAAATTAGCATGCATTCATGCTCTAAACATTGGCAAAACATGCATTAAAATATGCAATATGTAAAAAAATCATAGGCAAATTTCAAATAATAAGATAAAACATCAATTAATTTTAAATGTTTTATTCCTTTTAATTTGTATACACTTTAAAATAGTCAAAATTAATAAAATAAGAAACAAAAATGAACCAAAATATTTAAATAAATAATTATAATATTTTTGTATGTAATATGCGCTAATGACACTAAAAAACTACTATATGACATATATGCTTTTACACTCAAAATATGCAAAAACATGCACTATTCAACTTTATATAATTATTACTATTGTTATTAAATGGATTTGTAGTATCTCAGTTAGCATGTTTTCCTGTGTAGCAAAAAATACATGTAAATGCATGAACTTACAAACCCTGGTAATGAATAAACAACTATTTGAATAATACACTCATTCAATTAAATTATACTTATTTTAAACTTAAATAAAAAAAATGCATAAAATATAACAAAATGATGAAAAGAGTAGTTAAATTTTCTTATTATACAAATAATATTATGATTGAATATATTAACTTTTTTTTATATATTAAGTAAAAAGAAATATTTAAATATATATATACCTATTTTATTTATTTTTTTTTATCTAATTGACCATGTTCAAGAGTACTGTTGAATAAAATCTTACTTTTTTTCTTTGGTAAGAACCTGTAAAAAGAAAATAATACAAATTAAATAGTACATTTGAGTATAATAACTTGGTAAAATATATATTAAATCAATATGTTATTAATCTATTTTACATTTCATTAAATCATTTTTTGGTACTACTAATACTATGTTAAATTAATATTTTTTTTCATCAAATTAAATTATACACAAATTAATCTTACATTATTAAATATAATTTTAATTTTAAAAGATTAATATACAATCTGTATCAGTTGACACAATAAGCATATTAAAAGTTAAGAGTTAAAAAATATACACGATTATAATTTTATAAAAGAAATAGAGACACTTTCAATTTGAAGAGCATGAAATACTCATGTTAATTACATAAAATATCTCGACACCACTTACATTTCAGTTTTTCAGTTGCCTAGTAGAAGAATTTCTGGTTATAGTAGCAGACACTAAGTTTTTAGTTAGAGGATTTGTATGAGAAGTTAGTCTGTTGTGAAAAGTTTTATAATAATGCTTGGCTTCTTCATTTAATGTTTTTAGATTTAGATCTGCGCGGAGTGTATAATTTGATACATAAGAAATTTTATAATGAGAGCAGAGTATTTATTATAACATAAAAAGTTTTTAGCATTTGTCATGATGATAATGATTAATATTCTTAGTTACTTAACTTTTAAGTAGATAATATATTTGATTAGGTGCGTACATAATTAAACTAATAAGCAAATAAATAACAAAATATAAATCTAAAGTAATGAACAGGGCTTGTAAGTTCATGCACTAAAAAATGCATAAATTAGCATGCATTCATGCTCTAAACATTGGCAAAACATGCATTAAAATATGCAATATGTAAAAAAATCATAGGCAAATTTCAAATAATAAGATAAAACATCAATTAATTTTAAATGTTTTATTCCTTTTAATTTGTATACACTTTAAAATAGTCAAAATTAATAAAATAAGAAACAAAAATGAACCAAAATATTTAAATAAATAATTATAATATTTTTGTATGTAATATGCGCCTAGTAGAAGAATTTCTGGTTATAGTAGCAGACACTAAGTTTTTAGTTAGAGGATTTGTATGAGAAGTTAGTCTGTTGTGAAAAGTTTTATAATAATGCTTGGCTTCTTCATTTAATGTTTTTAGATTTAGATCTGCGCGGAGTGTATAATTTGATACATAAGAAATTTTATAATGAGAGCAGAGTATTTATTATAACATAAAAAGTTTTTAGCATTTGTAGTTAATTATTTAAAGTCAACCTTTTGGATTTAATGTGAAGGGCCCAAGTTAGTCAAAGTATAGGCACTGTTGGGTTGGTCTGAGGTATAATGTTATAAAAAATTGGTAAGAGAATACCTCCTTGAGAAACATTAGCATTCATAGCAACTGTCATAGAAGGAAAAACTGACAATAATATTTATTGGTAATGATGGGAGAAATGAGTTTGAGAATAAACTTTTCTAAAACTTTAATAAAAAAATATCAGAGGTTGATAGGTTTGTAGGAAGTTAGCAGGTTTGGAGGTTTATAGAGCTTAAAAAATATAATAATTATTAAAAACATATATAATAATATAATAATATAATTGTAGAGAATTTCCAGATTAGAGCAAAATAGAAGTTTTAAAATTGTGTTGTTACATTAATAATTTAACAATATAAATTTTACATAAATACCTCAACACTCATATAATTAAAATATTTTGTGATGAACTGAAAGTTAAAAGAACACCAACACATAATAATATATCATATATTAAAATTATTCATTCGATTTTTACTTATAAAGGTACTGGCAGGCATGCAATTCAAATATCTGTTAATGTAATATTTTTCATTAAATTGTTTATTAAATATAACAATGTAAAAGAAAAATATAAAATATTCATTCTCATTCCGGATAAATCTGTCAGCTTGTATAAAATATAAATTATGTACAAAAAAACGTTAAATCGTCAACATTATTTAATATCCCAGCATTTTTACAAGTAATATTGACAATATTGTATGATAATAATTATTTATTTATACTATTATTGACGTTATTCAATTTCATATTATTAATTATTATTATATGATAGATAATATGTGGCCAACAGCAGCCTCTATCACCTTTTAGTCTAAAACAATATGCTATTGATTATAGCATAATAAAGTAAATAGTCTATTCTAAAATCAACGCTTATACCAAGCAGTTATCTGCGAATTAGTAAATATTATAAACTTTTATTATTAATATTATGTCTGCTATGAGTGGGAGAATGATATTGTATACAAAATAACGTCTGAAAAGAGAATATTTTAGTTAAATTAAAAAATTAACTAACTCTATCATAGATCACAAAACTGTTATTATTGTACAATAACGAAGAATATATATATAGATAAGTAATAAATGTATGTACATTGTACGTATAGTGAATACGTGAAAACTGTAAATAATTACAGGTACAGTAATGTGCGCCTCCACAACACAATACTAGCTATAAATATTAGTGCTTAGTACTTACCCTGGACGAATGGCGAATTATTTATAATTTATAACGTGTAGTTGAAATGCAGTGTAGTAACTAGTAAGATTAGGTTAAGTAGTTTGGTTTTGTGATCTATTAAACTCCTAATTCTAATATTGTTTATATAATATTGTAGTCATGACAAAATACATGTGTTTGTAGTTTTCCATATTATTATTTATTATCTTTATTATATTATGTACAGTTAGTCTTGTTATCAATCAACTGAGCTATCGCCGCGGTTGTATCATAGAATAACCTAACTTAACCGTCTTGCCGCGCCGCCCGTCAAACGTGTAGCAAATAATAATTCGGTGGATAGTGAATTGTATGCATTTAAAACCATTGCTGGTGTGTTTCTTGTTAGGTTGGTACCTCCGCCGACTTAACACAAAGCCAACGGGTCGTCACTTCGTCAGTCACTACTTCACCAGTCACCACTCACCACAGCGACCCGTCTGCTGCTCCGTCGACTCTCCGCCCACACCGTAAAGGTCTATGGTGGGACTCGAAGACAAGTCGGTCCGGTCGAATACCCGCCGCCGGTCGTCTCGCTCTTTTGCGCGAACCGTCTTATCGTCTACCGACAACGGCGACAATGTGTCCTAGTCGTAAGACCGCGTAAAGCATAATTTATTGTGTATTCCTTCTTTATGTCGTCAACACGTCCTGACATAGTGACATTTGACAACTAGCTATTATTCAAGCTGTTTATCATCAACAAAAATACATCGTACAAATAGGAAAACAAAAAAAATACGTAGCCGTGTCAAAGTATCGGACTCTTTTAAGTCGAAACACTATCCGTTATCTGATAAGATGTCGGACACGTGTATTTGTTATGATATTATAAAAACGGAAATAATTCATTGACCACTTATAGGACTATAGTCACTGTAGTGCCCTGTCTTAGAAATGGGAAAATTGTACAAATTACTATATTAACGGCAATTTTCTTTGAAACGCTGATTTAACATATACAAGTACACACGGAGTTGGGCAAGTTACAAGTTACTTTAAGACTGTGTAACCAGTTACAAGATAATATTATATACATTTATGTTATGTAATTGGATGCAACTGTTACAAGTTACATTGATAAATAAAATATGTTTGTATTCATTCATTCGTGGTAATACAATTAATACATTTTAAAAGTTAAATGTATTAACCATAAGATGACCTACCTATATAATAAATCACAATAAAAAAAATATGTTTTTATAATATTTTGTCAATTGTCTAATGCAACAGTCATAGAATTAGTAGTCATTCTTCTTATGAAATAAGTGCATGCAATATAATATGTATAGTAATAGTAATATTTATAGTAATTCAATTATTAACTAAGTCAATGGTATTTATAAAATATGATAGGTAATACAATTTAAAACATGTAATTGAATTTAAAATTAAATAAAAGAATTGTATTAATTATTTGAATTTGATTAATTTTCTTTAAGAAAAAATATTTTTTTCAAAATTGTGGTCAGATAAATCTATTGTAGTTGGAAATAATCTTTCAACTGGAGTAAAAGAACAAAGATTTGTATTCAATTTTACAAATAGTTTTTTTATTGTGACATACTTTGATAATCATACAGTCACAGTGATAAATATTAAATATATTATATACAATGTAACTTTTAATTTTAATATAAAGTTACAAGAAGATTACCAGTTACAAGTTACAAGTTAAATTAAAAATGAGTAACATGTTACAAGTTACAAAAGTAACCAAATTACACAACTTAGTTACATGTAACTATGATATGTCCAACCCTGAGTAGTGAGTACACATATTACATTATTTCATATTTACATCAAATATTACATCATAGTTAACTAATATAAACACTTGTGACTTGTGAGTATTTCAAATTAAACTAATTTTTTTTTTTCAAGTTTAAAATTGTTTTCACACCAATATTACTGAATAATAAATTATAGACATATAAATATATTATAAAAGAAATAAACACTGGGAAGCAGATATTGTTAAAAATAAAACCTCAACGCTCATCGACAAAATTTAAACCTCAAGTGAATTGGTAGTATTGATTAAATATTTAATCAATTATCTAAAATAGATCTGCCCTAGTATAACCTTTAAACTTCTAAAAAACAAAAACAATATATACAATACGTAGATATCCGAGCGTATAGCGATCATATTATTATATTAAAGCCACGGTTTCATTTTTAGCCATTTCTCTTTGATCATGTCCGCGGCTTTCTCGGCGATCATTATGACTGGCGCGTTAGTGTTAGCAGTGACTATCGTGGGCATGATTGACGCGTCCACTACTCGAAGCCCTTCGATGCCGTACACCTGGAGCTGTGGATCAACCACAGCGGTCTTGTCCCACTTTGGGCCCATCTTGGCAGTCCCCACCGGATTGTTCATGGACACGGTGTATTGCCGGACCATGCATTCCCAGTAGGCGGTCGTGAGGAACGGCAATGCAGCACAACCGGGGAACGGTATGTCGTGCAGAAGGCTCCCGTACTGACTGAACGACGTAGATTTGGCCATTTCTACCACAAACTTGATGCCATTCACCAACGTGTTTATATCCTCTCGGACCGTCAGGTAGTTGGGTAAAATCCTGGGATGCTCGAATGGGTTGGTGGTCCGCAGCAGTATTTCACCTCGGCTCTTGGGTCTCAACAACATCTGTATACAAATATAATATAGTATTTTCATTTTCCACATATCTTTAAAGGCATTTTACTTACAGGTATAGCAGACCAAGCTTCTTCGTTGTGAATTGATCTGTAAACATAATTATAGATATCTTCATTCAACCCGTGAGCTTTCCACAACTGTACACCAATATCACTATTGGCGGAAACAGACATGAACTGTAACCCTATGTCTGGTTGTTTGGCCGATAGATTATTATACTTGGTATTGATAAACGCCAATCCCTCAATACCGCCCATAACCGTCAAAGGACCTTTGCCCATCGATGCGTAGTCCTTTATTGCATCAAAAGTTTCCGCTTTCCGCTGCGTTATTGATACCTATTAAACAATAAAAATGCATATGGTTATATTCTAATTCTCTGCAGCGTGTCTCTATTACTATATTTTCATCTGATAAAAATAAAATATATTTTTAATATTATTAATTTATACAATTTACCTCTTTGTTTAACAAAAAAGTGAGGCCACCGAGTCCAATGTGGTCTTGAAGATTTTTGCCCACATTTAAATCGGCTATAATTGGTATACCCATTTTTGTCAGATGTTGTAAAGGGCCTATGCCCGAGAGCATAAGTAGCTGAGGAGAATTAATGGAACCCGCGGACAGCAGCACCTCTTTACTGGCTTGAATGGTATACAGTTTTTTATTTTTCATCATTTCGACGCCGGTGGTGATTTTTGTGTGAGGGTCGATTATCAAGCGTGTGACATGACTGTTGATGGACACGTGTAGGTTCCTCCGTAGTCTGGCTGGTGTCAAGAAAGCTTTTGCCGTACTGCATCTGGTGCCCTTTCTCATGGTACCTTGTGGAATCATGAAACCGATTTGATGTTCACCATTTATATCACGTACAGGATAGCCCATTTCACGGCCAGCCGCGATGAACGCGTCAGCCAACGGCGTTTTGTACGACGCTTCGGATACCGTAAGATAGCCGCCAATCGAATGGTACGGTGTCTGAGATAGAGACAGCTTTTGGTTGTCTTCTGATTTTTTAAAGTAATGGAGCACATCGTAGTACTCCCAACCCGAATTTCCTTGCAAAAACCAGTTATCATAATCCAATTTGTTTCCACGCGAATACAGCATATAGTTTAACACGCTAGACCCACCTAACACTTTTCCCCGTGGCCAATTGCAGCGTTGATTTTCCATTGCTGAAATATATTTGTAAATAAATATAAAAATATCTGTATTTAATATTTCAAAAATAATTATATGCTATATGATGTTTGTAATAATTTTTAACATTATACAACATTTAAATAATACCATATTATTATGAATTCAAATCCAAAGTAGGTATATATAAGAATATATATATTATTAATTATAGTATTACTCACACAAACATGATGTATTCTGATATTCGGTTTTATATTGCCAATCTAAGTCAGATAGTTGCAAGTTAGCGGACAACAATGGTATGTCTGACTGTACCGTTTCATCTCCTCCGGCTTCAATTAGTAGTACATTCCAACTTGTTATTTCGGTCAACCTATTCGCCAGTACCGCACCTAAGTAATTATTGTTTTTTTTTAGTATGACATATTAAATATTTTTAATTTTGAAGAAATTATCTACACGATAATCACTATAAAAATATTATAATACGTATTTGAAGTTAATAATATAAATATATTTACCTGCCGATCCAGCGCCGACTACAATGAAATCGTATTTGCGAAGTAGCGAAGGTCCAGGTTGATCTATGATCCCCGAACCCGTATAGTTTACATCGTTTTGGAAATAATTAATAGTCGCCAATAAAATAGGCAAGAAAGCCACCTTAGATGCAGCCTTTACAATCGCTTCTATGGGTATCATTTGCACTCCACTCATTTTTCTGTAACACAAACGGCGATAATATAAAGTACACTATATTGAGACGAATTAAGGATTATGTAAATTTGTTTGATATTTTAAGTTTGAATCCACTTCTACATGATTAGTGATGTAAATTTTCAAGATCATTTTGAAAATTGTATAATTTATCATATTAATTTTTGATCAAATAAATTTTTTTATATTATTTAGTTATAGTTATAACTTATAATTATATTATTATTCATATATTCTTAATTATATTTTAAACTATATTTACTTTTATCACCATTTATACTCATTTTGATATTATTTTGATGTTATTAAATTGAACACAATGAGTCAATGATATAGTAAATTCAAAATACAAATTGTTAAATATATTAATATATAGTATATATAAACCTATATCAATATATAATATTTAACTCGGTAATAAATGTGCACATTTTCAGGCTAATATGACAATTAAATTAGTAGATTCTCAAATGCAATAAAAACTATACAAAATATGTAAGTTATGTTATCATATTATAATATTATTATTTTTCTACGGATTAGTATGTTATTACATGTACATGTACATTTAAATCATTTTAAATATGTACATAATACCAGCTATAAACAGTATAAACTATTTATCATAGAAATAAATATATTATAATATTTTATGTTCTTCGCACAAAATACACATTCACACATATACTACTTGCATACACATTTTAGAAGTTATTTACAACACTTGTGCGTTTCACTTATTATATTATATTTCAGCCATTAATAGTGTGTCAATAATTATTCTATACAAAATA
This sequence comes from Rhopalosiphum padi, assembly GCF_020882245.1. Taxonomy (NCBI): domain Eukaryota; kingdom Metazoa; phylum Arthropoda; class Insecta; order Hemiptera; family Aphididae; genus Rhopalosiphum; species Rhopalosiphum padi. The sequence continues at coordinate 33,514,188 of NC_083599.1, forward strand.
TTATCAATGGTATAATTATTAATGAGTAATATTAAATATTATATATACTAATATGATATACACAGATTATGTTTTGCTATTAACATTTTTTTTTTAAATAAAAGTAGGTTCATTTTTTATCTAACTATTTATTCAATGTATTAGATATAAATCTTCAACATAAGTGTGTATGAAATTAAAAGTTCTTAAAATATTTTAAAACAAAACTAATAGATTGTTGACGGATATTAAAAATTTACTGTATTATAATTAGGAATAGGACTTCTATGCAATAAAAAAATTTAAAATATGCATTATGTTCAAAATATGTAAAAATGTACAAACAAAATATTGTTCTATTTAATCGAGAATAAAGCAAATCGTGGACATATCTGACAACCAATTAATTTGGACTTAAGGAAAAAAACATACAAATGCATAATAATCCTAGCCCTAATAATAATATATGGTGTATACTATTACATATTATTCTATAAAATCATTATGAATTTCTTCAATAGAACTAATATTTTCCAGCTTGAAGATTTAAAAAAATTAGGTGGACTTAACTTACAAAATATAATTGTGAATGCTTTAACTTACACAGATACACAATGTCAAACTCGCTTGCTTCACAATATAGTTGACAGGGAAAAAGATCAAAAAATGCATTTGAACTTCTTCCAAATTTTTTTAAAGTGATTTTGGGTGAGTTATATTTTTAATTCATTATAAAAGCATATAATAATCCAAAAAGGATGATGTTGATAATATTTTACACTAAAAATTGGTTTTAATAATTTGTATAGCTCTTTCACGATACAAAAGTCCTAATATTACAAATAAAGAAATCGCACAAATCGTTATTAAATGGCTTGTTCAAGCACCATTAAGAGCTTCTAGAGAACAAGTGTAAATATTATTAAATTTAAATTATACTAAATTTCACTAATTTATATATTACCTAACAACCATAGTTTTTGGAAATCATAATAAATTTAAAAATATTTGTATGCATAGTATATAATAATAATTTTTATAAAATAATTATTTCTTTTTGTTCCAAAAAAATAATAGAACACAAAAAAAAACAATATAAGTACTTAACCTTTTTAAAACACAAGATTTCTTCTGGTCGAAGATATAATTAAATATCTAAAATATAATATTTTTACTGTAAGCTATTAAATTTTTTTCTATTTCTTAACCATGTTGCAGTTAATTAACTAATACATAATACATTTATTAAATTCGGTTCCAATTCCAATCTTATTCAGTTTTAATAACTATACATAAGTTAACTTTTAAATTAACGAGTTAACGAAAAAAATATGATTAACTTTTAACTTAATTTAACTTTATTATTTTTAAAATAACTTAACTTAACGAGTTAAAAAAAATTGTTAACTTGCCAGCCTTGCATTTATTAAATTTGGTACCAATTGCAATCTTATTCAGTTTTAATAACTATACATTTGTATTATTAAAATAATTTTTTTTATAAATACTTAACATAAAATGTGACTATAAGTTTAGTGCCTATCTAATATCTGTTTATTCTATAGGTATTGTTTAATTTTATTAAGTCTATGTATTGGGATTATAATTATTATTTTATTTTAACATAGTTATAACTATTTATTATTATTATAATATTATGTATTAGAGATATAGTGTATGAATATGTATTCTTGTTCAGCTGTTTCTATATAAATAAATTATGTGATAATATTCTTATTATAATTATATTTTAGGTATAACATATACATAATAATTATTTTTTTGTTTAAATAGTACAGAATCTTATAATTTTTTTTTTTTTATGAGATATCTTATAATTATGTTAAAAGGGTATTACATTAAAAAATTGTGATATTTAAATAAATTATATAGTTATTGTATTAAACTATTAATGTATCTCGCTGTATTTATAAATTATAATACTATTATTACTTATTGCATAATTTGTTTTTTTTTTAATGAGATATTGTGTTAATAAGTATATATAACAGTTCATTATCTATAATAATTAATAATATATAATTTTTTTATTTTTATGAATTTTTTGTTTAAATAAACTAAAGGATTGTTTTTATTCATTATTATAACTATACCTTCTGTATAATTGCACCCCTCTATAGAGCATATATGATAAATAATTATATAATAATAAAATATATAATCTATTCAACATCATATATTTTATTAAGTTGTCGTACATTATTATTTGTTATAAATATAATTACTTATAACAGATATATTGCAATTTTATGAAACAAGCATATATACTATTTACATATATAATATGTAACAGAAACATAAATGATATGTACAAAAACATATCTGTTATGTGATTCATAAAACTAAGTTACGATACAGTTAGCAAAATGAAATGAAATTGTGTTGTTAGGGATATAGGTACATTCAGTGGCGCAGAAGTTCTAGTGTAGCAGTTGACACCCCTGAAATTTTTGGCGGATCCCCAGGCCTCGGAATACCTATATCATGAAAAATCTACTACGTATAAAAATATACTATAGAATAATATAGTCAATAATATGGGTAGGTTTTTGAAAGCGTTTTTGTAGGTGGTTGGTATATGTTACATTGAACATCATGCTACCTTTATTTGTATTTGAGTGCACGCCACAGTGTACATTTATCAGTATTATGGGTTTTAAATCGAATTTATGAAATTTATTATCTTTAAAAAATATAACTTGTGAGATTTAAATGTATTGTTGAAGTAAAAATTGTGCGTAAAGGAATGTGTTACCTTGCACCGTCAAATAATGGAACAGCATGACGTCTGACCGGATGTCGACGATAGCTGCTGCAGAGAAAACGTAAACCACCTTTAGAAGTAACGTTTTATATTTTATTTTATTTACTTAAGTAAATAAACCACATGTTTAACATTACGTGTGAGGCGGATATTCGCAAAAAACTGAAAAATCGTAAAGGATTCAATATTATCAACTCCTAATATCCTACAGCTCTAACTTAAAAGTATTAAGAATATTATTTGACGAGCACTATAATAACAAATAACTAAAATGTTAAATTTTAATACGATGTGACCAAAAGGTACTGTTGTGTGACAGTAGCCAATAGGTTAATATGAATTGATACACGAGTGTTTAATTAATATTTAATTTGTGTTAAAATTTCAATTTAAAAGAAAATATACAATAAAACTAGGTAAATATGGAAATCTCCTAGTCTTCCACATGAGTCGATAAGCGGCATACGTGAATCGAAATATAATAATAAAAAACACACTAACAATAATATAATATATAAATATAATTTATGATGTGCAAATCTATCAATAAACCTATAATATACTCACAAGTCACGGTGGTACAGAACTACAGCTACAGATTAACGGTTGACTTCTGTGTGGATCGCCCGGTGTTGTTGATGCAAAGTAATATTGCAAATGAAGAGTAAATGCCGATTATCGAAATCTATGACCGTTGACCACTCGCGCTACCTGTGCGGTAACGATCATCCGTTGTGCCAGATATTGCTGTGGTGGGGGTTGTTTTTGGATCGGTATGTTCCATATGCTGAAAATTCCTGTGAAAATCTATTCTTTGATAATAAAAATGCATAAATCATAAACTATTCGTCCGAAATATGATGTAAACATATCGGATATACTATACTCAAAAATAATATTCTGTTTCGGAATATGAAATCAGAAATGTATGTTATTGTACAAAAAAGTAAATACTAATAACACAGAATAAATATATATTATATATATTATTCTGTGCTAATAAAGTTATGATGATAAAAAATAATTTAATTATTAAATTATAAAAAGAAATATTTTTAAAAACGTCAATAGTTTTTCACATTAGACAAAATGACAACTGTCAAAATCACGAATATTTCCATTTATTTCCAAATTATTTTGTAGTTAAAAATGTATAAAAGATTCAAGTTAAATAACCTAGATAGAAAAAAATATTATATACCTAGGGGAACACGGGGCAAAACAGATACTGGGGTAAAACCGATATAGCTTATTACGCATTATTGTATGGATGAAAATTATCAGTTTTAAATTTATATTATTCCTTATCCTGAGAAATGTTGGTATCACTGTTAACATCTATTGCAACGTTGTTATTTGAATTATTATTTAAAGATGATCATTTTGAAGGTAATTATTACTATATTTAGATATTTTGAATTTAAGATTTAACTATGATACAGCTATACTACAAGTATCGTACACATTTAGTATGAATCTACAACTTGTAAAGATTGTTTTGCACTCAATAAACTATTTTTATCTACAAGATTGTATCAGTAAACAACAATTTTATAAATAAAACGCTTTGGGGCAAAACCGATGGGGCAAAATCGATTGTTTATTAGTATTACTTTATTTCTACTTATTAATATCAATTTAGTAAATATACTTTAATTTTGTTATTATTTAAATATATGCTGCATATTTATTAAGTTTAAAAGAATTAAATAAAATTATAAAGATTGAATAAAGTATCTATTTTTGTTTTTATTTAAGTTTTATTGAATATTAAAGTTAATCTCATAAAATATATAATAACAGTTAAAAAAAACCTTTTATACTATACAACAATTACAATACAATATTTATTTGTAAGTACTATAGTACTTGGTTTTGTATATCCATTAGAAAAAAAGCTTTTAATTTTATTTATTTTTTATAATTATTTTAATACCTATTACCCATGCATCGGTATTGCCCCATTATAAATCGATATTGCCCCGCTATCGGGGCAAAATCGATAAAATGATAAAAAAAGTTAATGGCTTATTAAAAATTAAATATAATCTATATTCATGTGTATTACAACTAAATATTGTAAACAAGAAGTTACTTGATACAACTGTACAAATAGATTAAGTATATCTTAAAATCCTGAATAATTATGAAGGTTTTCATTTTTTCAATCGGTTTTACCCCGTGTTCCCCTACATCTGTTTTAACATTATTTTAGTAATGATCTATAAGAAAAATATATTAATTTTGCAGTTTAAACATGTATAAATAATGTTTTTGAAATATTATAGTCGCATTATTTGGCCAACATACCTATTTACATTAAAATATTATTATTTTTAAATTGTTTAAATTGTATAATAACATTATTTACCTATATACATTTTACATATAATGTATTGTTATTGATACTTGATAGTTGTACTTACATTATTTTAATAATAATGTTTTAATGATACTATTTTTCTTCTTAGTTTTACTATTATTTACTTCACTTTTATTTTTCACCAGTACTTTTAAATATATAATAATAAATACATATATATTTTGATTTGAGAATCTAGTTTAATGAAACGAGATAATTATTCTTGACGATATTTAAAATTTCAATTTTACTCAAAACTGTATATACACATGATATTTGGTAAGATATTCCTTCCTTTATTTGAGATCAAATACATACAAATTGCAGAGCATATATTTATATAGGTATTTAAGTATAATATACAAACATCATTTTATAATACTGTATATATATAATTAAAACGATATGACACTGTATATATTATTTTGAAAACGGGAAGATGCATCAGCAATTTAAATGATTAAAGGCGATGGATTGTAACATTTTCGTATTGCTTCTAAAAAATATAAACAAATAATTTTCTAATTAACTAAAAAAAAAAAAAACATTTTATGATTTTTTTTTAAATTTATATTAGTCCAAATAGTATGGGATTTAATTTAGTTAAGGTTATTTTAGTTAGGCGTATGAAATGGCTCAAAGTTTTAATCTTCAAAATAAAAATATTCATTTAAAATTAAGGTAATAAAAATATTTGTATTAAATTTATTTATTAAAATATCAAAATAATAATAATAATAATAAATGTGATACAATAAAATAGTAGTATATTACATCTATTAGAATTAGATAATATGTTCTGTTATTATATATATATAATTAATATATAAATACTGAACTTTTTTTTTTTTATTTATTAGAAATAATCAATCTATACAAATAATGTAAAATAAGCTTATGTGTTAAGAGACAAAATTACATGAAAAATTGAATAAGAAGCCGCCCACTGGCAACACTTAGGATGAATTATTTATATATATATTTTTGTTTATTATTTTAGATAGATACTACGTAGATACCGATACGTTAACATGTATTATACATGCATCATATATACTTATGTGTACATATATAATTTAATTAATATGTTATTTTGGAGACATTATTATTGATAATAATAATATGTTCACTAATATAATATTACAAACAGCCAGTGTAAATTGATCGAAGATCTTACGCACGAAGTTTTACGTTGTTTACAACTTACATCATTTTTCAATTTCATAAAAATGGTCGTTATGAAAAGCGAAAGGAATAAAACGTTGATGAGTTCAAATCTCGTTTTCACAAATTGCTAAAAAATGATATTCAACGTAGTTGGTGTAATGGTGTTGCACAATTAAAACGTGTGTTTTTCAAATTTAATGATAATAATATGTGTATAAATAGTTTTCAAGATCCCAATAATTTTAAAATTTTGGAACAAAAAAGAAATCGACAGAAACTTGGCAACAATTTAAAAAGAAAAGCCATTGATGATACGTTTACCAGGCCAATATTATAAAATTATTAATTCTGAATTAAAAAATGCTTAGATGTCATTTACGTATGAATCAAAAATATTTTGGTAGGCATACATACAAAATTATGCCCAGGTGGCCAGGTCGCAATTTACGTATAATATATAAAATATACCAGGCCGAAATTTACTTATGTACAAAATATACCCGGTCCGCAATTTACATAAACAATTAAAAATGGAACTCAATTTACAGCGACCCACGAATTGTGTCCCGAAATCTTTTTTCCGCGCGAATTGCGTCCCGGTGATATTTAACGACTACACGAATTGCGTCCCAACGTAAAAAACATTATTTTCCTCCCATTTTATACAGACTATTAGTACTGTCAATAGCAAATTATGGCTATCGATAAGTTAAAAATATTGATTTTTTTTATTTTTGTCGTAATTATGCAATTAGAAGTAAAATGAAAATCTGTAGGTTTAAATTTCGGGAATGTAATATAATAATTAAAATAAAAAAATAATAATAAAGTTTTAAATATAAAATTTTAAAATTTTAAATCTGGTAAAAACTTGAGTGGAAAACCTAACTTTTTTATATTCTTTACTCAAACCAACCGATTGAATTTTCCTCCACCAACTTTGACCTAAACCTGCATCCTTTCATTATTAATTAATTAATTATCGGTTCAATAATCATCGCTATTAATAACGATGAATGAATTGCTTTTTTAAAATCGACAATTATTATTTTAGGTGAACAATTGATATTATTTATTAGAAATTCAAATTAGAGATGTGTAAATACTTTAATATAAGTATCTAAATTTTTACTAGGAAGTAAAAAAAATACTAATGTTATATAGTGGAGCGTCGATTGTCGGCATGTCAATTATCCGGTCTGTTAATTATCCACACTCAAAATTGTTGTGTACAAATTTATTTTTAGTTTAATTTAATTTAATTTAGTTTTATCATTCGTTATTCTCCTTTTATCGTGTACATATTATTATGAAATGCGATATTATTTTATTATCTACTATCAACTATGGCTCACTCCAATGTAGATAATATTTTTTTACATAATCTTAAATTTACTATTTATTTGGTTCGTAAACGCGATCGAGTACACACTTGTGCAAACTATTTAAAATAGTGCGAATAACCAACGCTCTACTGTATTATTTTTTAAACCATGGATTGTAAAAATGTGTATAAACAATTTTGGGCAACTTTTAGTTCCATCCACAAATTTTGAAACAACCACTTAGAAAATAGAAATTTAAAAAAACGGACGCAATTCGTGTACGCTTATTAGAGTACACGTTTAATTTATTAGAATTTTTTTATTTCGGGACGCAATTCGTGTGTAGCTTACAATTCGTATCGGCGTGCTTTAAAGCGATAAAAAAATAATAAAATGACAATCAGCGCACTAAGCCACTTGCCGACGACACCTATTGATACGAATAACTACGACCGTTCGTATTTACGTAAGGTTCTGAATTTGAAATATGTCAATGAAATATTGAAAAATATTTTTTTGTTCGGTTATAGATGATTAGAAATAATATATTGATTACACACAGAAAATATTTATAATGAATAACTTAACAGTTATCGACCACGGTTTACGAATTACTATAATATGATAATGGTTACAAATTAAATTTGTTAATCGTAAAACTGCTTAAAATATGGTATATTGCCATATTGTTATAAATTGTATTGTATTATTGGTTATCTTATAGGGCTCGACACGTAATGCCCTTAGAAAGTATTAAGTATGCTTGCACATATATTTTTTTCTACACAACATTATTATTTGTATAATTAATATTTTCTTTAACTATAAATAATATAGTCAAAAGCAAAGTAATTTTTAAATATAAAATTCTGATTTTTAATTTTTAAACAAAATTCAAATATTAAATAAACATAGGTAGTCTTTGAATAAAATAAATCTTTTTGTAGTATATTTCTGTGGACGTATTAGACCAGACTGACAATAATATTTACGGCTATCAACAATAGTTATTGAATTATTTTCCTAGAAAAGTATTGCACATGGCAACTTTATTGTATAATAAAAATATTTACTACAAATTATAGCTATTAATTTACGTTTATTAATCAATACGGGCAAATCATTATTTTTAATATCGAATAAAAATTTTGAAAAATATAATATAAAAACATTTAGTAAAAAATCTCAATATGAATGTAATTATTTTTTTTATTTACGAATTTTCAAACTTTTTAATCATAAATTATAAACATATGGCTGTGAATTTAATGCATTAGCATGGTTTATTTTGCTACACCGTATAAAAAAATGGATCGGCAAAAATTTGTTTTGACTTATTTACAGTTCAAATACCTAATCTTATTTTGCATATTTTATGGGTTAGGGTATATATAAATACATGTTTCAAACGAATTTTTTGTATAAATGCTTTTTTTCGTACTATTCTATTTTTAATCGGATATTTAACGAGTATTATTGACTATTGTAGGTGCTCTTGAAGTCAAGATTAAATTAATTTACTGATATCAAGTCGTACATAACGGATGACAAAAATCGTTGATTGTACAATGCAATAACTACTTTAATGGTATAATAAAATATATAATTTTAAGTAGAAACATATTCTATTCTAAGCATATCATTTTTATATAGATCTTGTATATGAAGAATATCAAGACTAGTCAAGCCCAATAAGTCATATATTCATGCAAGCATACCAATTTGTAATATTACTAATATTTAAACTAAAATTAATAAAAAATTAGAATACAAGTTAAAGTTTAATAGTTAATTTTTGAAAAAGGAGAGCATATTTTATCAGTTTTTAGTGCATTAAATTCACAGGTCACAGCCTTGATTATAAAATATGCTCTAAAATCTAAAAATCGCTAAATATGCAAAAATATGCACTATATTTTTGATATTTTGTTCGTAGTGTCTTGAAATAGATTTCTAGCTCACTATAAAAAATAAATCTAACAGTCAAAAAAAAAAAAAAAAACAAACAAATGCAACAACTTCCGAGCCCAAGCCTTTATATCACTTATTAATTGGATCCTTATTGGTTATTATTATTATTAATATAATTGAGTGAGTATAATACTATTATACATATTTTAACAGAATATATGTTCATGGTCTATAGTGTACCACAGTACAAGGTAGTGTATAGGACGAATTTTATTCAACATGTTCATGAACTGTATTTGTGATTTAAATGTAGATGGTCAGTGGTTATAAGTATGTTGATGACACCTGTTTTCTCTGTTCCGATATAAGTTGGGATTAGGTGCATAAAAAAAACTCAAGGCCTAAGTATAGTACTCAAAAAATTAAATTTTATGGAAACTGAAATTAAATGTTAAAAAAACCTATTTGAATGCAATATGCCTATGGCCTATCTAAGAATAGTACATTACGTACTGTGTAAACCACCTTTTATTTATTTTGTTAAAACTGCGATAAGTAAACGAACAGTACATCGTTTAGCAACATCTGTTAAGCCTATAATACACGAACGAAAGACAAAATGTTTTAACTGGGATACTAGAAAACTAATAAAGTAGGTTTCCATAAAATTCACACTTCATGAGAATATTCAAGGTTTTTATTTCCAATACTCTATAATCTATAAAACGGTTAATTAATATAAAAACATTTTTAGGACTTTTGACCCGGTGATTAATATTTTATATGGAAATTTATAAAAAATATAAAAAGGAAAATGTCTATGAATATCTCAAAATGACTCAAATATTTTAAAAATTGTATTCTATTATAAAATTAATCGTAACTAGGGCTACTTCTATGCAGTAAAAAATTATACCAAAATATGCAAAAACAATTTTTTTTTTAATACTAGTTAATATTATTATACATGCTATTATTAAATTATGTTTTTTTAAATTTTCAATTGTGAACGACCAGCGATTAAATTGACGATTTATATTGGCTGAAACTCCTTTCCACATCGAACGATATTTTTATATGAACATTTATAAAAATATAAAATGGAAAATGTCTATAAATTTCTCAAAATGGCTCAAATATTTTAAAAATGTTATCAAGTAAAAAAAATAATCATAACTAAATAAACATTTGATGAAAATGTCAAGTATATCTATGGTTTTGGTTTTTGAGTTTCAAAAAAAGAAAAAACTAACAATTTTGTCAAAAATTGGATTTACTTAAAAATTCCCTTTTTTCCTTATTTATTTAATTTTTAATTTTGAAATTTTAAAGTATAATGTAGGTTAATTTTTACATAACAATGCTTCAATCACATTCTGAAAATCATAAGTTCTAAGTTGCGTTAAATTCTTAGTTATCCTATAAGTCACAAATGAAACGAATCACTGTGACAAACCAAAAACTAAAAAGTCAATTTTATATACAAGGACCACATATGTTGGTATACAGGGTGTCCCGCGATGATTTACCCATTGCGATATCTCCTGAAATAATGGAGATATCATAATTCTGGTTTTTTAATAAGATTCATAGGAACAAGAACTACAAATATTTGATGTTTTAATTTATTTTTATTTTTTGGTAAAATAGTAAAAAAATGTATTTTTTTTTTTTAATTATTTAAAAAAAAATTGAAGATAGCCATTTTGTAGAGTTTTTTTTCTGAAAATATTGACGATTTAACATTTTAATTCCATCAATTTCCTGATTTTTAATATTTTTTCTAGTTTCGAAAAAAACTGCGAATTATTTAATACGATAGTGCCATAGAGGTATCAATGTATCAAACATGTGGCCCGCCGCCCGCGTGCTCGTACGGCTGGCGAACGGGTTTCAGTGTGGCTTGCAATAAAAGTCATATTTTATTTCTTCAACATTGTTAAATTTTTAAGTAAAGTTAATAACTACCTATTGTACAAAATATCTATATGTACATTTTTGTTATACCTATATTATAGACATAAACCTATATTTATTTCATTTTTCTTTAAATAAAATATCATGAGTTATTTATAACTGATAAGCTTTATTACTGATAAAATTTACAAACAATTTTGAAAGTTGAAAATTCCTAATATTTTAATGATTTATCCTAAGGTTAAAAACCCAATACAAGGTTATTCATATGTTTTCCTTCAAAGCATGAAAAGCATAATAACGTTATCGAACGTGCAAATGCAGCATTGAATGCAATATGCTTATCTAAGAATAGTACATTTACTATAACTGAGTACATTGTACACCACCTTTTATTTATTTTTTAAAACTGTGATGAGTAAACGAACTACTATATACAACGGTCAGGAACATAACATATAGTACGCGAACAAACAACAAAATGTTTTAACTGGGATTCTATTTAAGTAACATAACATAAGTTTTTACTGAATAAACAATATATTATAGACATTATTATTCTGTTTTGATGGAAACTGATACGATTTACTTATAAAAGAACTCGAGAAGTACATGGTTGGATTCAATATAATATTTAACGTTCATATAATTGTTAATATTTTCTTGTATCAAAACATAATGTTTTTTGTTAAGTATAATTTAATTGCTACAATTGTAATAATTACATTTTGTGCTACGATTTCAGCTCATGAAATTCTAAAAAACGTTCGAAGTATGTTGAATTAAATTATATAGAACAAACCTTTTTTAATATTTTTATTTTTATTGTACTGAAATTTATCAGCAATGATTTAAATAAATGTAATTGTATGTCATAATTATATGTAGTATGTATTTTGGTATAGAATATAATTTATTTATTTATTTAAACATTGAATAACGTATACAAAATATTAAATAAACAGGGATTTTTTAAATAAATTATAATGTTAAAATTATCGTTTTATAAAAATGATGCAGAGCTGTGCAACAGTATAGAAAACTCGAACTAATAAAAATATAATTTTTAGAGGGCTGTGCAGGTAATATTTTTAATTAATTATAATTATTTAACAAATAGTAACATATAATAGTTATAGTTATAACTTATATTTATAAGTTTTTATATCTGAGAAACCACACGAGGAAACAGATAGTAATAATATGCTAGACAAATACCAGATTTTATAGCCAATCACTAAATAAATAATTAATTAATTATAAGCAGGGCTCGGGACTTATAGCACTTAAAATCGTTAAAATGAGCTCTTAAAAAAGCGCTTATAAACATCATTATAAGCAGTCAAATAGTTATTTAAAAAACTTAAATTTGAGCAAAAATATTTAATCAAAAAAAAAAACTTTCTTATTACATGATAAAATAGGTTCTAGATTTATTTGCAACTATGCTAAAAATAATATAATTAAAGATTCTAAAAAAAAAAAATTATATTATAAAAAAATCATACTTCACTTCCTAGTTCCTAGACATTTTGCCTTGTTACTTATAGATTTTCCAAGGGATTTTCCTAAAAGACCTTAAAAAGTAGAAAAACTGATCAAAACAGCAAAAATAATCAGAAAAACTGGAAATAGGCATCTTTTTAAAAAATCGTTGAAAAAAGCAACAAAAAGCACTTTTAAATTTCATAAATGAACGTGTTGTACTGTTGTAACAGTACATACATTTTCATAGCACTCTGCTACATTTTAAGTCAATCCATAAAAATAAGCAAATGCTTTAAGTACCGAACCCTGATTATAAGTTATACTCCTTAAAATATATTTTATAACTAGTATTTCTTATTCCATTAAATTGGTTGATTTAGAATAAGCAAATCATTAATAACTAACTAAACTGTTTATATTTTTCAAGAATATTTTTGTGTAATTTAATTTTATTAATTTTAAAATATTATAGATTTACTAAATTATGCAGGATTTAAAAGTAAGCATTTATAATTCTCATACAAGTCATTTTATTGTTATTGTAGTTCTTAAATGATATAATATTATAATATTCAGAATTTTTTATTCTTATAAGTAATTCGTAGACCGTGTTATAGTTTATTTTATAATTTATAATTTTTATTTTTATTATACTAAAAAAAAAGATTGAACCGATTAATTCATATTTATCGGTTTTCAATTTGTATTTTTTTCTTATAAATTATAATATTTCAGAGGATTTTGCTGCTGTAGTCTCCATCACTTACTCCGCTTCAAAATTTTAACTATCATATTTATAATTATTTGTCATTTTTATTTAGTTACAAAACTATTTAAAAGTTTATCATAAGCGTATACTTCTTTTCTACAATGATTTTAAGTTAATGGTTTGTCGTTAATAAAATATGTAAATATGTTAATTATGTATAATTATATATATGTATATTTTTAAATTAATATATAAAACTTATAAAGTTTCAAATTTTTTGTCTAACTGGATGAAATCTTGCTTAACCATTTTATGTAACAAACTACAGCCTTTGTACTTAACTTCCCGGTGTTCTTATATGAGTAGTAACATCTTAAGTGCAAATCATGGTGTATGGTAGTTGATTATTATAAAATACTAAATTGACACAGGTGCTTTTGTCTCTAGGATATATGCATCTAAAAGATTTGTATGTTACATGTTTCAATGTTTGAAACCAATACAAGATAGCTAATAAAGTGTTTTAAAAATTAAATTAATAAATAATAATGTGTATTAAATTGGTATAATTTAATTTCAGATAATTCAGAGGATGCAGAATTGGTCAATAGTTATAAAGGTACTAATAAGGTAGTTAAAAGTACCTAAAAATTGTTCTAACCATTGTGGATTTATACATTTCTTTAACCAATATCACATAAATTCTAATAAAGAGAAAAGATAAAAATAAGTCAGTTAAGAGTGACTTATTCATTAATTTATAAATTTCATTTCGATTTGAAATTATGAAAACAAATCACTTTTTTTATTAACTATAAATTCTGTTCATTTAAACATTTTAATTGCATACATGAATATTAAAATATTATATATGGTTTCAATTCGAATTATTTCATTTATTTTAAAACCAACTGTATCTAAATTAATTTATAAATAATAAATAATTGATCATATATTTTGTTTTTTAGCAACTATAGGTTTGTATTTGCTATATTTTTATTGCCAAAAGTATTATTATACGTATATTTATATACTTATTGAGTATCGAGTATTTTCTAAATAAGATTTTTTCTGTTTCCAAATTGCGTGCAGACATCATTAGGTATCTGTTCGAATGCGTGCGTAGTATATTCGTGACTGAGTATTAGTCAACCGATTAACCAAATTAGTTCGGTCAGACTTCACGGATCAGTCAAAAATACTTGAACTTTCTCAGATTTTACATATACGTTTTGTGCATGCCCATCTTTGAATATTGTGATTTAAAAACTTTTTGAAATTAATTAATTATGTATTATTTTTTAATTTTTTTCACTACACATTACACTAACTTTCATTTTTATCTTTGCTCGTTTAACCGATCGGCATAGTTACTAACTAACTGTCGAAAATTATTAATTATCCAATGTGCAACATAAATGTTATCATATTTTAATCATATCTAATCGCCGTGTACTAATCTAGCCACATTCCCCATAGAAAACCCAACGTACAGAATATTGAATTTACTAATTATATTTACAATTATAGTACCTATACGGCATAATACGTGCAGGTAGACGAAAATCGGTCGTCTGCTCAATCTTTTACACACGTATTTAGTGCTTGTTACCCAACTTCGCCTTACCATAAAAGAACCAGCTGCGAATGCTTCACCACAAAATTCGGTTGTTGACCAAAATTGCTCATATTTTTAGTAACACGACTTTATGATTATAGTAATAGTATAATATAAATGTAATATAAACAACTCATCTAGACACACCCCGTATGACGTACCGTGTCTGAGTAACTCTTGTAAAAACAAAAAACCCTATATATACGCATCATTGACGTCATATAGTCATACATATGGCTAATGTTATTCTATTATAAATATTACATAAATTCAAAATCCAAAATTCAAAATTGTGGAACGTCTAACGGAGAAATCTAAATGCTGTGTAAAAATATAAACTAGCTATTGTACATTTGAAATAGATATTATACATGTCTGAGAGTAAAAATAATTGGAAAATTGTCACTTCATGTGATGTATATAACTGTAATATTCTATTTAAATAATAAATGGCTTCATCAAAAAAAATGAATGTAATTTTTTTTTCTACTATTTTACTATTTATTTATTTATGTAGCGAATATAAGTAAGTTTCATAAGTTGTATTAATTGATAATAAGTTTTTGAAATTTACGTCTGCGTATATAACGTCACGTTCGCATAAATATAGGTTTATATTTATATTTATTATTAATTATATTCAATTAAAATACCAGAATTTTCTAAATTGTGCGATTAGATAAATATAATTTATAAATTAACCATATGTGATCATTTATTGATTTTAATCTCAATAAAATCATAATCAAATATAATTTTAGTTTTATATTGTAATATTGTATGATTTATGGGTGTTGTGTTAATAAAATGATATTATTTTTTAATTTTGTATAGAGAATGAAAGTAAGTTCAACTTCTGTCATTCTACACACACGTTTTATAAGTTATATTCATGTTACCGTAAAATTATAAAAGTGAATTATTTAACGTTTATGTTTTATTTTATTTAGAAAGTTTAAAAGGTACATCATTTTCGAGTTTTTAATTAAAATTTTAATTTTTATACTTTTATGTTATATGTTTTTCATAATATATATTAAACATTTTTATTTTCACCATTATTAGTAAAAATTCATGAATATTATAAGCCTATATAAATGAAAACAATCTATAGCACTATGTAATATAACCTGTTTTTTAATTAAGTATTTTGTCTAGTTGTCTCATTTTTACTTATATTGTGGCAACTCTCCTATTTTATTTCCCACGTAGTTATCGTTCTTAAAAAATGAGATACGGTTTTCCATCACTGACAATTTTCCACCAATAAGGGATTATGAATAAAAATAACGTTTATGTAGAGGAAAATGGACCCACCCTTTATTATTATTTCAAGTACGGTATTTTTCAAATCAAATAACCTATAGTGCAGACTAACACTGCTGATTGAGTAATTTACGACTAACTTATATGAATCATCCTATATGAGCTAATTTGTAAGAAAAGAATAATTTGTCAAAAAAGCAATTAATTATTTAGTTTAAAAATATATTACGCAGTATTAAAAAATATCGATTACAATTAATTAGTATTATGTATTCAATTTTTTTTTAGCAACACTCAGTACGTAATTTATATTTAATTTTAATTTTTTTGTTAAAATGTATAATTTAATTTTTAAGAGATTTCAAAATTAATTCAAAATACGTATGATTTTGTCGACTGGGAATAAAGATTTAAATCGCTAATATCCTTAAAGTTTCTTTTACAGTACATACACGTTGTATTCTATATAAAACAAACATTTAAAACCATTACCGTTCAAAATGTAAATAATGATGAAATATTTTTAATAATTATTTCAAATATTTACAGATCAGTAGTTTATTTAATTAATATGATATAAATGCAATTTTATCTTTTTCTCTCAGGCCCACTATAGTGAGTTACAACATAGATAAAAAGCATTTACGTAAATTTTTTTTTTTATTTGTGATTTTAGAATAATCTTTATGTAATAATAACCTATTACAAAAGTTATAGGTAGATACCCGCAAAAATAGTATTAACGGTAACTTCTGTAATAAGTATATCTTACTTTAATATAACTCAAAATTATAAAAAAAAATGTTTACGTGAATTCCTTTTATCTCTGTCGACGATATAGGCCAGAAATAGAACACAAATAGTGATCTTATTTAATATACCCACAATAAACATTACTATAAAGCACAATAGTGCATATATATAGTATGTACTATATTAATTCGTATAATTATAAAATTATTATTAGCTATGTATTATTTAAAAATTTTTTTATAGACTTATTATGTAAGTTGTTTAATGTTTATTGTGATATTTTTTTTATACAGTAAATTCTCGTTAAAACGAATACCAATAATACAACGAAAATCCCGTTATAACGAAAGTCATAGAAGTTCCCTGCCGAGAAGCAGGACTTATAAAGAGCTTTTTCGAATTTTTCTTACAACGAAATTTCCGTTATAACAAAAAAAATTCGGTACCCTGGAGTTCGGTTTAACGGGATTTTACTGTATTTAGTATTTTTAATTACTCCTTTTCTGAAACAACAAAGATAAAATATTTGTTATTTAATAAAACATTTTAATTTTTCTATTTAAATGACCAATAATAGGTATAGAAAATAGATAATTTAATGATAATTTTTTCATTCTGTCTTGATCCAATCAGAGTTGCTATAATATTCGATCTGGTTCACAAGTATTAATATTGTACTTGTTCACAGATCGTTGTGACATAAACTTATTCATGATACAAACATATACTACATACGTATGACTATAAACTTTTTATAGAACGTATTATGTACATATACCTCGATATAAATTAATTATTAATTTAACCTTATATTATAATTTACAGCTAAGCATTGTATGTATCAAATGTTTTTTCTTTCAACGAAAATATATTATAATTATTTTGTACAGAACAATTTTTTTTAATTTGTAGAATCTGGATTAGGCCAAGAATAAATTGGTTTTAAAAAAAATAAACTTAGATAAATTATCACACTTTAAAACAGTTAGAATGCTTCAATTTTCAACACTCATAACGGTTTTTAGTATAAAATTGAAATAAAAAAGTACCTACCAATTATAGTTCAAAAAAATTTTAAAAACATTACAAAAACCAGAGAAATAACTGAAATATTTCTGTGACTCGTTTTTTTTTTAAAGTTGTTGATAATGTTGATGAATAAATTTCATCGCTTATCATAGTTATGTGATTTGAAACGGTATCATTGGAAATATGTATTTTTTGTATGTATTATCTAAGCAGCATTATCTCCTAACGTTGTACTACAGCCATCCTCCCTACAAGGCATGATTAAATCCTTCTCCTATGATGAGATTTTTTTCATTACACAGTGATGTCATATGCTCTTCCCTTTTTGGATTTTTTATAATGATTTATTATCTATTATACACGAAAAAAAAATGTAGGGTCTGTGACAAGTCAAAAATGAATAACCCCACGCTTTCAAAAAAGCTGAGCACGCCACTGATAAAATGCAAAGTGATATTATCAATAATGACACTTTAAGACAGTGCACTGTGCAATAAATTGTCGCTTCGATGTTGTAGCGATGTTATATTGGAACTTGGAACATGTAACATTACAATGCGAGTATTGCGAGTGGCATTCGAGTTGCAACAGTATTCCTACAACTGCTAATCGACCGTCTTAGCTGACATGCATGTAATATTGTATCCATATTTTCTCGCGATATTTCAGTAATATTATAGAGTAGGTAACATTTTTATGCGATGTTTCAATAAAACGTCGAAATAACAAATCAACCGCATAAGAATCGTAAAACAACATTACCTTGATGTTGCATACCAGTTATTATTTAATATGAAAACCATTTTCGAGAAAAAATTTACAAAAAAGAAACATACGTATAATGTATATGGTTCTCAATCCGAGAGACATGTCAGCCAAGAGTGACATAGAGCATATGTCATAGACGATAAACCCAGCTTAAGATGACACGAAATCTCTACCAGGGTCAAATTTTCCATTAAAATTTATAAAAATAATTATTATATTTGCTCTTATTTTTTTTTATTTGCTAATTTAAAGTTTAAAGTGTTAACGTTTTAATTGATCCCAATAACTCAAATAAAGTTATCAATCTACATGATACCCATTACTTAATATAAAATATATTTTACAAATTGTAGTTATACAAATATACTAATGAAAAAAATTGTCTAGACAATTTTCAATATTGTAATAATGTAATCGTCACTCGTTTTTATGTTCAACATTGTAATAGTAACAATTATAATACATTTTTTATCTAGCTCAATTTGGTACGTATAGCTATTGATATTTAACTGAAAAGTAGTTCTTTAATTGTATGTGCGAATTTGAAATTTGTCTTTAACAAAATTAATTTACCGTAACAGAAACGTGAAATATCTTTTTTTTAAACCACATTATAAGATAATATTTAATGTGGCGATTGTACTAATATTAAAACTTACAAGTTTCCATAAAGGCCTATTTACTAAAGAGTTTTCCATATTTATAAGCTTCTAAACATAAATAATTGATTCTTGGGTTCAAAAGCCATAAAATGCTATTTACTCTGACGACATAAAAGATCAAATGCACATATCATAACCAGTGTCGAAATTAAGAAATTAGAGGACCCAAGGTAACTACTGAAGAAGGAGTATTTTTATTTTTATGGTACTTAGCTGAAGGCTCAGGCCCTGGTAAGGACCCCTAGATAACTGCCTTGTTAACCTTAGTGGAAATCTGACTCTGATAATAATATATATGTAAAAATATATAATTTTTGTTTTATTAGTTAGTTTAGTTATAATGACATGAAAACTATATACATATTGCATATAAATATTTAATTTAAAAAAAATTATATTATAATTTAATAACTAAATATGTTACAACTATAATATAAATATCAATTTTTCTTTGTTTATTAATTTCAAGCTGGTATGTACTTATCGTTATTATTTGTTTGTTTTTTTATTTAATTGAAATATATATAAAATGTAGTTTGTAAATTTCCTAATACATTTACATACGAACATTTTTTATTTTTTTAAACTGCTTTATAATCAATCGAAAATGTTAGAGGAGATTACAAAAATTTAAATCCAGATTACTCTTTTGGTGTTATACATTTATAACCGAGATTGTCTTTTCCGAATATAATGAGTTTAGGTTAGGTCATGTATATTATAAATTATATTTATTTTATGTATTTATAAACTATGGTTCGCTTGTGATAGTTGATGTTTTAAGGTATTAAACAGGCTTAATATCAGTGACTAATAAAAATAAAATATATAGTAGTAATTTTCTATATGAATATAAGTACGGGTCGTCGTTGCTCTCGTGCGACGTACGTTATCGTAATGCCATAATATAGAAAATACCCTTGGTTATTCTAATATTATAGTATTTTTTTATTTCAAAAACTACCAAATTAAAATTTGTTTTGCATAGACTGTAAATGTATTGAGAATTTTTCAAACAATATTCTATAAGTTATAATTTAATCATATAATATAAATATATAATAATACTTATTGATTACTTGCGTTTATTTGTTTATGTATAGTTAACGTGTGTAAGTTGTTTTAAATTTAAGTAATAAGTTAATTTTATGCTTTTATATAATACTAATTAAAATTACATTTCGTATATCTAGTTAAAAATGTCTATGAATAATAATTAAAATAGTTGGTTTGGATTTTTTCTTTAAGTGACAATAATTTAGAACCATTAAAAATAAATACAATCCTTGTGTTTATTTTACTTATCAAATCTAGTTTACAACTAGTTTTTTAACAATCCAATATGTAGTATATTATAATATATCCTATTCATTAATTAAACATTCTTACTATGTATAAGTGTATATATATATATATATATAAATACACAGTAAGTGTCCTAGCCTAATATCTTTTTGATATTATTTCAAGTGCTATTTAACATTTTTAGACTACGTATTAATAATTTTTATTCCAATCCATGATATAGTATAACTATAAGTAGTAAAATAATTACAAGTACTCATGAATATTAATTAATATTTTTAAACTTTCACTCCAGCTTCAAAAAGTGAGTGAAAATGTTTATTCTCAAAAAATTGGTGGATGTGTAATATGGTATAAATGTATTTTTCAACAATAAAAAAAATAAAATAAAATTTAAATCGATATAACAACATTGAATAATATTGACATATTGTTATAAATTATCTTCAATCTGGCAGATTAAACACCATGGATAAATTATAATACATAAAAGTCTCTGCTTACAATTTTTTCTATACTATGTAAATAGGCAGAGCAGTTTTGATTTCAATTAGGTATTAAGTAGGTATATAGCCATATAGGTAATGAATTTTATGAACTACCACAACATATCATGTTATATAAATATATAATTCTAACAATAGCAATATTATGCAAACGAAATTCAAAAATTCTAAAAAAATGTTAATGATTTGCTTATTAAGTATAAAAAATGCAATGATTAACTATAACGCTGCGCAAACGATAGATTCCCATTGGTATATATTTATAGTTGAAAAATACAATATTTTACAATATTTTGTGCCAATACAACATTGGTTATTCACATTCCGATTATATAACGAAATCATAATTTATTTGATAATATTTATTAATTAGTATGTTTATTACTATTTTTTAGAAAATATGTGTACGTGTATTTTTTTGTATTATTACTATTATTACTATTATTTTTTTTTATATAGAACATAATTTGTTGGATTTGTGACCGATAACTTTTTTAATGATAACTATCTTCAAATAATTACTTATTTACAGTGATCCATATGTATTAATCCGTTAATTTAGGCCAATATTTTTATGGCTATTAGTTATTGCTATCATTGACCTGTACCTACAATTATTTATTTTAAATAACGAGTTACGTCCTATTATTCTATAGAAAATTAATTAATATTTGAAAATATAATTTCTATGTAAATTTTAATTATTTGTTTCTGTCAATTTCCGATTTATCTATTAACTGACATTTATAAGCTTGTGTATGTTTTTATATTCTATATCAAAGAATTAATGGTAGAATCTTGTTATATTATATCCTGTTAAATAATAATTAATATATATAAAAAAATTTTTTAGTAAAAGCGGTTTATAGTAAGTACATTTTATAAAGAATTCTGTATAGAATTTATTTATAACCATTGACATTCATTATTTGGATTGCTAGGACTGGTCCTGCCTATTTGAAAAATTCTGAGTTAATATTGTCTTCCTTCGGCACTTTGTTGTTAATTTTTCATACCTATCGTTTCGGCGTACTGCTTGTATATTTGTTAGCAATTTTTCAAAATGTTCTTCGACATCAATTGTTATAGCCCGTGTTCCACTGATTAATTTCCAATTTTTATAGTATTAATATTGTTTGAAATTATTAAAAATTTAATCAATTTCGTATTTTTAAAGAATAAAGTACTATGAAAATATGATGTTATGTAAATTATAAAAATTAATATAAAATGTGGATGAACATTTCAAGTATTTACATTAAATTATAATAATTATTCTTGTCTAATTATTACCGTTTTTATTATTATATATTTTTCTAATTTCTCTATTGGTACAACGAAATGCAACACTAATTTAAGACAAAATCAGGTTTTAATGATTTTATGCGTTAATAATATCGTTTTTTTATCATTATAATTACATGTATAATATTGGCGGAATCAAGTAATGAAACAGAAATATAGATAAAAATATTCCAAATTATGTTTACAGGTATTTCAAAAGATTACGCTGACTATCTCCGTGATGAAAGTATGTATCATTGTGCACTATAATAGTAACTGAATAGTGTCTATATTCAATATTAAGCTGAGCGTGACTAACCCTGAAATAAAATGTTGGTGATTAAATAACAATTAGTGTTTATATTGTATCGACAATAATTAATTAAAATAAATTATTAGGGTGAGTTGAGTTAGGCCTAGCTTAACTATGAAATTGACTAGGGCTGTAAACTAGAATATGCTTGACCGTGATCGGGCATTATGTTTAAAAAAAAAACAATGTGAACAGTGAAAATACTTTCAAAGTTTTTTTTACAGCTCAAGTGAAGGGGCAACAAGAACATGTGGTCGCAAGGGGCGGATAAAAATTAGAGAATTCTGGATATGATGTGTTGGGCATTTTAATTTGTTAGTCTGTCACAAAAGTAATAAATCTTATTCTAATTTTTTTTTTTTGCAGACCCAAATCTACATAAACCGATTGACACCTTTTTAGAAAAGAATATTCGGATTTATAAATCAAATAATGTGTTTAATTGGTTACATTCAACAAATGAATAAAGTAACATTGCAATATTTTGTCAAATAATTTTATGATAATTGTAATTTAAATTGTCTAATGTTTTACTTATAATAAAACATACCTTAACGTATACATTTATTTCCTGGTTTTCTAATTTCACAATAGTTTTGAGTCCTTGGACTTGTTGTTAAGGGCATCATTTCAGGTTTTTATTCGGGTGTGCGAGTTATCAAGCATGCCATTTTGAAATTTCACAAGTCCATACAAAAATAGATATACTACATATATGTATATTTTCCTGCTTCCAATTATTTTCATACATCATGGACCGAATCAATACATCAACATAAGTAGTAAAAATCAATTTCAAAACTAAAATAAAATAAGAATGCATAGCACAATATTTGTTTATAACCAATATAATTTAAAGTGAAAAATAATAATCATGCATTGTTTCATCAGGGTGCAGGCCAATATTGAAACTATTTTAAAAGTAAATGGTGCAACCGTACATCCTGATCCTCCCCAAATGACACCCCTCCTTGTTGTAACAAACCTTAATGTATTAAATAATGTAATTACGAAACCAATTATATTATATTATATTATAAAGGTACTCTATGGTCGTTATATAGATAAAATGGTCCGTAAGGGGAAACTTATTGAGCGGTAACACTCAACATCGACACCTGACAATGCGCAATTTTTAAACGTATGTAGGATTTTAAAACACAAAAAAAGGTAAATTATTTCAAAAAAGATATAAAAGAACATAGATCAACGATATGAAGACAAATTTAAACGTTTCATGATACGACGAAATCGAATACGAAAAACTAAGGCAACTATTTAATTCATTAAAATTTAAATCATGGATTTGATTTACACTATAATGTCAATGGTAAACAGAAAAAATAAATTATTTACGAGTGTAACCTACCTATTACAAGTATTTAAGCTTAACCGTGCTAGTTGCTGTCTTTTTCATATGGAAATAAGTTTTTTTAATTCTGAAAAATTTACATTTTATAAAGTATTTGCTAAAATCAATATGGTTAACAAATAATTCTTAAAATTTATAATTGTATACAAAATAATTTTATTTTATTTAATAAATATAACAACAAAATATTTTATTTATTATTAAAGAATTTAATAATTAATGTTATCTTGATTGTCTAAAGGTACTGTTTGTAGTCATTTTATTTTAATTACACATTGTAAAAATTATAATATTAAATATTATTAATATTATAATAAATGAATATCTTAATATATATTTTCAATTTATTTTGTAAAAAAAGACAAGTAACCTTAAGTAGCTTTTAAAAAAAAATGTTTGTATAAATTCACGTGTCAAAAGAATGGAGTAAAAATAGCACTTCATATTATCAACATTTTCGACTCGATATTTTCCATCATGAAAGATGGCTCAAAGGTATATTATTTTATTAGTTATGGTGTCTAAAAGGTGAACAATAGTAGGATATACTTAATAAACATGCTATATTTGAGAGACGTGTAGACGTGTAGTTAGCTAACGATAATTATTGTAAATACTTTTAAAATATATTCAATAATGTTAAAATATTCACTTAATTGTCCTTGTTAAAAACAAGGATTTAATTTACATTAATCAAATGTGTATACAGCTAATTTCTTAATAAATTAAAAATATAATATATTTTTTTTAATATCAATTGTAATCACAAATACTTTTGATATATTAGTCATTACTCTTTAGTTCTTTAACTTGGAACTCGGAAAGTAAAAAATATAAAATAAAAATAGTATGATAATATAATAAAAAATAAAAATAATAAAAAAATAGTATAGCCTTTTAAGTTCTAAAAAACAACATTATATACAATACGTGATATACGAGCATGTAGGGATCATAATAATTATTATTATATTAAAGCCACGTCACGGTTTCATTTTTAGCCATTTCTCTTTGATCATGTCCGCGGCTTTCTCGGCGATTATTATGACTGGCGCGTTAGTGTTAGCAGTGACTATCGTGGGTATGATTATATACATGGCATATATATTATGGAAACTTAATTTTCCAAGGTGGGCGGAATAGACGGTGTACCATGTAATAAAATTACATCACTATTGTACTATTGTAAATTGTTATCAAATTAATAGCACGGACACCGGCCCGGTCCCCTTGGACAGTACCTTTTATAGTCAGTCGCGTTAGTGCCGTGCTCTGAGTGCACTGCCTCGTGTATTAGAGTTTCGCATTATTATTAAATTTTATTGAGATTTGCATTACCTAAATAAAGTAACCCGAAAAATGTTTTTATTTGTTTTCATGAGTACCTTCCCGTAACATGAGCAAAACAGGTAGTATATATAACTAATTTTGTAATAAATATCAATTGTAATCACAAATATAAAAGTTATGATATATTAGTCATTAATTTAGTCATTAATCATTATAGTTCTTTAACTTAGAACTCTTATAGTAAAATAAGTAAAAAAAATATAATATAATAGTATAATAAAAAGTTTAAAAAAAATAATAATAAATAAAAATAGTATAACCTTTTAAGTTCTAAAAAACAAAAACAATATATACAACACGTAGATATCCGAGCGTATAGCGATCATATTATTATATTAAAGCCACGGTTTCATTTTTAGCCATTTCTCTTTGATCATGTCCGCGGCTTTCTCGGCGATCATTATGACTGGCGCGTTAGTGTTAGCAGTGACTATCGTGGGCATGATTGACGCGTCCACTACTCGAAGCCCTTCGATGCCGTACACCTGGAGCTGTGGATCAACCACAGCGGTCTTGTCCCACTTTGGGCCCATCTTGGCAGTCCCCACCGGATTGTTCATGGACACGGTGTATTGCCGGACCATGCATTCCCAGTAGGCGGTCGTGAGGAACGGCAATGCAGCACAACCGGGGAACGGTATGTCGTGCAGAAGGCTCCCGTACTGACTGAACGACGTAGATTTGGCCATTTCTACCACAAACTTGATGCCATTCACCAACGTGTTTATATCCTCTCGGACCGTCAGGTAGTTGGGTAAAATCCTGGGATGCTCGAATGGGTTGGTGGTCCGCAACAGTATTTCACCTCGGCTCTTGGGTCTCAACAACATCTGTATACAAATATAATATAGTATTTTCATTTTCCACATATCTTTAAAGGCATTTTACTTACAGGTATAGCAGACCAAGCTTCCTCGTTGTGAATTGATCTGTAAACATAATTATAGATATCTTCATTCAACCCGTGAGCTTTCCACAACTGTACACCAATATCACTATTGGCGGAAACAGACATGAACTGTAACCCTATGTCTGGTTGTTTGGCCGATAGATTATTATATTTGGTATTGATAAACGCCAATCCCTCAATACCGCCCATAACCGTCAAAGGACCTTTGCCCATCGATGCGTAGTCCTTTATTGCATCAAAAGTCTCCGCTTTCCGCTGCGTTATTGATACCTATTAAACAATAAAAATGCATATGGTTATATTCTAATTCTCTGCAGCGTGTCTCTATTACTATATTTTCATCTGATAAAAATAAAATATATTTTTAATATTATTAATTTATACAATTTACCTCTTTGTTTAACAAAAACGTGAGGCCACCGAGTCCAATGTGGTCTTGAAGATTTTTGCCCACATTTAAATCGGCTATAATTGGTATACCCATTTTTGTCAGATGTTGTAAAGGGCCTATGCCCGAGAGCATAAGTAGCTGAGGAGAATTAATGGAACCCGCGGACAGCAGCACCTCTTTACTGGCTTGAATGGTATACAGTTTTTTATTTTTCATCATTTCGACGCCAGTGGTGACTTTTGTGTGAGGGTCAATTATCAAGCGTGTGACATGACTGTTGATGGACACGTGTAGGTTCCTCCGTAGTCTGGCTGGTGTCAAGAAAGCTTTTGCCGTACTGCATCTGGTGCCCTTTCTCATGGTACCTTGTGGAATCATGAAACCGATTTGATGTTCACCATTTATATCACGTACAGGATAGCCCATTTCACGGCCAGCCGCGATGAACGCGTCAGCCAACGGCGTTTTGTACGACGCTTCGGATACCGTAAGATAGCCGCCAATCGAATGGTACGGTGTCTGAGATAGAGACAGCTTTTGGTTGTCTTCTGATTTTTTAAAGTAATGGAGCACATCGTAGTACTCCCAACCCGAATTTCCTTGCAAAAACCAGTTATCATAATCCAATTTGTTTCCACGCGAATACAACATATAGTTTAACACGCTAGACCCACCTAACACTTTTCCCCGTGGCCAATTGCAGCGTTGATTTTCCATTGCTGAAATATATTTGTAAATAAATATAAAAATATCTGTATTTAATATTTCAAAAATAATTATATGCTATATGATGTTTGTAATAATTTTTAACATTATACAACATTTAAATAATACCATATTATTATGAATTTAAATCCAAAGTAGGTATATATAAGAATATATATATTATTAATTATAGTATTACTCACACAAACATGATGTATTCTGATATTCGGTTTTATATTGCCAATCTAAGTCAGATAGTTGCAAGTTAGCGGACAACAATGGTATGTCTGACTGTACCGTTTCATCTCCTCCGGCTTCAATTAGTAGTACATTCCAACTTGTTATTTCGGTCAACCTATTCGCCAGTACCGCACCTAAGTAATTATTGTTTTTTTTTAGTATGACATATTAAATATTTTTAATTTTGAAGAAATTATCTACACGATAATCACTATAAAAATATTATAATACGTATTTGAAGTTAATAATATAAATATATTTACCTGCCGATCCAGCGCCGACTACAATGAAATCGTATTTGCGAAGTAGCGAAGGTCCAGGTTGATCTATGATCCCCGAACCCGTATAGTTTACATCGTTTTGGAAATAATTAATAGTCGCCAATAAAATAGGCAAGAAAGCCACCTTAGATGCAGCCTTTACAATCGCTTCTATGGGTATCATTTGCACTCCACTCATTTTTCTGTAACACAAACGGCGATAATATAAAGTACACTATATTGAGACGAATTAAGGATTATGTAAATTTGTTTGATATTTTAAGTTTGAATCCACTTCTACATGATTAGTGATGTAAATTTTCAAGATCATTTTGAAAATTGTATAATTTATCATATTAATTTTTGATCAAATAAATCTTTTTATATTATTTAGTTATAGTTATAACTTATAATTATATTATTATTCATATATTCTTAATTATATTTTAAACTATATTTACTTTTATCACCATTTATACTCATTTTGATATTATTTTGATGTTATTAAATTGAACACAATGAGTCAATGATATAGTAAATTCAAAATACAAATTGTTAAATATATTAATATATAGTATATATAAACCTATATCAATATATAATATTTACCTCGGTAATAAATGTGCACATTTTCAGGCTAATATGACAATTAAATTAGTAGATTCTCAAATGCAATAAAAACTATACAAAATATGTAAGTTATGTTATCATATTATAATATTATTATTTTTCTACGGATTGGTATGTTATTACATGTACACAGGGGCGGACTGGGTAGGCGACAGGCCAGTCAGCGATTTTAATACTTCGGGCCATCTTTTACGGAAAATTAATAAACATAATAAAGTCAATTTTTTTTCCATCGAATTATTATTCAATTATGATATTTGCTTATCAGCTATCACAGTAATTGTTGATTATTTATTAGTTATTACCATTTACCTTACATAAATATGATAATATTAAAAGACTTGCTACAAATGTTTGTGATTTTACTATACCACGGCCTCGCGCATGAACAGACTACTAACTAACTATCTGCTATGTAGACAGCAAAACAAGATATTTTATAAGAACCCCATCATACAACAAATATTTAATGCATATCTATAAATATTTTTATCAGTAAAATGATTATTTTTAAATAAATAATTGCAACAAATAAAAAAAAATATATAAGTAGAATTCTAATAATATTATATTTATTTACACTAAAAATTAAACATAAATGAACATTCTTGTAAGTATAATAATTGGTAATTACCCAATAAGCATCCTTTTCATTTCATTAGAAGTGGCACCTAATCGATCAATTATTATATCATGAGGTACAATCATGCCACGTTCAAGGTTCATAAACATGAATGCTTCTAATTTGTCGTTAGAAAGAGTTGACCTAAGTCTAGTTTTTATAGTTTTAAGTATTGAAAAACTCCTTTCACAACTTACTTGAGTAAAAGCTAAACTTAATATTACCTTATATGCCGTATATAAATCATTGTAATTTGGTGTATGAGTCACTAATGTGTATACATAAAGGAATGCACATGAAATACACGATTTACAACGATTTTTTTCGGATAATGCACATTTTAAGTCATCTTCTATATCTGTGTGGTTTTCATTTTCTTCTTCGAAAAATTCACTGTTACAATCTTCATACAGAATACTAGCATCTATATTTGCTATGGCCTCGTAATTTTGAGCAAATTCTATCAACTGACGTTGAATATCTAAAACATCGACCCTGGCCATGGATGCGATTTTGGACAATGATCCTTCTGGAAACATGAATCCGGGAGTTTTTAATTTTGAAAATGTTCTTGGATCAAAAAATGCAGCATCTTGAATTAGATCCTCATTGATCATATACCTAAACAAGTAATAGAAATATGTCATTAAGAAATATTGCTGTAACTATAATAGTAAAAAATTAACAAAACTAATATTTTCATTAATAAAACATACCTATTGCTTAATTTAGCGAGTGCATTGTTATAAACAACTTTATAAACTTCAACTTCAAACAATTTCTTTTCATCAACTAGTCTTTCGTCTGCTGTCAATTCACCTGACATTTTCTTTTTAAAACGCTTTCTTTTTTTTGTAAAAGTACTTGACCAAAATATGTTATCTGTTCCATCCATTTCTTCTAAAATCGTTTGTAAATATTCAATAAATTCAGTAGTTCTTATAAAAATAATTTCAAAATTATTAACTCCTTCGATTAATTTTGATTTTAAATTATGCAACAGTTTATATCCTTGAGTATAATTTAATTTTTTGGATTGTAAGCAAGACGATGCAGTTGAACTTAAAACGAACAATGACTGAAACACATATGCTGTCAATATAGTTTCAAACTTCAGTAAGTTGTTTATAATATTCAGAGCTTCCGATTTTGCACTAAGATCAAAATCTTTACCATTTGCAACAGCTAGTAATGCTTTGATTACTGTTATAAATCTATGTTTTTCTTTAGTTGGTGTGAATAATGGATCAAATACATTATTTAACGCAACATCTCTGCTCCACCACCTAGTTTGTCCTATTTTTTGAAGGCGTAACATTTTTTCACTTCCAACAGAATTTTCAATAACATTTTGTTTCCACATTCCCATTCTTTTATATGATTGACTAAAAAATATAGCCAAACGATCCAATAATCCAAAAAGATTTATAGCTTCTGAACACGAATCAGAAGCTTGTGTAAGTGTAAGATTTAAAAGATGACTAAAGCAATGTGTGTGAATAGATTGAGGTGCATCTTTTTTAATGAGAGCTTGTAAACCATTGTGAATACCACTTAAATTCGCGGCGCCATCGTACGCCTGACTTACAATATTAGACAGAGATAACCCGATGTCTTCCAAAACATTTTTAATTAAGTTATATAAATCGATTGCTTTTGATGATTGTACTGGTAAAAATTTAATTAATCGTTCTTTTACTTCAGTTTGAATCACATAACGGACACATACAGCCAATTGATCGGTTACACTTACATCCTGGGTGGAATCTATGAGTAAACTAAAAAAATTTGCTTTTTTTACTTCTTTTCCAATTTCCTCTTGTATCCACTGTGAAATTAAATTGATTATTTTATTGATCGTAGTTTTTGAAATAAATGTAACAAGTGATCCACGTCCACGTCCTCCACTTAAATTTGAACGGATTTTACTTTTTTCAATCGCAATATTTAGATATTTTTCAAGAATCGGGTCAAATTTTGACCAACACATCAATAACTCCAAAAAGTTTCCATGGTTCATACTTCTATTGTCTAGTGTATATGCTTGTTCTTCTTTATGAGCTCTATAAGCAATTCCTTGTCTGCCAATATAAATAACTCCTTCAATTATTCTTGATAGGAAAAGTCTACGTTCTTGAACTTGAATTACTCGACTATTTCGTTGATTTATATCAATAAGAGACGAAACGTCTTTAACTTTTTTTGCTTGCATATAAGCGTAAACAGCTTCATCGTGTGTTTTAGAATTTTCATGTACTTTAATTTGTTTATAAATATTTTTAGCGCTTACTTGAACACCTTGTACAAAAATGGATTCTTTATTTACTGAAAAAGCTAAACACACGGCACAAAAAAGTTTTTCATTTTTCCTATCAAATGATAACCAATTTCTAGGAATACGAGTGTTATCAGTATTAGATAATGGACGAAAATATATTTTATATGCGTTAAATGGTAGTTGATCATACTGTGGCTGTATAGGATGATTTGACATAAAACGTAGTTTTTCAGCCAACGAAGAATTATGAGAAAGTGCTTTAAAATTGTTCGAAGATATATCTCTCAAAAAGCTATCATCTAAGTCTGATTCAGAACTCTGTGCTACTTCATCTTCATGTAGAGAATCATTGGGAACAATATTATTTCCAAAATCAACAATATTACTTTTATCAAATTCAATTGATGAAGTAATGGAAGGCTGTATATTAACGTTAAGATCTTGTGTAAATTCATTATTTGAGCATTTCATGTCAAGCATTTGATCTTTCGGGATATTAATTATGTTAGTATCGGAATAATTATAGTTTTCATATTGTTTTATTATATTACTGCACGATGGTTCAGAAATTGATGGTTGCATATTTACTATTGAATTTTGTGTTGAGTCATTATTAGTAATTGATGGTACTGTGTCAAAATGCAATGCAACTTCAATAGATGGTCGCGTGCTCGGTATAAATTCAAAATTTAATTTTTGTTGATTTTTGTCGCGAGCAATAGCTTTTAATTTTTGTCTATCAGTTTCTTTTTTTCTTGCCCATCCAGAACTACGTTTTAATTTCACAGGGTATTTATTACCATCGTCATCACCACTACGCTTGTCCATTTTAAATTGAAGATATGTTACTAATCTAAATCCCAAACATTATTGAATTAATACATTTTTATAAAAAATTAAAACAATTGATTTAACCCATCATTGTACTAATACTAAAATAAATTATTGATGGTAATATAAAAGACTAGAATACTAGACTAAAAAACCGATACCGCTAAAAATCACATTTTTAATACAATGATATATCATTGGATTCAAATTGAACACAATATACATTATAGCAGTGTTTAGAAGGTTCAATAAAACAGTGAACGCGTTCATGGTTAGCTCACGTAAAATTAAACGCGTTTTTTCAAACACTGCATAATAATATTTATAGTGTTATATTGATATTTTATAAATAGTTTACATAATTTACAAATTATAAATTCTATACTAAGATAAATTCAGTTTTTAAATTGTTTGATATTATTTTACAAAATCCAATAATCGTGATTCGTGACTAAGTAGTAAGTCTAAAGAAATTAAGCAAAGAAAAAAATTAACATTTATTTTATATTTTCCAGTCTCCATACAGTCCATAGTCTATACCTAGCAATATAATTTTAGTGGTCTCGTAGTTATTAAGCTTTCGAATTGGGCCCCATAAATGATCGTAATACGTTTAATAAATATTATATCGTATGAATTCAATTATTTAGAGAAATTAATTTTATTTCTGTTTTTCTGTATAATATGTTATGACTTGGTACGAATTAGTTAAGAATTATGATGAATGTTTAGACTTAGAGCATACCTACATACTAATATGAAGAAAAAACTATGTTGTCCAGTTATCTAGTTATTAAAATTACTAAGTTTCATTACGTGACAACAATTGTGTCGTATATACCTGTTAAAATAACCACTGACATTGCCAAACTATAACGACAATTCAAGTAGTAGTTAGTAGTAGACACTAATATAATACAGTCTACAAGTTATTAAAATGAAATATTTCTTACCTGATAGATTATAAACGATGACCGATGTTGTTGTTCTGCCTATTGGATGCAAAATAAACGCCGTTCAAAACTGTTGCCACATTTTAATTCGAAAATAACATTTCATATTTGTATTTAATATAAAAATAAACAATGGATAATGGGTGTGATAAACATGATATAATATTATTATGTTCTTCCGTCATCAAATATATGTATAATATGTAGAGTGCTGCGCGACGCGGGTATAGTCGTAACCCGTAAGCCCGTAGTGATTTAATCGGAGCGATACGAAAATAGAATAAGCCGATAACAAAAATAAATAATTAATGTGAATTAATTTTCGGCAAAAACATTGTGTATATCCAGCGTTTAGAATTCGTCATATTATTATTATTTAAGATACATTTTTGTCTGATTTTATATTTTATATTATAAATAATGCAGGGAAAAATTATATATTACAGCCGACAGGCCAGTCCGCGATCGCTGACCAGCGGACCGGGCCAGTCCGCCCCTGCATGTACATGTACATTTAAATCATTTTAAATATGTACATAATACCAGCTATAAACAGTATAAACTATTTATCATAGAAATAAATATATTATAATATTTTATGTTCTTCGCACAAAATACACATTCACACATATACTACTTGCATACACATTTTAGAAGTTATTTACAACACTTGTGCGTTTCACTTATTATATTATATTTCAGCCATTAATAGTGTGTCAATAATTATTCTATACAAAATATTATCAATGGTATAATTATTAATGAGTAATATTAAATATTATATATACTAATATGATATACATAGATTATGTTTTGCTATTAACATTTTTTTTTTAAATAAAAGTAGGTTCATTTTTTATCTAACTATTTATTCAATGTATTAGATATAAATCTTCAACATAAGTGTGTATGAAATTAAAAGTTCTTAAAATATTTTAAAACAAAACTAATAGATTGTTGACGGATATTAAAAATTTACTGTATTATAATTAGGAATAGGACTTCTATGCAATAAAAAAATTTAAAATATGCATTATGTTCAAAATATGTAAAAATGTACAAACAAAATATTGTTCTATTTAATCGAGAATAAAGCAAATCGTGGACATATCTGACAACCAATTAATTTGGACTTAAGGAAAAAAACATACAAATGCATAATAATCCTAGCCCTAATAATAATATATGGTGTATACTATTACATATTATTCTATAAAATCATTATGAATTTCTTCAATAGAACTAATATTTTCCAGCTTGAAGATTTAAAAAAATTAGGTGGACTTAACTTACAAAATATAATTGTGAATGTTTTAACTTACACAGATACACAATGTCAAACTCGCTTGCTTCACAATATAGTTGACAGGGAAAAAGATCAAAAAATGCATTTGAACTTCTTCCAAATTTTTTTAAAGTGATTTTGGGTGAGTTATATTTTTAATTCATTATAAAAGCATATAATAATCCAAAAATGATGATGTTGATAATATTTTACACTAAAAATTGGTTTTAATAATTTGTATAGCTCTTTCACGATACAAAAGTCCTAATATTACAAATAAAGAAATCGCACAAATCGTTATTAAATGGCTTGTTCAAGCACCATT
Source organism: Rhopalosiphum padi (assembly GCF_020882245.1). Taxonomy (NCBI): domain Eukaryota; kingdom Metazoa; phylum Arthropoda; class Insecta; order Hemiptera; family Aphididae; genus Rhopalosiphum; species Rhopalosiphum padi. The sequence continues at coordinate 33,549,487 of NC_083599.1, forward strand.
AAGAGCTTCTAGAGAATAAGTGTAAATATTATTAAATTTATATGTTACCATTAATTATAAATAGTATAGATTGCTCACTGCACTACAAAATACGCTGCATGTTATGGCGGGTGTCGCTACGAGGCGCTCCGTGCAGTTATTAGTTATGACGGGTGTCGTTATAATCGCTAGTAGTTCATAGAAGTGAGGATTAATTTAAATGAGTTGTGTCTTGTATGACAATAAGCGACATTAAAACAGGAAGCCAGAATAATACACTACAAAGCTTTTGCTATTTGGATCGCTGACTACCTATTTTGTGTTTAATACCTAAAGGGCTAAAGATAATAAAAATTGTCTATAATACACCTATAATACTGGTTATACTGGTTAATACTACTTACTACTAAGTTTTAATTGACAAAATTGTATAAGCATGTTACATTGTAAAATACAAATAACCGATGTGTATAATAATTTATATAAATTAGCCATATAGTTATCACATTAAAATATTAAATATTTTAAATACAATATAAATAAGTACTAACTATATTGAAAAATAAAGGAAATATGGATATACCAAGACCATTCTCGTAGTTTATTTTTGAACGAATTGAAAAATTTTGTTACTCTTTTTATGTTATCAAAATACAAATTAGTGTTTGTTTTGGAACAAAATTAATGATTAATACAGTCCACACTCAACAGCCATCGGCCAATTGTGGAATAAGGGATTTGTTTATATTTAATTTTATAGTTGTATACTGGCCAGTGTTTTATATTTCTTCGAATCATTTTCATACTTCCATGTATATGAATTCGACATCTATAAAACCACGGCTAATTAAAAATGCATTACCGATAAAGTATACAATTGGTAAATATTAAGTACATAATTTAAATAATTAATCCAGTAATTGTGAACACATATTTTTATTTTAAAGATGCCAATAGAAATGTTGATACTCTACTGAACACTACACCAACTAAAAACAATAAGTCAACGGCAATATTTTCAGGTAAAATAATAACAAATATTATTAGGTATTATACTTATTGACTTATTGTGTTTTATTTGGTTAATATACTTGCATAGCAAAAAAAACTATTTATAATCTATGATATTGCCTAACAACCAAAGTTTTTTTGTTTTTGGAAATCATAATAAATATAAATATATTTGTATGCACATTATAATATACAGTGTATAATAAGTATATCATTTGTTCATAGTATAAAATAATAATTTTTTTTTTGTTCCAGAAAAAATAATAAGACACAAAAATAAACAACATAAGTACTTAACCTTTTAAAACACAGGATTTCTTCTGGTCGAAAATATAATTTAATATTTATAATATAATATTTTTACTGTTTGTTATTAAATTTTTTTCCATTTCTAATGGTTTAACCATAAAGCAGTTAATTAACTAATACATAATACATTTATTCAAGGCTGGGCATTAACGAGTTAAAAGATAAAATTAAGTTAATTAATTCGTTACTTTTTTTTCAAATTAACTTTTAACTTAATAAGTTACTTTTTTTTTAAGATAAACATGTTAACTTCAAGTTAATTTTATTCAAAAGTATCTAAGTTGTTAATTTTTGTCCGAAGAATAATGCAAGAATAATTCAAAATTTTAGGATTTATTTTAGAAAATCAGGATTTTTTGATAGCTAATTGGTACTTAAATGTATCATTTTAAATTTCCCATCTTTAAACCAGATTTTGTGTCTAGAGTTTTTAATTTTTGAAAATTAGAAAATTTTAACTTTAAACTAAGTTAAATTTCTTTTTTTTTAAAGTTAACTTTTAAATTAACGAGTTAACGAAAAAAATATGATTAACTTTTAACTTAATTTAACTTTATTATTTTTAAAATAACTTAACTTAACGAGTTAAAAAAAATTGTTAACTTGCCAGCCTTGCATTTATTAAATTTGGTACCAATTGCAATCTTATTCAGTTTTAATAACTATACATTTGTATTATGAAAATAATTTTTTTTATAAATACTTAACATAAAATGTGACTATAAGTTTAGTGCCTATCTAATATCTATTTATTCTATAGGTATTGTTTAATTTTATTAAGTCTATGTATTGGGATTATAATTATTATTTTATTTTAACATAGTTATAACTATTTATTATTATTATAATATTATGTATTAGAGATATAGTGTATGAATATGTATTCTTGTTCAGCTGTTTCTATATAAATAAATTATGTGATAATATTCTTATTATAATTATATTTTAGGTATAACATATACATAATAATTATTTTTTTGTTTAAATAGTACAGAATCTTATAATTTTTTTTTTTTTTATGAGATATCTTATAATTATGTTAAAAGGGTATTACATTAAAAAATTGTGATATTTAAATAAATTATATAGTTATTGTATTAAACTATTAATGTATCTCGCTGTATTTATAAATTATAATACTATTATTACTTATTGCATAATTTGTTTTGTTTAAATATTATCAATATTGAAGAATTTTATAATTTGTTTTTTTTTTAATGAGATATTGTGTTAATAAGTATATATAACAGTTCATTATCTATAATAATTAATAATATATAATTTTTTTATTTTTATGAATTTTTTGTTTAAATAAACTAAAGGATTTTTTTTATTCATTATTATAACTATACCTTCTGTATAATTGGCATTAATTGCACCCCTCTATAGTGCATATATGATAAATAATTATATAATAATAAAATGTATAATCTATTCAACATCATATTCATATATTTTATTAAGTTGTCTTACATTATTATTTATATAAATATAATTATTTATAACAGATATATTGCAATTTTATGAAACAAGCATATATACTATTTAGTATTTACATATATAATTTGTAGCATAAACATAACAATTATTGCTATTGAAAATGTAATGTTATGCTATGTCACATATTATGTTAGGTAAAAGCGGACATAGAAATTTAAATTAAATTTAACAGAAACATAAATGATATGTACAAAAACATATCAGTTATGTGATTCATAAAACTTAGTTACGATACAGTTAGCAAAATGAAATGAAATTGTGTTGTTAGGGATATACATTCAGTGGCGCAGACTAGAAGTTCTAGTGCAGCAGTTGACACCCCTGAAATTTTTGGTGGAACCCCAGGCCTCAGAATACCTATATAAATATAACTTGTGTGATTTAAATGTATTGTTGAAGTAAAAATTGTGCGTAAAGGAATGTGTTACCTTGCACCGTCAAATAATGGAACAGCGTGACGTCTGACCGGATGTCGACGATAGCTGCTGCAGAGAAAACGTAAACCACCTTTAGAAGTAACGTTTTATATTTTATTTTATTTACTTAAGTAAATAAACCACATGTTTAACATTACGTGTGAGGCGGATATTCGCAGAAAAATTAAAAAATCGTAACGGATTCAATATTATCAGCTCCTAATATCCTACAGCTCTAACTTAAAAGTATTAAGAATATTATTTGACGAGCACTATAATAACAAATAACTAAAATGTTAAATTTTAATACGATGTGACCAAAAGGTACTGTTGTGTGACAGTAGCCAATAGGTTAATATGAATTGATACACGAGTGTTTAATTAATATTTAATTTGTGTTAAAATCTTAATTTAAAAGAAAATATACAACAAAACTAAGTAAATATGGAAATCTCCTAGTCTCCCACATGAGTCGATAAGCGGCACACGTGAATCGAAATATAATAATAAAAAACACACTAACAATAATATAATATATAAATATAATTTATGATGTGCAAATCTATCAATAAACCTATAATATACTCACAAGTCACGGTGGTACAGAACTACAGCTACAGATTAACGGTTGACTTCTGTGTGGATCGCCCGGTGTTGTTGATGCAAAGTAATGTTGCAAATGAAGAGTAAATGCCGATTATCGAAATCTATGACCGTTGACCACTCGCGCTACCTGTGCGGTAACGATCATCCGTTGTGCCAGATATTGCTGTGGTGGGGGTTGTTTTTGGATCGGTATGTTCCATATGCTGAAAATTCCTGTGAAAATCTATTCTTTGATAATAAAAATGCATAAATCATAAACTATTCGTCCGAAATATGATGTAAACATATCGGATATACTATACTCAAAAATAATATTCTGTTTCGGAATATGAAATCAGAAATGTATGTTATTGTACAAAAAAGTAAATACTAATAACACAGAATAAATATATATTATATATATTATTCTGTGCTAATAAAGTTATGATGATAAAAAATAATTTAATTATTAAATTATAAAAAGAAATATTTTTAAAAACGTCAATAGTTTTTCACATTAGACAAAATGACAACTGTCAAAATCACGAATATTTCCATTTATTTCCAAATTATTTTGTAGTTAAAAATGTATAAAAGATTCAAGTTAAATAACCTAGATAGAAAAAAATATTATATACCTACATCTGTTTTAACATTATTTTAGTAATGATCTATAAGAAAAATATATTAATTTTGCAGTTTAAACATGTATAAATAATGTTTTTGAAATATTATAGTCGCATTATTTGGCCAACATACCTATTTACATTAAAATATTATTATTTTTAAATTGTTTAAATTGTATAATAACATTATTTACCTATATACATTTTACATATAATGTATTGTTATTGATACTTGATAGTTGTACTTACATTATTTTAATAATAATGTTTTAATGATACTATTTTTCTTCTTAGTTTTACTATTATTTACTTCACTTTTATTTTTCACCAGTACTTTTAAATATATAATAATAAATACATATATATTTTGATTTGAGAATCTAGTTTAATGAAACGAGATAATTATTCTTGACGATATTTAAAATTTCAATTTTACTCAAAACTGTATATACACTTGATATTTGGTAAGATATTCCTTCCTTTATTTGAGATCAAATACATACAAATTGCAGAGCATATATTTATATAGGTATTTAAGTATAATATACAAACATCATTTTATAATACTGTATACATATAATTAAAACGATATGACACTGTATATATTATTTTGAAAACGGGAAGATGCATCAGCAATTTAAATGATTAAAGGCGATGGATTGTAACATTTTCGTATTGCTTCTAAAAAATATAAACAAATAATTTTCTAATTAACTAAAAAAAAAAAAAAACATTTTATGATTTTTTTTTAAATTTATATTAGTCCAAATAGTATGGGATTTAATTTAGTTAAGGTTATTTTAGTTAGGCGTATGAAATGGCTCAAAGTTTTAATCTTCAAAATAAAAATATTCATTTAAAATTAAGGTAATAAAAATATTTGTTTTAAATTTATTGATTAATACAAGGCCGGGTTTAGTAATGTGGAGGCCCTGGATCAACCCTTAGAGGTAAATGTTATTTTTCGATCACATATATATACCTTTATTTTAATATTTAATTTTAATAATATACTGTTATAAGTGAATTTAATTTAATAATAAATTAAAATTTATCGCAAAACAAAATTTTATTTTAAAGTATGGTTTAAAATATTAAATTTATTTATTAAAATATCAAAATAATAATAATAATAATAAAAATGTGATACAATAAAATAGTAGTATATTACATTTATTAGATAATATGTCGTATATATGTGCAACGATACCACGGCCAATTATTAATATTATATTATCTACATCAGATATCGCCGTCGGTCGTTGGTTCGTTGCATAACAGTTGATATTTATAATTGTTTTGAGATACCCCCGGTCCCCCGACTCTATCGCGCCTGGTCATTTGGCCATTGCCGCACGTCAATGACCTCAGTGTGCTTGTGGCGGCGTTAACCATCCCGGCCGATACGCGCTCGTCCGCCGTGCGATCGGTTGTTTTTTTTGTTATATTGATGCTGTGTGCGTGATCGCCGTGCGTTAGATATTTTATTGGATTTCGAACGTTTTTGAGCTATTTCTGCGAGCTGCTCATCCGCCGTACGCACCGTGTGTGCCGTTTTTCGGTATATTTGTCCGCTGTAGGAAACCGTTGTCCATATCGACGTAATCGTGTGCACTTGCCACTTATGGACCGGTAAGCCGCCCTGTTGCGTAACCCCCGTTCGTGCGTCCATAAGTTGCCACGTCGCGCGTTTATCTACAGCGGCAACAGTGCGCGAAATATTTGATTATCAATAATTATCGTATCATCAAAACACTACCCGGATCGGCGGCGAATAGTGATACCAGCCGGCGGCCACCGTATGTAAACAACATCATTGTTATTATTATTATTTTATATTATTGCCGTTACGGCGTTGAATTTTTATATATTTTTGTTATTTATATTATATGGGCGCCCAAGTATTATTGTGATATACCTTTTTATTTATTGCAATAGTACGGCGGTGCTGTCGGGCCCGTCATTTTACATACTATACATTGTTTTTATTTATATTTTATACTTCTTATTATAATATTTTCGGGTATAAGGAGTACCCTGTCCCCTTTGGGCTTGTGTTTGCGGTGCCTAGTGTACGTATATGAGTGTGAGTAGGTGACCGCGTTATATATACTTTTTTATTATACTTATTATTATATTTTTATTGAGTGTAGCCGAATCGGTCGACGTACCTCTGGGTCGACGGTGAGGGTTTGGCCTACATAATATGTTCTGTTATTATATAGGTATATATAATTAATATATAAATACTGAACTTAAACAATAACTTTGCGAGATTATATATAATGCGTACCTACATGATTATTATTATTCTATTTATTAATAATTTATGTTTTAAATGCAAATATTTGTATTTAACTATATACTAGTGGCTGTATGTAAACTGCGACAAAAAAAAATTAACATTATACAATCTGCGACAATTTACTTTATAAATAATAAATATAATATAATTATACATATAGATACTACGTAGATACCGATACGTTAACATGTATTATACATGCATCATATATACATTATACTTATGTGTACATATATAATTTAATTAATATGTTATTTTGGAGACAAATTTGTAAGGAAAATCAAGATTTATTTTTAAGTTTTAACACAATATACTAAACTCGGTTCCTTCACGTGTACAAGATTATCATAAGTTGGGTTAGTACGTGCTGTGTAATAAGTAAATTAGTAAGACGTCATATTATACTGAAGTAACGTCGCGATAAACCGAAAAAAGGTTAATCTGAATGAGGCGATAATCCGAACGACTTCGAGTGTACTTACATCGCCACGTCTGCAATTCCGTTGCACACGAATTGCGGAGTCGATAAATTGTGTCCCCCAAAAAATATCATATTCATATATACTATGTAAATTGCGGCCCATGTATACTTTTAAAACATACGTAAATAATTGCGTCCCGAGTATATTTGGAATGTCCGTAAACTGCGACCAGGGATATTCCGATTTCCGGTCGGCTGTACAATTTGATGATAAGTATTAATTTTGATTGATAATAATAATATGTTCACTAATATAATATTACAAACAGCCAGTGTACATTTGATCAAAGATCTTACGCATGAAGTTTTACGTTGTTTACAACTTACATCATTTTTCAATTTAATAAAAATGGTCGTTATAAAAAGCGAAAGGAATAAAACGTTGATGAGTTCAAATCTCGTTTTCACAAATTGCTAAAAAATGATATTCAACGTAGTTGGTGTAATGGTGTTGCACAATTAAAACATGTGTTTTTCAAATTTAATGATAATAATATGTGTATAAATAGTTTTCAAGATCCCAATAATTTTAAAATTTTGGAACAAAAAAGAAATCGACAGAAACTTGGCAACAATTTAAAAAGAAAAGCCATTGATGATACGTTTACCAGGCCAATATTATAAAATTATTAATTCTGAATTAAAAAATGCTTAGATGTCATTTACGTATGAATCAAAAATATTTTGGTAGGCATACATACAAAATTATGCCCAGGTGGCCAGGTCGCAATTTACGTATAATATATAAAATATACCAGGCCGAAATTTACTTATGTACAAAATATACCCGGTCCGCAATTTACATAAACAATTAAAAATGGAACTCAATTTACAGCGACCCACGAATTGTGTCCCGAAATCTTTTTTCCGCGCGAATTGCGTCCCGGTGATATTTAACGACTACACGAATTGCGTCCCAACGTAAAAAACATTATTTTCCTCCCATTTTATACAGACTATTAGTACTGTCAATAGCAAATTATGGCTATCGATAAGTTAAAAATATTGATTTTTTTTATTTTTGTCGTAATTATGCAATTAGAAGTAAAATGAAAATCTGTAGGTTTAAATTTCGGGAATGTAATATAATAATTAAAATAAAAAAATAATAATAAAGTTTTAAATATAAAATTTTAAAATTTTAAATCTGGTAAAAACTTGAGTGGAAAACCTAACTTTTTTATATTCTTTACTCAAACCAACCGATTGAATTTTCCTCCACCAACTTTGACCTAAACCTGCATCCTTTCATTATTAATTAATTAATTATCGGTTCAATAATCATCGCTATTAATAACGATGAATGAATTGCTTTTTTAAAATCGACAATTATTATTTTAGGTGAACAATTGATATTATTTATTAGAAATTCAAATTAGAGATGTGTAAATACTTTAATATAAGTATCTAAATTTTTACTAGGAAGTAAAAAAAATACTAATGTTATATAGTGGAGCGTCGATTGTCGGCATGTCAATTATCCGGTCTGTTAATTATCCACACTCAAAATTGTTGTGTACAAATTTATTTTTAGTTTAATTTAATTTAATTTAGTTTTATCATTCGTTATTCTCCTTTTATCGTGTACATATTATTATGAAATGCGATATTATTTTATTATCTACTATCAACTATGGCTCACTCCAATGTAGATAATATTTTTTTACATAATCTTAAATTTACTATTTATTTGGTTCGTAAACGCGATCGAGTACACACTTGTGCAAACTATTTAAAATAGTGCGAATAACCAACGCTCTACTGTATTATTTTTTAAACCATGGATTGTAAAAATGTGTATAAACAATTTTGGGCAACTTTTAGTTCCATCCACAAATTTTGAAACAACCACTTAGAAAATAGAAATTTAAAAAAACGGACGCAATTCGTGTACGCTTATTAGAGTACACGTTTAATTTATTAGAATTTTTTTATTTCGGGACGCAATTCGTGTGTAGCTTACAATTCGTATCTGCGTGCTTTAACGAATAACTACGACCGTTCGTATTTACGTAAGGTTCTGAATTTGAAATATGTCAATGAAATATTGAAAAATATTTTTTTGTTCGGTTATAGATGATTAGAAATAATATATTGATTACACACAGAAAATATTTATAATGAATAACTTAACAGTTATCGACCACGGTTTACGAATTACTATAATATGATAATGGTTACAAATTAAATTTGTTAATCGTAAAACTGCTTAAAATATGGTATATTGCCATATTGTTATAAATTGTATTGTATTATTGGTTATCTTATAGGGCTCGACACGTAATGCCCTTAGAAAGTATTAAGTATGCTTGCACATATATTTTTTTCTACACAACATTATTATTTGTATAATTAATATTTTCTTTAACTATAAATAATATAGTCAAAAGCAAAGTAATTTTTAAATATAAAATTCTGATTTTTAATTTTTAAACAAAATTCAAATATTAAATAAACATAGGTAGTCTTTGAATAAAATAAATCTTTTTGTAGTATATTTCTGTGGACGTATTAGACCAGACTGACAATAATATTTACGGCTATCAACAATAGTTATTGAATTATTTTCCTAGAAAAGTATTGCACATGGCAACTTTATTGTATAATAAAAATATTTACTACAAATTATAGCTATTAATTTACGTTTATTAATCAATACGGGCAAATCATTATTTTTAATGTCGAATAAAAATTTTGAAAAATATAATATAAAAACATTTAGTAAAAAATCTCAATATGAATGTAATTATTTTTTTTATTTACGAATTTTCAAACTTTTTAATCATAAATTATAAACATATGGCTGTGAATTTAATGCATTAGCATGGTTTATTTTGCTACACCGTATAAAAAAATGGATCGGCAAAAATTTGTTTTGACTTATTTACAGTTCAAATACCTAATCTTATTTTGCATATTTTATGGGTTAGGGTATATATAAATACATGTTTCAAACGAATTTTTTGTATAAATGCTTTTTTTCGTACTATTCTATTTTTAATCGGATATTTAACGAGTATTATTGACTATTGTAGGTGCTCTTGAAGTCAAGATTAAATTAATTTACTGATATCAAGTCGTACATAACGGATGACAAAAATCGTTGATTGTACAATGCAATAACTACTTTAATGGTATAATAAAATATATAATTTTAAGTAGAAACATATTCTATTCTAAGCATATCATTTTTATATAGATCTTGTATATGAAGAATATCAAGACTAGTCAAGCCCAATAAGTCATATATTCATGCAAGCATACCAATTTGTAATATTACTAATATTTAAACTAAAATTAATAAAAAATTAGAATACAAGTTAAAGTTTAATAGTTAATTTTTGAAAAAGGAGAGCATATTTTATCAGTTTTTAGTGCATTAAATTCACAGGTCACAGCCTTGATTATAAAATATGCTCTAAAATCTAAAAATCGCTAAATATGCAAAAATATGCACTATATTTTTGATATTTTGTTCGTAGTGTCTTGAAATAGATTTCTAGCTCACTATAAAAAATAAATCTAACAGTCAAAAAAAAAAAAAAAAACAAACAAATGCAACAACTTCCAAGCCCAAGCCTTTATATCACTTATTAATTGGATCCTTATTGGTTATTATTATTATTAATATAATTGAGTGAGTATAATACTATTATACATATTTTAACAGAATATATGTTCATGGTCTATAGTGTACCACAGTACAAGGTAGTGTATAGGACGAATTTTATTCAACATGTTCATGAACTGTATTTGTGATTTAAATGTAGATGGTCAGTGGTTATAAGTATGTTGATGACACCTGTTTTCTCTGTTCCGATATAAGTTGGGATTAGGTGCATAAAAAAAACTCAAGGCCTAAGTATAGTACTCAAAAAATTAAATTTTATGGAAACTGAAATTAAATGTTAAAAAAACCTATTTGAATGCAATATGCCTATGGCCTATCTAAGAATAGTACATTACGTACTGTGTAAACCACCTTTTATTTATTTTGTTAAAACTGCGATAAGTAAACGAACAGTACATCGTTTAGCAACATCTGTTAAGCCTATAATACACGAACGAAAGACAAAATGTTTTAACTGGGATACTAGAAAACTAATAAAGTAGGTTTCCATAAAATTCACACTTCATGAGAATATTCAAGGTTTTTATTTCCAATACTCTATAATCTATAAAACGGTTAATTAATATAAAAACATTTTTAGGACTTTTGACCCGGTGATTAATATTTTATATGGAAATTTATAAAAAATATAAAAAGGAAAATGTCTATGAATATCTCAAAATGACTCAAATATTTTAAAAATTGTATTCTATTATAAAATTAATCGTAACTAGGGCTACTTCTATGCAGTAAAAAATTATACCAAAATATGCAAAAACAATTTTTTTTTAAATACTAGTTAATATTATTATACATGCTATTATTAAATTATGTTTTTTTAAATTTTCAATTGTGAACGACCAGCGATTAAATTGACGATTTATATTGGCTGAAACTCCTTTCCACATCCAACGATATTTTTATATGAACATTTATAAAAATATAAAATGGAAAATGTCTATAAATTTCTCAAAATGGCTCAAATATTTTAAAAATAACGTAGTATCACAAGTGTTAAGTACCATACCTACATTTTACTACTTAAAATTAATATGATAGATATGAGTACAAAATGATGTGATTTTAGAATTTATGTAGTGATTATTTTTATCAAAATATTACATTATTTTGTAGACCAACAATAAATTAATAATATTATGTTTATGTCTTGCCAAAAAATGGGACAAGACAATAATATCAAAACATTAAATTAGGTATTTAAATTGTGGACTATGCCATACTCAAATTACCAACAAGCCATAAAATATTAACTATTATGTATTTATACGTTGGCGGACAAAACACCTTTTTTTACTAAATTCAAACTCAAAGTAAAAAAATTACATTTGATTTATCTATTTATTATAATTATTATAATATAATTATAATATTTAATACTAGGTATAACAAAAATGTACATATTGATATTTTGTACAATAGGTAGTTATTAACTTTACTTAAAAATTTAACAATGTTGAAGAAATAAAATATGATGTTTATTGCGAGCCACAATGAAACCCGTTCGCCAGCCGTACGAGCACGCAGGCCATATGTTTGATACATTGATATTTGATACCACTATCATGGCACTATCGTATTAAATAATTCACAGTTTTTTTTCGAAACTAGAAAAAATATTAAAAATCAGGAAATTGATGGAATTAAAATGTTAAAACGTCAATATTTTCAGAAAAAAAAACTCTACAAAATGGCTATCTTCTATTTTTTTTTAAATAATTAAATAAAAAAATACATTTTTTAACTTTTTTACCAAAACATAAAAATAAATTAAAACATCAAATATTTGTAGTTCTTGTTCCTGTGAATCTTATTAAAAAACCAGAATTATGATATCTCCATTATTTCAGGAGATATCGCAGTGGGTAAATTCTCGCGGACACTGTATAATAGTATAAAATTACAATAATAAAATAATTTTTCAAAGTTGGTTTTTATTAGAAAATTGGTTCTAATTTTTGTTTTGTAAAGGTTAAAATTAAAAGTTTCCAGTAGTTTTTAAAATAATCGAAAAAAACATACAAGAAATTAGATAAAACTGGAATTTATTTCGCAAAATCTTCAATTTTTTTTTTTTTTATAGCTTTTTTCACGTATTTATACCAAATGTTTATGTCAGCATTTCTTATTCGTGGTGTAATTTTCAGAATATTATGATTCTTTTGGAGGTATTTATAAATTTATTGATATTTTCAAGTTTCAATGGTTTTTAAAACATTTGTTTTTAATAAAATATTTAGTCCAGGGTAAACATTCTTGAAAATGTAATATACGATCCTACATAATTTTTTTTATAACCGTATAAAAACATTAAAAATACACGAGCACAATTTTTCTCATAATATTGAGTATTATATTGGGACAATATATGTATTGTAATGATGAATAACGATGTGAATTATTTTGTTATGATTCATAAACATTATTTTTGGTGAATTAAAACGTATATTATCAATTTTACTAAACCTATTGACATTTTCAAAACACGTAGATTAATATTAAAATATTACGATATTTTAATGTTTATGATCCTGATCATATACTGTTGTATGCCATGGTGTTATATATTACCTTTATAGTTAATAACAATTATACAATATGGTATAAATATTAAATACACATTATAATAATTAAATAATAATAAATATAAAAAATACAATGTTTTTGGCAATAAATTAATCAACCTATGATTATAATAGTGTAATTATACTACTTTTAAATTGAATTACTTCAATAGAAATTAAAAAAAAAACAAATCATGAAATATACTTGTGATTTAGAGTGATTGATTACTACCATCGAGAATCGTTTTTTATACACAATGATATATCAATATATCATTGAATTCAAATTTAACATATCCATTACAGTAACCCACACGACACATTATGTACAGCAGAGTGTACCAATTGCAAATGTATATACTCTTTTGCCGACTTTTTTTCTAGTTTTTTCCGATTGTTTTAATAAATATCGAGAAGTACCTCCTAAAATTACCATCTAGATCCAATTTCATACAATAGAAACCCACATTGAAATTGATGATATGGTCATTTTTTCTAACGGAAAAATGTCATCGAATAATAAAAAAAAATTAGACGTGATGCCATTGAAAAGTGTAAAAGTATAATATACATAGATAGGAGTGAAAACGGATGTGTCTGTCATCACGTTTTGGAGTAGGTATAATGCTTTGATTTTTGACTTCAGTCCCTCTTTGAAAAGGAAAATTCATCTAGTTGGTACTTTGGAGGATCTTCTAAAGAGTCAGGAAAAACCGTGAAAAATTAACGGAAAAACGGGAATTTTTACGCATAACCACTATTCAACAAAATCGATTTTTTTATATTGCTGTAACTCAAAACCAAATCATTGTAAATAATTGAAATTTTCACAAAATGTTTATATTATTGTTATCTATATACGATTCAATTTTCAAAATATTGAGAATTTTTTTAAACTATTCATAATAGACCATTGAAAATATTGATTTTTCTAAATTTTTTTTCTTGAAATGCCGATAAAAAAATTTGGCTTTCCAAAAAATCTTTAAAATTTAATACAAGGTTTATTATAAGTTGTACTTATCGTAGTAAAAAAATATCAAAAATCGTTAATCACAATATTTTTGTTTATAAGCATTTAAAGTTCAAATGTATACGAAATATGTCAAAATCGCGAAAATTTACAAGCAATTTTGAAAGTTGAAAATTCATAATATTTTTATGATTTATCCTAAGGTTAAAAAACCCAATACAAGGTTATTCATATGTTTTCCTTAAAATCATGAAAAGCATAATAACGTTATCGAACGTGTAAATGCAGCATTGAATGCAATATGCTTATCTAAGAATAGTACATTTACTATAACTGAGTACATTGTACACCACCTTTTATTTATTTTTTAAAACTGTGATGAGTAAACGAACTATTATATACAACGGTTAGGAACATAACATATAGTACGCGAACAAACAACAAAATGTTTTAACTGGGATTCTATTTAAGTAACATGACATAAGTTTTTACTGAATAAACAATATATTATAGACATTATTATTCTGTTTTGATGGAAACTGAGACGATTTACTTATAAAAGAACTCGAGAAGTACATGGTTGGATTCAATATAATATTTAACGTTCATATAATTGTTAATATTTTCTTGTATCAAAACATAATGTTTTTTGTTAAGTATAATTTAATTACTACAATTGTAATAATTACATTTTGTGCTACGATTTCAGCTCATGAAATTCTAAAAAACGTTCGAAGTATGTTGAATTAAATTATATAGAACAAACCTTTTTTAATATTTTTATTTTTATTGTACTGAAATTTATCAGCAATGATTTAAATAAATGTAATTGTATGTCATAATTATATGTAGTATGTATTTTGGTATAGAATATAATTTATTTATTTATTTAAACATTGAATAACGTATACAAAATATTAAATAAACAGGGATTTTTTAAATAAATTATAATGTTAAAATTATCGTTTTATAAAAATGATGCAGAGCTGTGCAACAGTATAGAAAACTCGAACTAATAAAAATATAATTTTTAGAGGGCTGTGCAGGTAATATTTTTAATTAATTATAATTATTTAACAAATAGTAACATATAATAGTTATAGTTATAACTTATATTTATAAGTTTTTATATCTGAGAAACCACACGAGGAAACAGATAGTAATAATATGCTAGACAAATACCAGATTTTATAGCCAATCACTAAATAAATAATAAATTAATTATAAGCAGGGCTCGGGACTTATAGCACTTAAAATCGTTAAAATGAGCTCTTAAAAAAGCGCTTATAAACATCATTATAAGCAGTCAAATAATTATTTAAAAAACTTAAATTTGAGCAAAAATATTTAATCAAAAAAAAAAACTTTCTTATTACATGATAAAATAGGTTCTAGATTTATTTGCAACTATGCTAAAAATAATATAATTAAAGATTCTAAAAAAAAAAAATTATATTATAAAAAAATCATACTTCACTTCCTAGTTCCTAGACATTTTGCCTTGTTACTTATAGATTTTCCAAGGGATTTTCCTAAAAGACCTTAAAAAGTAGAAAAACTGATCAAAACAGCAAAAATAATCAGAAAAACTGGAAATAGGCATCTTTTTAAAAAATCGTTGAAAAAAGCAACAAAAAGCACTTTTAAATTTCATAAATGAACGTGTTGTACTGTTGTAACAGTACATACATTTTCATAGCACTCTGCTACATTTTAAGTCAATCCATAAAAATAAGCAAATGCTTTAAGTACCGAACCCTGATTATAAGTTATACTCCTTAAAATATATTTTATAACTAGTATTTCTTATTCCATTAAATTGGTTGATTTAGAATAAGCAAATCATTAATAACTAACTAAACTGTTTATATTTTTCAAGAATATTTTTGTGTAATTTAATTTTATTAATTTTAAAATATTATAGATTTACTAAATTATGCAGGATTTAAAAGTAAGCATTTATAATTCTCATACAAGTCATTTTATTGTTATTGTAGTTCTTAAATGATATTTTTATAATATTCAGAATTTTTTATTCTTATAAGTAATTCGTAGACCGTGTTATAGTTTATTTTATAATTTTGAATTTTTATTTTTATTATACTAAAAAAAAGATTGAACCGATTAATTCATATTTATCGGTGTTCAATTTGTATTTTTTTCTTATAAATTATAATATTTCAGAGGACTTTGCTGCTGTAGTCTCCATCACTTACTCCGCTTCAAAATTTTAACTATCATATTTATAATTATTTGTCATTTTTATTTAGTTACAAAACTATTTAAAAGTTTATCATAAGCGTATACTTCTTTTCTACAATGCTTTTAAGTTAATGGTTTGTCGTTAATAAAATATGTAAATATGTTAATTATGTATAATTGTATATATATATATATTTTTAAATTAATATATAAAACTTATAAAGTATCAAATTTTTTGTCTAACTGGATGAAATCTTGCCTAACCATTTTATGTAACAAACTACAGCCTTTGTACTTAACTTACCGGTGTTCTTATATGAGTAGTAACATCTTAAGTGCAAATCATGGTGTATGGTAGTTGATTATTATAAAATACTAAATTGACACAGGTGCTTTTGTCTCTAGGATATATGCATCTAAAAGATTTGTATGATACATGTTTCAATGTTTGAAACCAGTACAAGATAGCTAATAAAGTGTTTTAAAAATTAAATTAATAAATAATAATGTGTATTAAATTAGTATAATTTAATTTCAGATAATTCAAGGGATGATGGATTGATCGATACTTGTGAAGGTAGTTTTTGAAAGTACCTACATAAAAATTGTTCTAACCATTGTAGATTTATATATTTCTTTAATCAATATCACATAAATTCTAATAAAGATAAAACACAAAAATAAGTCAGTTAAGAGTGACTTATTCATTAATTTATAAATTTCATTTCGATTTGAAATTATGAAAACAAATCACTTTTTTTGTTAACTATAAATTCTGTTCATTTAAACATTTTAATTGCATACATGAATATTAAAATATTATATATGGTTTCAATTCGAATTATTTCATTTATTTTAAAACCAACTGTATCTAAATTAATTTATAAATAATAAATAATTGATCATATATTTTGTTTTTTAGCAACTATAGGTTTGTATTTGCTATATTTTTATTGCCAAAAGTATTATCATACGTATATTTATATACTTATTGAGTATCGAGTATTTTCTAAATAAGATTTTTTCTGTTTCCAAATTGCGTGCAGACATCATTAGGTATCTGTTCGAATGCGTGCGTAGTATATTCGTGACTGAGTATTAGTCAACCGATTAACCAAATTAGTTCGGTCAGACTTCACGGATCAGTCAAAAATACTTGAACTTTCTCAGATTTTACATATACGTTTTGTGCATGCCCATCTTTGAATATTGTGATTTAAAAACTTTTTGAAATTAATTAATTATGTATTATTTTTTAATTTTTTTCACTACACATTACACTAACTTTCATTTTTATCTTTGCTCGTTTAACCGATCGGCATAGTTACTAACTAACTGTCGAAAATTATTAATTATCCAATGTGCAACATAAATGTTATCATATTTTAATCATATCTAATCGCCGTGTACTAATCTAGCCACATTCCCCATAGAAAACCCAACGTACAGAATATTGAATTTACTAATTATATTTACAATTATAGTACCTATACGGCATAATACGTGCAGGTAGACGAAAATCGGTCGTCTGCTCAATCTTTTACACACGTATTTAGTGCTTGTTACCCAACTTCGCTTTACCATAAAAGAACCAGCTGCGAATGCGTCACCACAGAATTCGGTTGTTGACCAAAATTGCTCATATTTTTAGTAACACGACTTTATGATTATAGTAATAGTATAATATAAATGTAATATAAACAACTCATCTAGACACACCCCGTATGACGTACCTTGTCTGAGTAACTCTTGTAAAAACAAAAAACCCTATATATACGCATCATTGACGTCATATAGTCATACATATGGCTAATGTTTTTCTATTATAAATATTACATAAATTCAAAATCCAAAATTCAAAATTGTGGAACGTCTAACGGAGAAATCTAAATGCTGTGTAAAAATATAAACTAGCTATTGTACATTTGAAATAGATATTATACATGTCTGAGAGTAAAAATAATTGGAAAATTGTCACTTCATGTGATGTATATAACTGTAATATTCTATTTAAATAATAAATGGCTTCATCAAAAAAATGAATGTAATTTTTTTTTCTAATATTTTACTATTTATTTATTTATGTAGCGAATATAGGTAAGTTTCATAAGTTGTATTAATTGATAATAAGTTTTTGAAATTTACGTCTGCGTATATAACGTCACGTTCGCATAAATATAGGTTTATATTTATATTTATTATTAATTATATTCAATTAAAATACCAGAATTTTCTAAATTGTGCGATTAGATAAATATAATTTATAAATTAACCATATGTGATCATTTATTGATTTTAATCTCAATAAAATCATAATCAAATATAATTGTAGTTTTATATTGTAATATTGTATGATTTATGGGTGTTGTGTTAATAAAATGATATTATTTTTTAATTTTGTATAGAGGATGAAGGTAAGTTCAACTTCTGTCATTCTACACACACGTTTTATAAGTTATATTCATGTTACCGTAAAATTATAAAAGTGAATTATTTAACGTTTATGTTTTATTTTATTTAGAAAGTTTAAAAGGTACATCATTTTCGAGTTTTTAATTAAAATTTTAATTTTTATACTTTTATGTTATATGTTTTTCATAATATATATTATACATTTTTTTTTTCACCATTATTAGTAAAAACTCATGAATATTATAAGCCTATATAAATGAAAACAATCTATAGCACTATGTAATATAACCTGTTTTTTAATTAAGTATTTTGTCTAGTTGTCTCATTTTTACTTATATTGTGGCAACTCTCCTATTTTATTTCCCACGTAGTTATCGTTCTTAAAAAATGAGATACGGTTTTCCATCACTGACAATTTTCCACCAATAAGGGATTATGAATAAAAATAACGTTTATGTAGAGGAAAATGGACCCACCCTTTATTATTATTTCAAGTACGGTATTTTTCAAATCAAATAACCTATAGTGCAGACTAACACTGCTGATTGAGTAATTTACGACTAACTTATATGAATCATCCTATATGAGCTAATTTGTAAGAAAAGAATAATTTGTCAAAAAAGCAATTAATTATTTAGTTTAAAAATATATTACGCAGTATTAAAAAATATCGATTACAATTAATTAGTATTATGTATTCAATTTTTTTTTAGCAACACTCAGTACGTAATTTATATTTAATTTTAATTTTTTTGTTAAAATGTATAATTTAATTTTTAAGAGATTTCAAAATTAATTCAAAATACGTATGATTTTGTCGACTGGGAATAAAGATTTAAATCGCTAATATCCTTAAAGTTTCTTTTACAGTACATACACGTTGTATTCTATATAAAACAAACATTTAAAACCATTACCGTTCAAAATGTAAATAATGATGAAATATTTTTAATAATTATTTCAAATATTTACAGATCAGTAGTTTATTTAATTAATATGATATAAATGCAATTTTATCTTTTTCTCTCAGGCCCACTATAGTGAGTTACAACATAGATAAAAAGCATTTACGTAAATTTTTTTTTTTATTTGTGATTTTAGAATAATCTTTATGTAATAATAACCTATTACAAAAGTTATAGGTAGATACCCGCAAAAATAGTATTAACGGTAACTTCTGTAATAAGTATATCTTACTTTAATATAACTCAAAATTATAAAAAAAAATGTTTACGTGAATTCCTTTTATCTCTGTCGACGATATAGGCCAGAAATAGAACACAAATAGTGATCTTATTTAATATACCCACAATAAACATTACTATAAAGCACAATAGTGCATATATATAGTATGTACTATATTAATTCGTATAATTATAAAATTATTAATAGCTATGTATTATTTAAAATTTTTTTTATAGACTTTATATGTAAGTCGTTTAATGTTTATTGTGATATTTTTTTTATACAGTAAATTCTCGTTAAAACGAATACCAATAATACAACGATAATCCCGTTATAACGAAAGTCATAGAAGTTCCCTGCCGAGAAGCAGGACTTATAAAGAGCTTTTTCGAATTTTTATTACAACGAAATTTCCGTTATAACAAAAAAAATTCGGTACCCTGGAGTTCGGTTTAACGGGATTTTACTGTATTTAGTATTTTTAATTACTCCTTTTCTGAAACAACAAAGATAAAATATTTGTTATTTAATAAAACATTTTAATTTTTCTATTTAAATGACCAATAATAGGTATAGAAAATAGATAATTTAATGATAATTTTTTCATTCTGTCTTGATCCAATCAGAGTTGCTATAATATTCGATCTGGTTCACAAGTATTAATATTGTACTTGTTCACAGATCGTTGTGACATAAACTTATTCATGATACAAACATATACTACATACGTATGACTATAAACTTTTTATAGAACGTATTATGTACATATACCTCGATATAAATTAATTATTAATTTAACCTTATGTTTTAATTTACAGCTAAGCATTGTATGTATCAAATGTTTTTTCTTTCAACGAATATATATTATAATTATTTTGTACAGAACAATTTTTTTTAATTTGTAGAATCTGGATTAGGCCAAGAATAAATTGGTTTTAAAAAAAATAAACTTAGATAAATTATCACACTTTAAAACAGTTAGAATGCTTCAATTTTCAACACTCATAACGGTTTTTAGTATAAAATTGAAATAAAAAAGTACCTACCAATTATAGTTCAAAAAAATTTTAAAAAAATTACAAAAACCAGAGAAAAAACTGAAATATTTCTGTGACTCGTTTTTTTTTTAAAGTTGTTGATAATGTTGATGAATAAATTTCATCGCTTATCATAGTTATGTGATTTGAAACGGTATCATTGGAAATATGTATTTTTTGTATGTATTATCTAAGCAGCATTATCTCCTAACGTTGTACTACAGCCATCCTCCCTACAAGGCATGATTAAATCCTTCTCCTATGATGAGATTTTTTTCATTACACAGTGATGTCATATGCTCTTCCCTTTTTGGATTTTTTATAATGATTTATTATCTATTATACACGAAAAAAAAATGTAGGGTCTGTGACAAGTCAAAAATGAATAACCCCACGCTTTCAAAAAAGCTGAGCACGCCACTGATAAAATGCAAAGTGATATTATCAATAATGACACTTTAAGACAGTGCACTGTGCAATAAATTGTCGCTTCGATGTTGTAGCGATGTTATATTGGAACTTGGAACATGTAACATTACAATGCGAGTATTGCGAGTGGCATTCGAGTTGCAACAGTATTCCTACAACTGCTAATCGGCCGTCTTAGCTGACATGCATGTAATATTGTATCCATATTTTCTCGCGATATTTCAGTAATATTATAGAGTAGGTAACATTTTTATGCGATGTTTCAATAAAACGTCGAAATAACAAATCAACCGCATAAGAATCGTAAAACAACATTACCTTGATGTTGCATACCAGTTATTATTTAATATGAAAACCATTTTCGAGAAAAAATTTACAAAAAAGAAACATACGTATAATGTATATGGTTCTCAATCCGAGAGACATGTCAGCCAAGAGTGACATAGAGCATATGTCATAGACGATAAACCCAGCTTAAGATGACACGAAATCTCTACCAGGGTCAAATTTTCCATTAAAATTTATAAAAATAATTATTATATTTGCTCTTATTTTTTTTTATTTGCTAATTTAAAGTTTAAAGTGTTAACGTTTTAATTGATCCCAATAACTCAAATAAAGTTATCAATCTACATGATACCCATTACTTAATATAAAATATATTTTACAAATTGTAGTTATACAAATATACTAATGAAAAAAATTGTCTAGACAATTTTCAATATTGTAATAATGTAATCGTCACTCGTTTTTATGTTCAACATTGTAATAGTAACAATTATAATACATTTTTTATCTAGCCCAATATGGTACGTATAGCTATTGATATTTAACTGAAAAGTAGTTCTTTAATTGTATGTGCGAATTTGAAATTTGTCTTTAACAAAATTAATTTACCGTAACAGAAACGTGAAATATCTTTTTTTTAAACCACATTATAAGATAATATTTAATGTGGCGATTGTACTAATATTAAAACTTACAAGTTTCCATAAAGGCCTATTTACTAAAGAGTTTTCCATATTTATAAGCTTCTAAACATAAATAATTGATTCTTGGGTTCAAAAGCCATAAAATGCTATTTACTCTGACGACATAAAAGATCAAATGCACATATCATAACCAGTGTCGAAATTAAGAAATCAGAGGACCCAAGGTAACTACTGAAGAAGGAGTATTTTTATTTTTATGGTACTTAGCTGAAGGCTCAGGCCCTGGTAAGGACCCCTAGATAACTGCCTTGTTAACCTTAGTGGAAATCTGACTCTGATAATAATATATATGTAAAAATATATAATTTTTGTTTTATTAGTTAGTTTAGTTATAATGACATGAAAACTATATACATATTGCATATAAATATTTAATTTAAAAAAAATTATATTATAATTTAATAACTAAATATGTTACAACTATAATATAAATATCAATTTTTCTTTGTTTATTAATTTCAAGCTGGTATGTACTTATCGTTATTATTTGTTTGTTTTTTTATTTAATTGAAATATATATAAAATGTAGTTTGTAAATTTCCTAATACATTTACATACGAAAATTTTTTATTTTTTTAAACTGCTTTATAATCAATCGAAAATGTTAGAGGAGATTACAAAAATTTAAATCCAGATTACTCTTTTGGTGTTATACATTTATAACCGAGATTGTCTTTTCCGAATATAATGAGTTTAGGTTAGGTCATGTATATTATAAATTATATTTATTTTATGTATTTATAAACTATGGTTCGCTTGTGATAGTTGATGTTTTAAGGTATTAAATAGGCTTAATATCAGTGACTAATAAAAATAAAATATATAATAGTAATTTTCTATATGAATATAAGTACGGGTCGTCGTTGCTCTCGTGCGACGTACGTTATCGTAATGCCATAATATAGAAAATACCCTTGGTTATTCTAATATTATAGTATTTTTATTTCAAAAACTACCAAATTAAAATTTGATTTGCATAGACTGTAAATGTATTGAGAATTTTTCAAACAATATTCTATAAGTTATAATTTAATCATATAATATAAATATATAATAATACTTATTGATTACTTACGTTTATTTGTTTATGTATAGTTAACGTGTGTAAGTTGTTTTAAATTTAAGTAATAAGTTAATTTTATGCTTTTATATAATACTAATTAAAATTACATTTCGTATATCTAGTTAAAAATGTCTATGAATAATAATTAAAATAGTTGGTTTGGATTTTTTCTTTAGGTGACAATAATTTAGAACCATTAAAAATAAATACAATCCTTGTGTTTATTTTACTTATCAAATCTAGTTTACAACTAGTTTTTTAACAATCCAATATGTAGTATATTATAATATATCCTATTCATTAATTAAACATTCTTACTATGTATAAGTGTATATATATATATATATAAATACACAGTAAGTGTCCTAGCCTAATATGTTTTTGATATTCTTTCAAGTGCTATTTAACATTTTTAGACTACGTATTAATAATTATTATTCCAATCCATGATATAGTATAACTATAAGTAGTAAAATAATTACAAGTACTCATGAATATTAATTAATATTTTTAAACTTTCACTCCAGCTTCAAAAAGTGAGTGAAAATTTTTATTCTCAAAAAATTAGTGGATGTGTAATATGGAATAAATGTATTTTTCAACAATAAAAAAAATAAAATAAAATTTAAATCGATATAACTACATTGAATAATATTGACATATTGTTATAAATTATCTTCAATCTGGCACTTTAAACACCATGGATAAATTATAATACATAAAAGTCTCTGCTTACAATTTTTTCTATACTATGTAAATAGGTAGAACAGTTTTGATTTCAATTAGGTATTAAGTAGGTATATAGCCATATAGGTAATGAATTTTATGAACTACCACAACATATCATGTTATATAAATATATAATTCTAACAATAGCAATATTATGCAAACGCAATTCAAAAATTCTAAAAAAATGTTAATGATTTGCTTATTAAGTATAAAAAATGCAATGATTAACTATAACGCTGCGCAAACGATAGATTCCCATCGGTATATATTTATAGTTGAAAAATACAATATTTTACAATATTTTGTGCCAATACAACATTGGTTATTCACATTCTGATTATATAACGAAATCATAATTTATTTGATAATATTTATTAATTAGTATGTTTATTACTATTTTTTAGAAAATATGTGTACGTGTATTTTTTTGTATTATTACTATTATTACTATTATTTTTTTTTATATAGAACATAATTTGTTGGATTTGTGACCGATAACTTTTTTAATGATAACTATCTTCAAATAATTACTTATTTACAGTGATCCAACGGTATTAATCCGTTAATTTAGGCCAATATTTTTATGGCTATTAGTTATTACTATCATTGACCTGTACCTACAATTATTTATTTTAAATAACGAGTTACGTCCTATTATTCTATAGAAAATTAATTAACATTTGAAAATATAATTTCTATGTAAATTTTAATTATTTGTTTCTGTCAATTTCCGATTTATCTATTAACTGACATTTATAAGCTTGTGTATGTTTTTATATTCTATATCAAAGAATTAACGGTAGAATCTTGTTATATTATATCCTGTTAAATAATAATTAATATATATAAAAAAACTTTTTAGTAAAAGCGGTTTATAGTAAGTACATTTTATAAAGAATTCTGTATAGAATTTATTTATAACCATTGACATTCATTATTTGGATTGCTAGGACTGGTCCTGCCTATTTGAAAAATTCTGAGTTAATATTGTCTTCCTTCGGCACTTTGTTGTTAATTTTTCATACCTATCGTTTCGGCGTACTGCTTGTATATTTGTTAGCAATTTTTCAAAATGTTCTTCGACATCAATTGTTATAGCCCGTGTTCCATTGATTAATTTCCAATTTTTATAGTATTAATATTGTTTGAAATTATTAAAAATTTAATCAATTTCGTATTTTTAAAGAATAAAGTACTATGAAAATATGATGTTATGTAAATTATAAAAATTAATATAAAATGTGGATGAACATTTCAAGTATTTACATTAAATTATAATAATTAGTCTTGTCTAATTATTACCGTTTTTATTATTATATATTTTTCTAATTTCTCTATTGGTACAACGAAATGCAACACTAATTTAAGACAAAATCAGGTTTTAATGATTTTATGCGTTAATAATATCGTTTTTTTATCATTATAATTACATGTATAATATTGGCGGAATCAAGTAATGAAACAGAAATATAGATAAAAATATTCCAAATTATGTTTACAGGTATTTCAAAAGATTACGCTGCCTATCTCCGTGATAAAAGTAGTATGTATCATTGTGTACTATAATAGTAACTGAAAAGTGTCTATATTCAATATTAAGCTGAGTGTGACTAACCCTGAAATAAAATGTTGGTGATTGAATAACAATTAGTGTTTATATTGTATCGACAATAATTAATTAAAATAAATTATTAGGGTGAGTTGAGTTAGGCCTAGCTTAACTATGAAATTGACTAGGGCTGTAAACTAGAATATGCTTGACCGTGATCGGGCATTATGTTTAAAAAAAAAAAACAATGCGTACAGTGAAAATACTTTAAAAGTTTTTTTTACAGCTCAAGTGAAGGGGCAACAAGAACAGGTGGTCGCAAGGGGCGGATAAAAATTAGAGAATTCTGGATATGATGTTTTGGGCATTTTAATTTGTTAGTCTGTCACAAAAGTAATAAATCTTATTCTAATTTTTTTTTTTTGCAGCCTCAAATCTACAAAAACCGATTGACACCTTTTTAGAAAAGAATATTGTGGATTTTAACTCAAAAATTGTGTATAATTGGTTACATTCAACAAATGAATAAAGTAACATTGCAATATTTTGTCAAATAATTTTATGATAATTGTAATTTAAATTGTCTAATGTTTTACTTATAATAAAACATACCTTAACGTATACATTTATTTCCTGGTTTTCTAATTTCACAATAGTTTTGAGTCCTTGGACTTGTTGTTAAGGGCTGATGCCCTGTGAAAAATAATAATCATGCATTGTTTCATCAGGGTGCAGGCCAATTGAAACTATTTTAAAAATAAATGGTGCAACCGTACATCTTGATCCTCCCCAAATGACACCCCTCCTCTTTGTAACAAACCTTAATGTATTAAATAATGTAATTACGAAAGCAATTATGAACTGAGTTTACATTACATACAATTATGCGATATTATAAACATAATAGTTCACACTATTGTACCTACGAAAACTACAACTTGCATAAGGACACAACAGCAA
The DNA here is from genome assembly GCF_020882245.1 of Rhopalosiphum padi. Classification (NCBI taxonomy): domain Eukaryota; kingdom Metazoa; phylum Arthropoda; class Insecta; order Hemiptera; family Aphididae; genus Rhopalosiphum; species Rhopalosiphum padi. Next base: position 33,576,422 of record NC_083599.1, read on the forward strand.
GGTAGGAGCAAAATTATGACCATCATGCCTATGAGTATAGAGAGACGAGGATGCCACATATTAGGGGACCGAATAGCCGATGTACGCCGGTCATTGAGTACACTGCCCATTCACGCCATTTGCTTTCCCATTCACTTGGAATACATGGGTTAGATTAAATAAGAGAACTATTTTAAATACAATTGATTTAAATATAATTTCTAACCCGTGAATGAAACGATAGAAAGTAGGCACGCTACAGTACGCAAAAAGGTGTTATTTACTCAAATTTTCTACGGAAATATTTTAAAATTATCAAAATATATTAGAAATTACATGTCACTTGTCTTATCAATTACAAGTTTATACAGGTAAGCAAATCACCGAGTAATTTTTAGTATTTTAAATATATAAGACAAATCACCCAATTGAATATTAAATTGAAAAAATGACGATGTGTAAAAACTAAAACCAAATGCTAGTCAAGTGGTTAAAATTTGAGGCTCGTATAATTGCTGAAATGGGTTAGCACTAAACACAATATACATAATATAACTCGTTAGAAGGATCGAAAAAAATAACTTACAATAAATATAATAAATTAATTCAAAACTATTATTAGGGATGAGAGGTTATAGGACTTGTATATTTTTGTCTATGCCTTCTATTTATAGCTATAAATCCGTTTCATCAGTTCGGTTTCGAATGCCGTTAAGTGCACACGTACTCCGATAGCAATATGCTCGTCACTCCGTTATCTGTTCACAGTTTACTTATACGGCTTTGCCTATAGTCTATATCTCGCTCTAATTATGTCGTTTCAATCTAAAGATAATGGCTCCAAAAATACTAATAAACGTAACCTCTCTTCCTCTTCTCTGTCTCCAAAGACTGAGGAAAACAAATTCAAATTTTTCTGCACTCCAAATCGGTACTCAACTCTTGCCAATGACGACGACGCCGACAACAACTCATCTTCCAACATTGGACAAAATCACAATAGCTCCGAAATTTCAAATCTACCGCCTGTGTATATAAAAGATGTGAGTGATATCTCCTCTTTCACCTCTAGTCTACTGTCTATTCTTAAACCGTCTGATTTCATCTGCAAATCTACTCCCTCTCATCTAATTATCCGCACGCATTTTCGCGAGCATTACAATCTGCTCTTAGGGCATTTAATGGATACTGATACTAGCTTTCATACTTATCAGCCCAAAGCTATTCGCCCGTTACGTGTTGTTATTCGTAATCTCCACCCAACCACCTCACATGAAGATATCATCGCTGGTCTCTCTGATTTGGGACACCACGTCTCCAACGTTCACAACATCAAACGTTTTTCCGACAAAACTCCCCTGCCTTTATTTTTTGTTGATATCAAGTCGAACACAAATAACCTGGATATTTACAAAATTCAATTTCTTCTCAACACCAAAATAGTTGTAGAGAAACCACATCCACGAAAAGGTCCACCACAGTGTCACGTATGTCAGACTTACGGACATACCCGTCGGTACTGCCACTACAATCCACGTTGCGTTAAATGTGGGGAAGAACACCTCTCGGAATCATGCAACAAATCTAAGGATTCTCCAGCCAAATGCGCTCTATGTTCTGGTGATCATACCGCAAACTATAAAGGCTGTTCGGTTTACAAAAAAATAAATAAAAATAAACCCAAAATGTCTCCCAAGGCTCCTCCAACCGTGATCCCGGACGCCCAGGCCAAGCCCAATGCAAGATCCTACGCTGAAGCGGCCGCAAATAATAATCCTACAGTCGATATCGTCACCTCAGTGCTATCTCAATTTATCAACAATTTAAATTCTGTTATCGGGCCACTAATATCCCTCCTAACTGAGGTACTACAAAAACGTTTTACTCCATAGTTCCATCATATATTTTTGTTATCCTATTACTTAATTATTATTTCCATTACACGTATATATATATATATATCTAATCATGTCTCAAATTAATCTTTCTGCCTATTGTTTTTAAATTTTAATTGGCTTATTTCGGTATGTCAATTATTTTGCCATCTATTTTATTGTATGTTTAAATATTATCATATTCATTAATATTGTATTCTTAATTTTATCAATATTATGTAATCGTCATATTATATTACTGTACAATTGCATGTAACTGTTGAGCTATAATAGTATATTTCTAGAAGCTAATAAAAAAAAAAAAAAAAAAAAAAAAATCCGTTTCATAACTTAGTGAGTTCATTTTTGTTAAATTTTTTTAAAATAGCATATCAAACGTTTTTTCGTGCATAATAAGGGATATTTAATTAATATTATCGATGATTATACTTAAATCAAAATATAAAATAATAGAATAATACTTACCAAGACACTGGTATGTATATATTGTATATCGCACACCTAGATGCCATATAAAAAAGGTTCTCTGGCCAAATGCGGTTAGGTATATAGGTAACAGACGTTAAACTAAGAAATCGTAAATTAGATGCTGAAATTTTGACGTTGTTTATAAATTCTATTATATTATTTTTATTTTGTATTTATAATTAAAAATGTTATGCATATTTTCGATTTTTTGTCATATTTTCGTTTTTTTTTTGTGCACATTTTGTCAATTTTTCCTGCTATAACTTCTTATCCCTACTTATTATACAGACAAACGATAATTAAATCCGCTATTGTGGAAGTCTAAAGCATTTTTGGAGTCAAGAATAAATATTTCATTAAAGAATTGTCTTTCGTAAATATAGAAATATGGGCGACTGAGCAATTGGGTTTTTAAAAAATCAAAGTTTGTAAAGTACAAATATAGATAAATATATAATATGATTAATATAGGGATGCTCGACATTTTGTATTGATTATGTCGATATTTATTAAATTATTACACTCTTGCACAACACGGTCCATTGACCATTATCAATGGGTTTATTATATCCATATGATCTTCGATGACTTTTTTTTATAGAAAAGGTATAGGGCAGGATCAAACTATACACCTATAAAACTCAGCGTTTGACTTAGTATGAGTAGTATGACTCTCTTTTATTATTCTTATGGTGTAGACAAGGAAGGAGATAGTGAATACGTAATATCAAGACGCGTAATACGCTTTCGTAGTTTGTAGCTAATATATCGTGAAATAATAACATTCGGCTTTGTTGAATTTATGTTAGATTTTTTGAATAAAAAAAAAAATAAATAACGCTTGATTATATAACTAATATAAGGGGTTCTCGAAAAATATGGTAAATAATTTATTAATTTTTTTTTTTTTGACAGAAATCTAAATATAAGAATATAACCTTTGGCGGAAAACAGTTACGCACGTATCTATTTGGCATTGGACCCGTATTGGTCGATAAGAAATAATATTACCTTCATAGAGTAATATGTATAGACAGGCCGTTCAATAAAACTATTGAGCCATTGAGACGCAGTTAGACTCCCTTTTTACATGTACTATATATACAATATACGTAACTGATATCGGTTATCACTATAGTCCTATATGGTAACATTACAAAAGGGAGTCTAAGTGTGCATCAATCTATAGTAAACGGGCCATAATACAAAGAAACGACCTCTCTATGTATTAGGTACTCTATGGTCGCAATGTAGATAAAATGGTCCGTAAGGGGAAACTTATTGAGCGGTACACTCAACATCGACACCTGACAATGCGCAATTTTTAAACGTATGTAGGAATTTAAAACACAAAAAAGGTAAATTATTTCAAAAAAGATATAAAAGAACATAGATCAACGATATGAAGACGAATTTAAGCGTTTCATGATACGACGAAATCGAATACGAAAAACTAAGGCAACTATTTAATTCATTAAAATTGAAATCATGGATTTGATTAACACTATAATGCCAATGGTAAACAGCAAAAATAAATTATTTACGAGTGTAACCTTCCTATACAAGTATTTAAGCTTAACCTTGCTAGTTGCTGTCTTTTTCATATGGAAATAAGTTTTTTTAATTCTGAAAAATTTACATTTTATAAAGTATTTGCTAAAATCAATATGATTTACAAATAATTCTTAAAATTTATAATTGTATACAAAATAATTTTATTTTATTTAATAAATATAATAACAAAATAAATTATTAATTATTAAAGAATTTAATAATTAATATTATCTTGATTGTCTAAAGTTACTGTTTGTAGTCATTTTATTTTAATTACACATTGTAAAAATTACATAATTAAATATTATTAATATTATAATAAATGAATATCTTAATATATATTTTCAATTTATTTTGTAAAAAAAGACAAGTAACCTTAAGTAGCTTTTAAAAAAAAATGTTTGTATAAATTCACGTGTCAAAAGAATGGAGTAAAAATAGCACTTCATATTATCAACATTTTCGACTCATTATTTTCCATCATGAAAGATAGCTCAAAGGTATATTATTTTATTAGTTATGGTGTCTAAAAGGTGAACAATAGTAGGATATACTTCTACAAATAATAAACGTGCTATATTTGAGAGACGTGTAGACGTGTAGTTAGCTAACGATAATTATTGTAAATACTTTTAAAATATATTCAATAATGTTAAAATATTCACTTAATTGTCCTTGTTTTTAACAAGGATTTAATTTACATTAATCAAATGTGTATAGAGCTAATTTCTTAATAAATTAAAAATATAATATATTTTTTTTAATATCAATTGTAATCACAAATACTTTTGATATATTAGTCATTACTCATTAGTTCTTTAACTTGGAATTCGGAAAGTAAAAAATATAAAATAAAAATAGTATGATAATATAATAAAAAATAAAAATAAATAAAAAATAATAAATAATAAAAAATTAGTATGGCCTTTTAAGTTCTAAAAAACAACAATATATACAATACGTGATATACGAGCGTGTAGGGATCATAATAATAATTATTATATTAAAGCCACGTCACGGTTTCATTTTTAGCCATTTCTCTTTGATCATGTCCGCGGCTTTCTCGGCGATTATTATGACTGGCGCGTTAGTGTTAGCAGTGACTATCGTGGGTATGATTATATACATGGCATATATATTATGGGAACTTAATTTTCCAAGGTGGGCGGAATGGACGGTGTAACATGTAATAATATTATATCACTATTGTACTATTGTAAATTGTTATCAAATTAATAGCACGGACACCGGCCCGGTCCTCTTGGACAGTACCTTTTATAGTCAGTCGCGTTAGTGCCGTGCTCCGGTGCACTGCCTCGTGTATTAGAGTTTCGCATTATTATTAAATTTTATTGAGATTTGCATTACCTAAATAAAGTAACCCGAAAAATGTTTTTATTTGTTTTCATGAGTACCTTCCCGTAACATGAGCAAAACAGGTAGTATATATAGCTAATTTTGTAATAAATATCAATTGTGATCACAAATATAAAAGTTATGATATATTAGTCATTAATTATTATAGTTCTTTAACTTAGAACTCTTATAGTAAAATAAGTAAAAAAAATATAATATAATAGTATAATAAAAAGTTTAAAAAAAATAATAATAAATAAAAATAGTATAACCTTTTAAGTTCTAAAAAACAAAAACAATATGTACAATGCGTAGATATCCGAGCGTGTAGCGATCATATTATCATATTAAAGCCACGGTTTCATTTTTAGCCATTTCTCTTTGATCATGTCCGCGGCTTTCTCGGCGATCATTATGACTGGCGCGTTAGTGTTAGCAGTGACTATCGTGGGCATGATTGACGCATCCACTACTCGAAGCCCTTCGATGCCGTACACCTGGAGCTGTGGGTCCACCACAGCGGTCTTGTCCCACTTGGGGCCCATCTTGGCAGTCCCCACCGGATTGTTCATGGACACGGTGTATTGCCGGACCATGCATTCCCAGTAGGCGGTCGTGAGGAACGGCAATGCAGCACAACCGGGGAACGGTATGTCGTGCAGAAGGCTCCCGTACTGACTCAACGACGTAGATTTGGCCATTTCTACCACAAACTTAATGCCATTCACCAACGTGTTTATATCCTCTCGGACCGTCAGGTAGTTGGGTAAAATCCTGGGATGCTCGAATGGGTTGGTGGTCCGCAACAGTATTTCACCTCGGCTCTTGGGTCTCAACAACATCTGTATACAAATATAATATAGTATTTTCATTTTCCACATATCTTTAAAGGCATTTTACTTACAGGTATAGCAGACCAAGCTTCCTCGTTGTGAATTGGTCTGTAAACATAATTATAGATATCTTCATTTAACCCGTGAGCTTTCCACAACTGTACACCAATATCAGTATTGGCGGAAACAGACATGAACTGTAACCCTATGTCTGGTTGTTTGGCCGATAGATTATTATATTTGGTATTTATAAACGCCAATCCCTCAATACCGCCCATAACCGTCAAAGGACCTTTGCCCATCGATGCGTAGTCCATTATTGCATCAAAATTTTCCGCTTTCCGCTGCGTTAGTGATACCTATAAAACAACGAAAATGCATGTGGTTATATTCTAATTCTCTGCAGCGTGTCTTTATTACTATATTTTAATTTGATAAAAATAAAATAAATTTTTAATATTATTAATTTATACAATTTACCTCTTTGTTTAACAAAAACGTGAGGCCACCGAGTCCAATGTGGTCTTGAAGATTTTTGCCCACATTTAAATCGGCTATAATTGGTATACCCATTTCTGTCAGATGTTGTAACGGGCCTATGCCCGAGAGCATAAGTAGCTGAGGAGAATTAATGGAACCCGCGGACAGCAGCACCTCTTTATTGGCTTGAATGGTATACAGTTTTTTATTTTTCATCATTTCGACGCCGGTGGTGACTTTTGTGTGAGGGTCAATTATCAAGCGTGTGACATGACTGTTGATGGACACGTGTAGATTCCTCCGTAGTCTGGCTGGTGTCAAAAAAGCTTTTGCCGTACTGCATCTGGTGCCCTTTCTCATGGTACCTTGTGGTATCGTAAAACCAATTTGATGTTCACCATTTATATCACGTACAGGATAGCCCATTTCACGGCCAGCCGCGATGAACGCGTCAGCCAACGGCGTTTTGTACGGCGCTTCGGATACCGTCAGATAGCCGCCAATCGAATGGTACGGTGTTTGAGATAGAGACAGCTTTTGGTTGTCTTCTGATTTTTTAAAGTAATGGAGCACATCGTAGTACTCCCAACCCGAATTTCCTTGCAAAAACCAGTTATCATAATCAATTTTGTTTCCACGCGAATACAGCATATTGTTTAACACGCTAGACCCACCTAACACTTTTCCCCGTGGCCAATTGCAGCGTTGATTTTCCATAGCTGAAATATATATGTAAATAAATATAAGAATATCTGTATTTAATATGACAAAAATAATTATATGCTATATAATGTTTGTAATAATTTTTAACATAATATAACGAGCAATGAATGATGTTTAAAAAATTTAGTAAGAATATTCAATAAAAATGTTTCAATTACAAACTTTGAGGGAGATTTCTGGTAGCAAATTGGATCTATTTGGTACTTAAGACAGTCAAAAGTAAACAATTTTTAGTACTTTCTTTACATAATAAAATTAATTTTTAAATATTTGAAATTTCAATTTTTTCTTAATTAGACAAAAAGCTTAAATATAAACAATACAAAATATTATGATGAAGTCTGTAATCAAAAAATAGTAGACTGCTAATAATATTTAGTAAATACTAAATCATCATTAAATATATAAACTTTATATTATAATATATATATTTGTTTGTTTAGCCAATTTATATAATTGTGTTTTTTATAGATGCTGATTTTTATTTTGAAACACTCTGAAGCTCAAATATCACGAAAATTTATAACTGTAAAACTCGCAAGTTGATGACCTTAAAACATTAAAAATTGATCAAAAAAATTACAAATACTTGTTTTAAAATTAAATACAATATTACAATAAACATAATAAAATTTAGGCATAATAATATTATATTAATATTCACTACAACACGATAATAACGACTGTAATCGGTGAAATAAAATTGGATAGGTACTAATTTTAGTCTATTGTGATTTCATAGTTTTAAGTAAGTTATCGGCATAATGATAACAACTGAACAAATGTAGAATCAGTAAAAATGACTAATAATGTGGAAAAATGACCTAAAAATGTCAAAAAATGACTTAAAAAGTAATAAATACCTAAAAATGCAAATTAAAAATTAGTTGTTCAGATTCACATGCTAATGAAACACATTTGTGGTCAGGAGAGCATCGTCTAAAAAGTTCCAAAAAAAAAAATGCGAAATGCAACAACCTTCAAGCCTATTTATAAGTAATTTTATAGTTTAAAATATACAGAATAAAATAAAATAAAATAGATAATTTTAAAAGCTGAAGATTGGAAATTTAGTTATTAAGATTTTCAGTATTTCTACTATAAACAAATAATCTTTAAAAATAAACACAGGTTATTTTTTACATTTTAAGTTTAACTTTAGATAAAATCAAGGATATTTAAATAAAGAAAAATTATTGTAGTTATTTTGTTGTTTCGAGGGCATTTATAATTTTTAATTAATGTTATATTACACTTATACATACAATTTTATTTTCAAATACAATGTTTTCAGTAAAAATATATCATATATTTTACTTAAAAATGCTGATAAATAGGCTTCGCTAAAATCGTTTATCGAATGCGAAAAATATTAAATAAATTCAAATTTAATAGTTTAATACAATATCTTATTCTTCATTGACGAAAAAAAACACCTACAATATTGCAGATATATGTTAGCTACTATCCCCCCTTTTTACAACCATAAAATAAAATACCCTTGTATATTTTATAAAAGTTAAACCTAAATTTTCGGTTAGTGCAGTTAATAATATCACATTTCATATTTTAGAATACTCGCATAGTCGCATGTAATGAGAAACTAAAAAATGTAACTCTTTTATAGTTTTCGAAATATTATAAAAAACTTAATGAAACTTTTAGATCACTATTTATCAATAGACTATAACAATTATACAACATTTAAATAATACCATATTATGAATTTAAAACCAAAGTAGGTATATATAAGAATATATATATTATTTATAGTATTAATCACCCAAACATGATGTATTCTGATATTCGGTTTTATATTGCCAATCCAAGTCAGATAGTTGCAAATTAGCGGACAACAAAGGTATGTCTGACTGTACCGTTTCATCTCCTCCGGCTTCAATTAGTAATACATTCCAGCTTGTTATTTCGGTCAACCTATTCGCCAGCACCGCACCTAAGTAATTATTGTTTTTTTTTATTATGACATATTAAATATTTTTAATTTTGAAGAAATTATCTACACGATATCACTATAAAACTATTATAATACATATTTGAAGTTAAATATATATATTATATTCACCTGCCGATCCAGCGCCGACTACTATAAAATCGTATTTGCGAAGTAGTGAAGGTCCAGGTTGATCTATGATCCCCGAACCCGTATACTTTACATCGTTTTGGAAATAATTAATAGTCGCGAATAAAATAGGCAAGAAAGCCACCTTAGATGCAGCCTTTACAATCGCTTCCATGGGAATCATTTGCACTCCACTCATTGTTCTGTAACAAACGACGATAATATAATGTAGTATGTACTCTATAGTGAGATGAATTAACGATTATGTAAATTTGTTTGATATTTTATGTTATGAATCCACTTTTACATGATCCATAGGGATAGAGTTATAATACTATTGCTACGATATGATCTGAGGGCTAAATTAAAATATGTAAGATATGTTATCATATTATTATTGTATAATACATATATAATTTAACCCGATAGGTTTGATATTTTTCCACAATGTGTTTTTTTAAACAGAGCAGTGCCGTTAAGATTTGGCGCGCAGTGCAAAATTAAAAATATTCGCCTCCTATTTTATTTATCATATATTTTATATATTATAAAAATATTTTCGGCGCCCCTTTAAACAGTTTAAACCATGCGCCCGGGCGCATGACCTCTATCCGCCCACCCACTATACGGCTCTGACTTTAAATACTTACAGCTCTTAAAATCTTATTCTATGAGTATATTTGTTTTGTATTAAATTATATTTTATTTTAAAGTCTATTTATAACTTTTAATTATAATTATATGCACCTACTTATATAGACAGTTAATATTATATATTTACAAATAGTTATTTATGAATTGTTATTATTTGATTATTTGATATAAACTTAATTATAACAGTTAACCATTTAATTTTGGTGTTCGAATATAACTGGAGATATATTTTAACACGTTGATCCTTAAATTTATTCGGAAATAAAACATTAAAAATCATGTTACGAAAAATACGAAGCGTCTACCAGCGATTAGCTATAGTTTATAAATGTATTTATTTTGTACGATTGGCAATAGGGTTTTATATTCATTGTTATAAATATCTTTATGACCAATGTATAGTAGCAGATGAGCGGGGCAGTTAGATTATTAGAGTAATTCGATTACGATAAACACTGCCTAATACCTGGTTATCATTGTTCTAACACAGTCGCTTTAACACTAACAATATATGTACCACGATGATTCCATTACTGTTGATTGCTGTACTCGTGGCAGTGATATAATTTTGGATTAATTTTTTATGAACAAATCAAATTACAATATTAAGTATACAATAAAAAAAATGAAAATAATGAAAAGTGACTATTAAATATTTAAATATTAGAGCTTCTTTTCAAAAGTAGTTGTTTTTTGAATTGTATTTGTGTCTGCAGTTATTATAATTTACTACCATAGAATTAAATAAAAATAATTTTAAAAAAACAATTTACGAGATTATGATTTTTCGAGAGATTTGTTTGTATGTTAAATATTTTTAAAAGTCTGCCTAATAACAGCTATAACCTATAAAATAGAAATAAATATATTATAGTATACGATTTTCGTTCGTACAAAAAACACTCTCATATACACTACTTGTATAAAAATTTTAGAAATTATGTGTAACGTCTGTGCATGGGCGGCGTATTATATTTTTCAACTAAAGATGAGGCTACAATAACATGTGTTGTCTCTGTCTTATTAATAACATGCATCATAGCAAATTTGCGTTCAGCAGAACACATTTTGTGATGTTGCAATAAATATTTCTTGTGAGATTTAAATAGTGTAGTATTGTTGAAGTAAAAATTGTGCGTAAAGGAATGTGTTCCCTTACACCGTCAAATAATGGAACAGCATGACGTCTGACCGGATGTCGACGATAGCCGCTGCAGAGAAATCGTAAACCACCTTTAGAAGTAACATTTTATATTTTATTTTATTTACTTAAATAAATAAACCACGTGTTTAACATTATATGTGATGCGGATATTCGCAGAAAAACTGAAAAATCGATGCTGATTCAATATTTTCAGTGCCTAATATACTAAAGCTCTAACTTAAAAGTATTAAGAATATTATTTGACGAGTACTATAATAAAAAATAACCAAAAAAGTTAATTTTTATTACGATGTGACCAAAAGGTACTGTTGTGTGACAGTAGCCAATAGGTTAATGTGAATTGATACATGAGTATTTAATTAATATTTAATTTTAATTAACAGTAGTGGGCAAAATAAAAATGAACGACAGGCCACGTGTATGCAAAATATTTTCTTGTTTTAAATATAAGTGTATGAGACAAAAAAATCATAAAATATGTGAGAAGTGGGTGTGTGTGAAAATCTTAATGTAAAAGAAAATATACCTACAATAAAACTATACACGGAAATAATAATAATTACGTGCCCCGGGACTTGGGCCATGGCCGCATTGCTAGGCGGCACAAATTTTTCACTAGGTGGTATTCATGCTGCTTTATATGTTAAGGCTCTGATAAGCGGCATACGTGAATCGATAATTATAATAAAAAAAAAACACTAACAATAATAATATTATATATAAAATATATAATTTACGATGTGCAAATCTATCGATAAACCTATATACTCACAAGTCACGGTGGTACAGAATTACGGCTACAGATTAACGGTTGACTTCTGTGTGGATCGCCCGGTGTTGTTGACGCGAAGTAATATTGCAAATGAAGAGTAAATGCCGATTGTCGAAATGAATGACCGTTGACCACACGCGCTACCTGTGCGGTAACGATCATCTGTTGTACCAGGGATCGCCGTGGTGGGGGTTGTTTTTGGATTGGTACCAGTGATCGGTATATTCCATATGCTGAGAACCCCTATGAAAGTCTACTCTTTGAACATAAAAATGCATTAAATATATCATATATGATATAACTCACAAACTATTCGTCCGAAATATGATGTAAACACAACGGATATAGGTACCAACTCAAAATGATATTCTGTTTCGGAATATGAAATTAAAAATGTATGTTATTGTACAAAAAAATAATAATTAATCTACGATGAAAAAAAAATAATTCAATTATTGAATTATATAAAAGAAATATTTTCAAAAACGTCAATAGTTTTTCTCATGTTGGTATTAATTGTCAAAATCATGAAAATTTTCAAATTATTTTGTAGTTAAAAATGTATAAAAGATTCAAGTTAAATAACCTAGATAGATAAAAATATTATATACCTACATCTGTTTTAACATTATTTTAGTAATGATCTACAAAAACAATATATTAATTTTGCAGTTTAAAAATGTATAAATAATGTTTTTGAAATATTAATAGTCACATTATTTGGCCAGCTACCTATTTACATTAAAATATTATTGTTTTTATATTTTTTAAATAGTATAATAACATTTTAATAACATTATTTACCGATATTAATATAATATATTGTTATTGATAGTAGCACTTACATTATTATAATGATAATAATGTTTTTATGATAATATTTTTCTTCTATAGTACTTTTATATATATATATTATATTAATATTAATATATACATATATTTTGATTTGAGAATCGAGTCTAATAAAACGGGATAATTATTCTTGAACATATTAAAAATTTCAATTTTACTCAAAACTGTAGGTATATACAACTGATATTAGGTAAGATATTTCTTCCTTTATTTTAGATCAAATACATAAAAATTGCAGAGCATAATATTAAGGTTAGGTATAGGTATTTAAGTATAATATATAAACATAATATAGGTTATAGGTAGTACCTATATACATATAATTAAATAGGATTTTTTTTTATAGGAAAAACGGTTTAATTGGTAATAGGGAGGGGGGTCAAGCACAAACCAAAATTTTTCAATTTATCATAGCACATATACAGTGTATCAAACACTATCAGTATGATCTGACACATTCAAATGTAGTTTTAATTAAAAATTCTCATATCTCCGTGTCTCCGTGATACAACATGTATAATTAGGTATAATATACATACATTTATTAATTATTATACAGATTACAGATACTATCAAATATTATACTTATTTAAATATTAAATAATCTTACACGCAAGGGTGAAAGTAGACAAAACCTTTTTAGACTTTTGCCCTTTAAAACTGTACTTATCCAATAGAGAATCAGCTAACATGGTTAATAATAATTTATGTACAGTTGCAGTTAAATTTCGTATAGCATTTCATTTCAATTCTGAAATCTGAAAGATGAGTATATTTGTATGATGTGCTATAATTTTTTATGCCAGTTAAACAAACTAAATTTAATCGGAGCATCTTCATTTGTAATTGGGAGCATTTCTAAATAATTTTTTTGTTCACCGTTACTAACATTTTGTAAATTTATTTCTTTTTGCAAAAATTGAATTTGTGACTGTTGTTTCTAGCCGGTTTTGTTTTTTACTATTTTACTTATTGTTTCTACATTATACTTATTGTTTTTAGTACCACTCTTAAAGTTTTATTTAAAATCTTTAGAATACAAATTATTAGTTAATAATAATTACTTAAATTTATAAATATATAATATTATAGGTAAGATGTAAAATGTATTTATTATTTAAAAAAGAAACAAATAATGTTGTACCCAAATGCAAATTTAATATTATATATAAATAATAAGAAAAAAAAATCAAGTATTAATCAATGAAAAAGCGAATTAATTACATTTTAAAAAGTTTTTTATTTATCCTCTTATATACCACAATTGTCATTATTACACAGTATATAATACCTCCTAATACTTTTAAAAGTATAAATTTACTTAGAATATCAGATGACTTCACATTTGAAGATACATTTGTGATCTATCATGTTGGAATTTTTATTAGTTTTAATATTATTCAAAATAGCTGATTCAAACAGTGGTGGATTCATTCAGAATATATCATCTATAACCATAATTATTAATATAAATAATAAGCATAATTTTTTTAAATTTAATAATTTTATCAACTATTAGAATGGATTTGAAAATGGATGCTGAAGTATGAATTGTATCATCTAAAATATAAAATAAATACGTATTAACTACTATTAGAACAACACAGTAGGTACAATTTTTTGTTTTCAATACATTTTATAAATTGAAGTTCTAAATATTTAAAAAATATTAAAATCTCAATATTTTTATTTATGAATTTTCAAACTTTTTCATCGAAAATTATAAAAATTGTGAAATGAAAAAATTTGCTCTAAAATCTAAAATCACTTAATATGCAAATATTATTATGCATTATATTTTTCATATTTTGTTCGTAATGTCTTGAAATAATGAAATATATTTCTAATTCACCATAAACAATAAATTTAAAGTAAAAAAAAAAAAAAACAAGCAACCGAGCCCAAGCCCTTACATCACTTATTAATTGGAATATTGGATCCATATTGGTTATTATTATTGTTATTATAATTTATAATTATTATTACTATACATATTTTCATTGTTTTATACAATAAATCAACCTTTAAAAATGTACACTTGCAACTGTATTATTTGTGATTTAAATGTAGGTAGTGAGTGGTTATATATGTTATATCTTATATGTATGCTTAAATAAATTGCTATTAAAATGAATTTAAATAAATTCAAGACTTAAGTATTTAAAAAATTGTACAGAAACTAAAATAAAATATTAAAAAAACTCTTTGAATGCAATATGCTTATGGAGTACTATGTAAACCACCTTTTATTTATTTTGTTAAAACTGCGATGTTTAAACGTACAGTATATAACGTTTAGGGACATCTGTTATGCCTATAATACGCAAACGAACGACAAAATGTTTTTACTGGGATACTAGCAAACTAATAAAAGTCGGTTTCCATAAAATTCATATTTCATGAAAATATTCAAGGATTTTTTTCCAATAGAGCTATATCAGCTATCTATACCTAACGGTTAATTAATATAAAATTATTTATATGAGATCTTATGTAACCATTTTTAAGACTTTTGACCCGGTGATTAATATTTTATATGGAAATTTATAAAAAAATATAAAAAGGAAAATGTCTATGAATTTCTCAAAAAGACTCAAGTATTTTAAAAATTGTATCCTATTATATACAATTAATCGTAACTAGGGCTACCAATTCTATGCAGTAAAAAATTAAACCAAAATATGCAAAAACAATTTTTTTTTTAATATTAGTTAATATTATTATACATGCTATTATTAAATTATGTCTTTTTAAATTTTCAAATGTGAACAACTAGCGATTAAATCGAAGCTTTATATTGGCTGAAACTCCTTTCCAGTTTCCACATCACACGAAATTATAAATTTATAAATTTATAAGAATAGTGAAAATCAGTAAGTTATTTTGTAGTTAGAAATTCATCAACATTTTGTTTTTAAACATATAATGATTTAAAAATGTAATACAAGATTCTTTATTAGTTTATCAATCTATACGTTAAAAAATATTCTACCGGAAAGTGAAATTAATTTTTATGAGCATTTCAAGTTCAAATATACTTACGAGTTTTGATATTCATTACCTATAAAATAATTATTCTCCTCAAACAATTGTTGATATTTAATTATACTTAAAAAAAATAATAATAACATTATAGATACTTGAAATTTTTATATTTTATTAACATTTTCATTATACTATAAAATTAATAAAAATTATTTAAAGCAATGAGGAATTTTCAATTTTTTTTTATAAATGTAAATTAAAAATTATTTGCTGGGTCATAGTTTTTGAAATTTAATAAAAAATCCCACTAAAGATACTTTTATATCTGTATAAAGATATAAAAGATACATAGAAACAATTTTTTTTTATATGTATTAAAATTAGAATTTTGACAAATTTCGTCAAGATCGCAAAAAAAAATTCCAAACTATTTTTTAATTAAAAATGTATAAGAACTTTTATTTTTGTAACTATTTTTTATACAATTTAATACGAGATTCTTCATAAGTATTTATTAGTTTATACTGTAACCATAAAATCTAAAACATGTATAAAGATAATTTTTTTTTCATAGACATTTTAAATACCTTTTTGGACGAAATTACGATAAATAACGATATGTTAATTATTTTTTTAGAATTTAAAAACATTATTTGAGAGAACTAAGTAGTTATAATATTATTATGGATTTTACTATAGACAATAACAATTTTATAATATCATCGATTTTCAGGTATCTACTATAAATCTATTTTTACTGTTTTGCAGTATTTACAGAAAGACGTTATTACATTTTATATTATATAAGTATTTAGTATATGCTAATATGGTATACATAATTATATTATTATAATTTAAATACTAATAATTTAATAAAATAAATGTGATATTTTCAAAAAATAGTCATAATATGGTAGATACACGATACGTATAGATTATATTATATCGCAATAAATAGATTCTAGTGGTTCTACTACGTATTTACACTTATACTATAGTTATATACTAGTTATACATTATAGCGCTCGGTGTTTATAATAAAAAGATTGTTGCATATCTGGACAGATCATATACTTTATTTATTTTCAACGAGGCCGCGCGTGTTTCGTTCCAATTATTATACAATTTATTCTATTTATTTATTTATTTATTCATAATATTTAAATATCGGTTTCAATAAAGATGGCCATCAAATATTGTAACACAATTTACGACAGATTTCAATCGTTCTATTGGTCACTTTGTGCGGTTCAATGTTAAAAACGCATAATGCGTGTATAATAGCTCTTAGGTTCGCGTCAAAAATCGCGGTCCCAACCATTTTTCCGATTTTCTCCACAAAAATGAACGCACGTAATATGGGCGTTGGAAACGTTTCGTGTGAATATAGAATTATAGACATTGGAAATCCATAGTTTAATTTTAGCGTAAAAATCGCGGCCCGAACGCGCCTGTTCCCCCCCCCCCCCCCCGATTGAATATAATATACGTCTAAATACACGCATACTATTTAGGGCAGCGGTTCTCGACCTTTCTATATTTATCGCTTACCACCTACAAAGTTTGAAAATTTTTACGTACACCTGACAATTTTATTTTTTACTTAATAATGTATACGTTTATGTTACATGTATAGAATTTTATTTTATTAGGAATTACATAATGATAGGAATTAAGTATATAATGTACAAAAAGAAATTAAATATGTATAATATTATTATTATTTATTATTACGATTACAAACGACCTCCACACCACCAAATAAACCAAATAACATTTAATGTTAATAATGATTCATTCCAATTTTTTTTTATAAAGGGAGATTTTCTTCGCGTACCACCTATGAGCTTTCCGCGTATACCACTAGTGGTACGCGTACCATAGGTTGAGAAGCGCTGATTTAGGGCGGTTATTGTCCGCGATTTAAAAACGCGGACGCGCGCGTTCTAATCGCTTCGTGTGCAACCAGCTTAAACGGTTAGGTTCGTATTAAATCGCGATAAATTGCGTTAACGACGTGAACCCGCATACGCTATATTATTTCCCCGCGACGTACACTCGCGCGCAATGAAAACTGAATACCAACCATCATCGAGCTGACACGCCGCCGTTTCTTTTACACCAGTAATGAATAACGATCACTTGCGCACGCCGTTTAAAAATTGCTTATATCTATCTCCTTATTCCTTAAAAAAAAATACCGTCTCGAATCGGCATCGACCGCGTCCAGTCGATAGCTATTAGCTATGTTATGCATGCAGTTTTTATTGGTTTGCACGCCAGCCGTCCAAATATAATAGATCATGAATTTTATTTATTTTATTTTAGTTTCATGTAAAATGCTTAATTATAATAAAAGGATTTGAAAGGTGTAGGCCTCCGACTTTATTTTTAGCCCCCTCCCCATTCCTGTCATCATTCCTAGTCATCCCACCAACAGTAGCTACATTTTTAAACATTAATTTAGAATATCGTTTTATTTTTTTTATTAATATGTTGGAAAAATATTTTTATTTTGATTATTGACAAACTATATAATATTATATATTATATTATAATGTACGTGATGAACTGACGACTCTCAGTAAGACGTATCATGTCGTGCAGTTTTTACTACATAAATTCTACGTATAAGTTTTCAATAAAGTAAACACAAAAATAGTCGTCACGTAGTAGAAAAACGTACGATTTTATTTTTGTAATATTTACGTATAGGTAAATGATAATAACAACGACTATCGGATAACGATCGTTGTGCCTGCAGATAATTTATAATAAATTATCGGCATCTCGCGGTGTTTCTAAAATATTAGAAATATTTAAGTCCATAAAAGAGTTTATATATATATATATATATATAACACAATATATACCTATCGCTCACCACTGTACTGAACCATATCTACTTCTAAAATTGTACTAAAAGTAGGTAGATACGATAAGGAAAATCCAAAATGATATAATCTACACGAACGATTATAAGATTTTATTGCCATCGAATATTTGGTAATTTATTATACTGCAATAGTGCAGTCTATGACGATATAACTATTAACTATAATAATATGTGTCGTTGTGCACAAACGAGTCGTCCGTTTTCAGATTAACGACGGACATCGTTGTACAAACGTGTTGCAGCGATGTTATATTTTACATTTTATTTGACACAGTTATACTTAACCAGTGGTACAGTCACGTGAACTAAGTTATGATCCGATGGGTACCAACAATTTAGGAAATATAGAAACAGGACCATTTCAGCCAAAACTTCAAGTAAGAAAATATTTTTCTTTTTTTATTAATTTTAATATATAGGTATATACGTATATATATATTCAAGGGAAAATGTACTAAAAAATAAATGCTTATTAAATATTACCTAGTAACTACTACATATTATTATAATAATAAAAATAGCTATAACCATAGTCCATAGGCGCAATTTCAATAAAAAAAACTGATGGTGCTTAAGCTCTTAATTTTCCGGTTATATCGTTGAATAACTACTAATTGTAATATTATAAAAAAAGTATTTGAGGGTGCTACTTTTACAATTGGGGGTGCTAATACCCTCTAAGCGCCTCCTTATTTGCACCTATGGCTATAACAATACTTCTTTGTTAGGAATTAATTGTCAAGTATAATGTACTTTCTATATTATATTATAATATTACATAGATAATTGTTTTGACATGACTGTTTATCCATAAGTATTTTCAACTAAGTTAAAAATATTTTATAACACATTTAAATTAATAATTTTAATTCGACTTGTATTGTTTGATAAATTGAGCAGATACCAAAACATTTTCAATTTAAACAATTACCTATACAATTATTATTTTTTCAATGTTTATGAAATATGTAGAAAAAAATGTAATTGCCATTTACAAATAAATAGGTAATTAATATTTTTAACACGTAAAATAATAAAGATGGTATTTTGAAAAATATTCTCAATTATGCGTTTTTTGGATCTTATTACTAATATTAAAAAATCAAAATTCAAGTGCTCATTGGTTAGGGAAGAAGAAAAAATATCGTTTCCAAAATTTTTGAACACCTCATATAACATTATTATATTTGTTATGTTTCATAAATATTTTATATTATTTTAATTATTTTTTAAATGAAAATAAACCAAATATATTGAAATTATAAATACATGTAGGTTTTCTATAGTTGTATGCCTTATACATTATATTATGAATAGTACATAATAATTTATTATGTGGTATTACTATGATTTTAGTACATGCATTTGGAAGGAAATATAAGATAATTTTTATTGTGTTTACATTTTTTTTCTCAGTCTCTCTCTCTCTCTATATATATATATATAATAATAATATACGTATGTCATACAGTGTATACTCATACAGTCATACTGTGTATATAATAATTATTTAATAATGATGTGCTCGGAATGGGAAACTTTTTGAACCGGAACGCTATATATTGTTATTAACAGTGGTGGTAGTAGCGCAACCACTGGGGGGCTAGAGGTGGTTAAGGGGTTATAACCCCCCTGAAATTTGTACAAGGCCTAGTATAATAATCAATATAATCTTATATATACATATTGTAATAATGTACTCCCCCCCTCGAAATGTTTTTCTAGTTGCACCACTGGTTATTAAATACACGTAAAAATATATCTTTTGTATAATAAAATAATTTAGTATATTAAAATATAATTTCAATTACCAAACCATGATATAAATTACCTAACCTAAGTATTAATTGAGATATCTCAATAATAAAAGATTCTAGATCAAAACTAGCTGAACTCATATTGAAAAACAATTTTAAATTATAAAAAATTTACTTCAGACGATCAGACGTATGATGTATGTAACGTACTTACCACCAGGAACGATCTATCAATAACTGACCAGTGACCACTAAAATGTCAAATATTAATATTTTGATATTTAAAATTATTTTAAAATATTTAAAATAAAATATTTACGGAAACGCACGCGAACAATCGCCCTGTGTGAATAGACCCAATCAAAACAACGTGTTTAATTTTAGCCGTTTTGGACGAATGTTCGCCTAAAATTAACATGCGCGATCGATTCGCGTCCGCGCTCGAACTATTCGCCTAGTGTGTAAGGACCTTTAATTTATTATAATATATAGTCCACAATGATAAATTCTTATTATTTCGTCATTAAATACATATTTAGTTACACGGTTAAAACTCAAAAAATAAACTTAACTTTAAGTCTATAACTATATAATACTACTACTACGACTAATAAATAGGTATTAACAGTTAAAAATAATTTATTACTAATTGGTAATAGGCATAACTGATAAGCGCGACTTGCCATTTTTCAAATGTATAAAATTTCCAAGTATTATTTTAAAACATCAAACTGTCAACGAAGCGAAACGCTAAAATTCATTTTTTTGTGAACTGGAACTGCGTTCCGGTCAATTCCGAGCCCTGATGATGTTAACTCGGAACTTTAATGGGATCCGGGAAAAAAATGTTTGTAGGTATGGTATTTGAATGAAAAATGCAAACTTTTTCAATAAGATTGTACGGTACTACGGTCTTTACTATTCAATAAAGACATGGCAACACATAGAGCAGGGGTGTTAAAACGTTTCGTTCGAAGGCCATCATATAACAAATTAAAAGCCATTTATAGTTGACCTAAATTATGCAATTCCATATCAGTTTTAATTGAAAAAATGATTTTAAATAATGAGACAGGTGAGAATACCTATGTAACACGTCAACATACGATACGTGGAATATGGACACATCATACATGATGATTTATGAGTAGTCTCATATACATATTTCAAATAAATGCATCATTGTCTTTTGGAGATCAGAATAAGAGTTGTTTGCTGGCCGGGTGCAACCCGCGAGCCGTAGTTTCAATTTGACGACCTCTGCTGTATAGCACTATAGGTCTATAGCGTTTAAGACTCAAGATTGAAAGAATAACTATCATTAAATTTACAAAATGATTATGCACCCATATAATATTCTTATAGGTATTATAATGTATAATGCTTATACAGTTATACCCAGTGCCGGATATAGGACGGGGCAAGTGGGTATCCTTGTTCCAGGTGCCATTGGTTATGAAAAAAAAAAAATCGTGTGCATAAAATATGTATAAATTATAATATATATATTATATTATATTTCCAAACTTTCATCAAGAAAAAAAAATAATATTGCACATTAATTATTTAGAAATATATAATATTATAATGTTTAACTATTTTTAATAGTTATAATATTTTATGAGCGAGTTTTATTTTTATTTTACTGAAAGAAAAATAAGAAATTAGACAGCTTATAATATATTATATATTATATGAAAAAGCAAGAGCAACATGGAGCGTATGTCAACGATATCATCCAAGCGGTTCGACGAAAAATATTAAATAGTTTAGATTAGATTAAATTAAATTTATATCTAGGTTTAAGATATACATAATAAATATATAAATTATATATATATATTGTATAAACATAAATATCATGAATTTAAAAATATAAATATATCGTGGTTTATACACGACTACACGAGTGGTGTTGTTGTCGTCGGCGCACTCTCAACACAGATAGCTAGAATATTATTTATACATTATTTAAAAACACTGATATACAGTTGTAATAATGAAACGAGTACTTTTCAGATTTTCTACTAATTGTCTACAGCAGTGGTTCCCAACCTTTTTAGTTTTGCGGAACACCAATTTTGTAAAAAAAATCTTTGAAGCCCACTAATGACTAATAGCACACCTATATACGAATATATAATTTTATTAGGTATATAATAAAAACATATAACAATATTATTTTAATATGTACGTTAGTAATGTTAATATTATATGGTTCACGGCCCTGTTCCTCGCTGCCCGTGGCCCACTCATGGGTCGCGGCTAATGGGTTGAGAACCACTGGTCTACAGCATAGCGCGCTGTCGTGTTTTGTGTAAGAATACCTATAACATAGATACAATTTTGAATTTTAGTCTGCGTTAGTGCGTTATTCAAATTTTATTTTCACTTAGGTACACAATATAAATTAATAGTTAGTTAAGAAAAACACAGTAGTTAAATCTATAAATCTGTAAATTAAATATTTTTATTTTAAAGCATAAATATAGGTACAACTTAGTATCAACCATCATCCTCTTTTTTCAATTTTATTTTTTCAAAATGTGTGTTTTAACTATTTGTATGCATATTATGATTTATGGCACTAAAATATTTGTTAAAAAAAAAGAATGCAGCCCTTATTAAAAATGGAAGAAAAAACGTAGATCAGTAGATATTTCAAAAACTACTAAATATAATTAAACAGTTAGATTTTGACCATCATACTTACTGTATATATTTCAAAAACTGGTAGTCAATTGATTTTTTTTTCAAAAATCACGATAGGTATATGTATCCTTAAGGAAACATTAAAAAACTTTTTTTATTGTGTAGGTACTGTACTACTGGTACTAGTTTTTTCTCCCAAATTCCATAAGGAGTATAAAAACATCACAATTTATAATTAATATAATATAGTAATAAAATAAGTAAGATAGGTAAGAAGTTTCATACATTGTAGATTTGACAAATATTGATAAATTTTATGAAAATACAATGTGTCATAACATAATAAATAATAGTTAATATAAACATTTTAATTCTTTATCCGAATATATATATTTATATATATATATATATATATATATATATATATAAGAGAGGTTGTTATGTCATGGTATTTGATTATCCTATCCTTAACCAGGACATACCTCAAAACTCAAAAAACATTTTTCTATTATATTTTGATTATTTTTAAGTTATGCAGACATTTTATACTATACCTACTGGCTACTGTAAATTGAGGAATATAAATACCTTTAATGTTCACAGATATTATGCTATGAAAAATCTTAGATTTATTTAATGTTGTACAGAACTGGTTACTCGTAGATATATAGTTATAAACAATAATATTATCATAATAATAATATAATATATTGACAAAATAACTTTGAACATAGGGAAACAATAATGTTTTGCTTTGTATATGGCAGAATGGCCTATGAATACATAATTATATATTTTAGATAAACAATAGCTAAATAATGTATATATTAATCTATAAGTTCTAAATTAATAAGTTGATTAAACCATGAAATATGTTTAAAATATTTAAAATATAAGTTCAGATTCCACATTTTTGTTTTATATGTAACTATTTCTATATAACAAAATTAAAATGTATGAAAAGTTAATTTTTCATAAAAGATAAATAACAAATCTAACAAAACAACATAAAATAAATAAACTTTTGTAGGATTAAAGTAGTCATTCAATTATGATCTGAATTATCATCATATAAACCTGGATTAAAGTAAAAATATTTGTTGAAACCTCTGCAAATCCATTCTACTGTTTGAAACCCACGCTCAATGCTATTCAGTTTTTCTAATTCAATGTCCACCTAAGGAAATAAAAAAAATAATTATATTCATCATGATAATAATAGTGTAAATAATTTTTAAAGTAAAAATGTATTATTTACCAATTGAATCATTTGAAACAAATCAGTATCACAAGCTTTTTCCCGAAATACTTGACACAATTTTTGTACAAACCATGACCCATCTAAAGGATCATGTTTTGCAGTACACCCTTTAAAAAAAAAAAAGAAAAATACTATTTTTAAAACAGTTGAAAAGATGATAAGTAAATCAATATAAGTAATCATTATATCAATTTATTATTGTATTTATAATAATTAATAATTTTGATTTACCAGGAAGTGTGGCATATGCTATGAACACGTCTCTATAATAGAGGTTCCTAATTGTAAACGGAGGTTTATTCCTATTTTGTAAATAATTTTTTCCACCATCACAATATTTCCAGCCAAATTCATGGTTTCTTCCTCTTCAATAATTAAAAGTATTTATTGTATATATTAAAAACACAACAAAATTATGTACACCTTACCGACACGCATCAATAAAAAATAACTTGGGTATATTTATGGTTAAGCCTTTATTTACAAATTGTTCAATGAGCCAGTCAGTATTAATAGTAAAACCATCCGTAGTAAATACATCTGATAATCTGGTTGCATCTTTTCCAGCATGACCATGACACATTATAAAAACAATAATGGAGTTAGCTTTTCCACTATAGCATATATTTACAAATGCATCGATAACATTTTTAATTTCCTATAGACAAAAAACAATTTAAAAGTCAATATTTTCAAAGAATTTCTTTTTATACTTTAACTTAACATATATTTTATTTGCTTACCTTTTCAGTTACATCTACTTTTGTGTGAACAATATATCCTAGGCTTTTAAATAATTTATTTAAGTTTGCCATGTTAACATCTAATCCTGTTCTTTTATCATTATCTTTTATATCATTAATACTTAAAAACAATGCATGACCCTTAGGATTTGATTTCATTGGATAAGTCTGTGAAAATTAATATTTTAATGTTTAAATATTTAACAAAACTAAGTACTAAAATAAACATACACCAATTGGTAAAAGTGTTTTATCATTATCCATGAGTTTACGTTCTGGATGAATTTTGACATAAGGTTGATCCAGTTCTAATATGGTATTTTCAAACGTAGCGTCTAATACTTTAATTGAACTAAGTTGTTGTTCCCCTTTCTCACTGAAAAATGTTTGTAAATTTTAAATTAATAAGTTATGCAAAAAAAAAATCTATAATAAACTTAGATAGTATAACATTTTGTATTATATAAATTCTTGTAAATTTAAACACTAATGCAATTTTTAAAAAAAAAGATATTTTTTTACTTGTTTATTGAAATGTATCAAATAAATAAACTATACAACATATACGAGTACTAGGAATTGAAAATAAAAAATATTTCAATGATAGCAAATAATGAATCTTTTGGGTCAACTGAATACTCATTACATTTTAATTCTTTATTAGGTACTCTTGTTACTAAACATACCTAACATTTTATAGGTTTTTCTCTTGATTATCTTATTCATGAATTTTCTTTTTTTATGAACAATAGTTTTGTTTGAATCATTCTTTATTCCGTATTTAAAAAAAAATTTCCCATGGTTGATGACAAAATAATGAATCTTATATATATATATATGTATACAGATCGACTAACTAATACAGTTCATTTGTAATTTAAAATAGAAATTATATTATTGCTTATTTTCATTAAATTTGGAACCAATTAGTAAAACAAATATAAGGCACCTTGTTTTGGATGAAATTAAAATGTTGAAAGCTTTTATGTTGTTTGTTTCTTTTAATACTTTGCATAAATCTGTAAATGCTTTTGGCCCCCGTCCTTGAATTAATTCATATAATTTTTTTACTGAATCTTCTTGGGGATCCTACAACAAAACAAATAAAAATTTAAATAATTGTAAATTCTAAATAACACTTGGATGTGTAAGAGAAGAATAAAATTAAATGAAATTGTCTTACCAAAATATAATCTTTCATCCATTCATTTATCACATTTTTTTCTAATAGAGTATCAACAATAGTTTTTAAATCAAAAGTAGCATTTATTAATTGAGACATACAGTTGTTAATCAGTTTTCGATGGTATTGATCCATTTTGATTGAGTTAGCGTAGTAGGAAAAATTCAATAAAAGTATATTTTCAAAACTAAGTAAAATTCTAAAGTATTGTTCTTAGTAGATACTTAATAACAACACGTTGAAAAAATTTAAAAATTGTTAGTAATTATAATATAAAATACTCGAGTTTAATAGTAATAATTTTGCGATATTTTAAATAATAATAGTTATTATAGTTTATAATAGTGACTTGACACAGCCTAATGGCTGTTAACAAAACTTGTTGAACCTAAAATGACGGGGTACTTTAATGATACTATGCGAGCATGAATAAGCACTTTTTTCTGTGATAAGTGTTGACAAAATGAAAAATGTTTACATTCCTTTTTTGAATATTAGAGTTACACCAATAACCTAAAAAAACTAATAAATTCAACTCCATAAATAATATTTGAATTAATCTTTGGTTCTGGTTAAAAATGTATTATTTTCGTGTTTTAAGTAAATTATAAGGTGTATTATATTTCTACCATCGCCATATAGAAAGTTAGGTCTGAGTGATTGTGTCGTTAAAAACGGATAGCGAATATTTACAACTTCTGTGGCAGAAACAAATTTTATAATGTGGAATATTTAGTAGACATTCAATTCTTTTTATAAATTATGTTTTATTAACTACTGTTATTTTTTCATTGTCATTTGTGTGCAAATAATTTTATACTTTTTATGCCACAAAACAATTTTTTACTCAATATAAATACTGGTTTAACAGTTTAACACCTAAATCGTGTGATGATATGAGATAACAACTAACAACACTATTCTTGTCTACTGTCTTTTTCTAACATGTAATCTCGGATTCTCGGTTGTGTTTACATAGGTCTTATGGCGGGCAATAAGCTTGCAATAAGCTTATAACGTAAGTGTTTAAAAATATTTTTTTCGTGTGTCTATTGCTTGTCTCCCATTTTATAGTGAATTAATCATTAAAATAGAATCTATAAAAATGTATTTTTAAACACTTACATATTGTACTTGTATTTATTTCCATTAAACAAATCGTCTTGGATTTAATATTTCTAGCTTTTTCATTTTCATTTTTGTATAGATTGAAATATTAAATACTTATGCAGTATTTTGCTGTGACAGTAACTTGTTTTGTAATAATATAACATTAGTGTTTTTATGAAATATAATAAATAAATAATAAATTAACAATCTTGTATGCATTTCTATTGAACACTATTAGCCATATAAATGTATTACAATACATTTAAGTATCTAAGTATAGTAAAATGTTTGTGCTACTATGTTAAAAGTAGATACATTTAGTTTTTGAACTAATCACGATCAGGTTGCCTTGTTTTTAATTCTATTCAAGACATAATATAAATACCACTTCTACAGATGTCTCAAAATGTTATAAATAAAACTCAGTGCTTCGTTAGTATAATGCACATACTTATAGATGTGTAATTTATGAATCTGTAAATGAGTTGAAGAATCAGTCAAATCACTTCTTCCAAATTTGAAATTAATAACTTATGTTTTATCAGTAGACAGTAAGTTCAATATAACACTATTTATTCGCATAAGCTAAATGTATTAAAATTCAGGTTTAAATCATGACTTATTTAAGATATAATTTGACTTATGATTGTCACTTATCAAATGAGAATTGGGAGTTGACTTGATGAATTAACTCATTAAAGTAAACTCAATTGAGTGAATTGATTCATCAAAGTGAGCGAGTCACGTTTCCCATCTCTAAACCTATCTAATATGGTTGTAATTAAATGGCATTAATTTTTATTAAACAAAGCAATTGTAATTGTATCTGTTTATAGGAAATAAATATAAGTATACAAAAAATAATAATATACTATACCTTATGTTTTGATACATATAAATACAATATTCTAAGTTTTTGGATAAAAACTTTGAAAATCTAACATAAGGTTTTGAAGGTTCCTTATAAACATAAGTTGATTATTATATCAAAAATTGATATTCACAATATCTTTTTACAAACAATAAGATTTAAATATGTAATACATTCTTCCATACAAGTTTTGCTAACAAAGATAACAGGAAAAATTTAAGTACAAGTCAACAAATATTTTTATAGCTCATATACAATTATGATATCCCATCAATTCGTTTAAGTTTTTTTTATTGTGATCTAAATGCTTTCATTGTAAAAACTTATAAAATTCCACTATTACTTAAATAAAATTATTATATTCTATACACAATAAAATTTTCAAAAAATTTTATGCTTTTTTTAGTATCTAGATGGAATTTTTTCACTCCTTTTAACATTTTATTATTAATTAAATCGTTTTAATGTCTATTTAATTATCATGAAACTTCGCTTTCTCCATTTTTAAACATTTGCCAAGTATACAATCAAATAATTATAGGTAAGCGAGTACCAATCTGCTATATATTAGGTGTCGATAAAGGTGTGTTAAATTTGAAATCAATGATAAATTATTGATTATTATACGAATCTTAGAATTTTAAAGTATACATAGACAATTATTTTTATAGACATTTTAAATTAAAATTTGGACTAGATTAATTATTTAAAGATATATTATACATATATCTTTTTGAAATGTTTTTTTGTTATAATTTAAAAATATTATTCATGGGATCTTAAGACTTTTACATTTATTGAATTATCAAGTATTATCACTGTTAATAATGACATTTTTGATTAATTTCGATAAATTACCTATTTATATTATATTTGTTTTTACTATTTACAGACAAATTTTATTTAATATAGTGTTGTCAAAATATTCACTTTAGTCCATTTATTATCCATTTGATATGTAATGATCTTATTTATCACAAAACAAATCTATCTACATATTAATATATTAACTGCAATATTCTTGGAAACACTATTTAATATATAAAAGTACAAATATTAAATTATTTCATATTTACATAAAATATTACATACATAACTAATAAAAACATATGTGTGTATTTTAAATTCAACTAAACTTTTTTCCTAGTTTAAAATTGATTTCACACCAATATTACGGTATAACATAATTAAAAATGGCAACCACCATGTTAATTTTGGAATACTTCGATTTTATCACTGTCTTCTATATCCATAGAGGCTGGAGTATCGTCACATTAACTTGTTGTCCATCATATCGAAATCTTACTGTGCTAAAAGTAAGACCCAGAAATTTTCAATTTTGAATGTATTAAAAATATTTAAATTATTAATGTAAATAAATCAGCATATAAACTTAATTAATACTAGCCATAGATAAATATATTATTTAGTAGATTCTCGATAAAATATATTTCGTATACAAATAGTTTCAAAATTAAAATATTTTGCGATAAATTAATCTAAAATTTAGTCAGTGGAACTATAACTGTTAAAATTGGAATAAAATACTTTTTAATAATATTTATACTTACAGTTTATTTACAGTAAGTATTCATTAACTTTCCTAATTGGGTGATTTTTCTGATTTTAAATTGTATTATTGTGTTATCTTGTCCGAGAACTTTCAATTTTATTCATTCAGAAGATACCTAAGTATAATAAACATTTTTAATTAATAATTGAGGTTTAAAAAATTAACAAAATTACATTTTATATCAAAATAATTCATAAACAAACATTCTAATTTTGCATACAGATTTTATGAATGTCAAACGACATTAACTTCATATCAAGACATTGTATTGTATCCAATATATTATAATTGATTTATATGAATCAGACGATTATGAACTAATACTTACTAGTCGTCAAAATCCAGTGCTAAGTATAATCAATGTTAATGATTATAATTCTCAACTGTATATATGTCATAGAGTAATATAGAGAAGGCGTTTCTTTATAAGGCCCATATTAAATTGAGGATATCTTTCATATACTGATTGTGTTTGCACAAAATCTGCAGTTTCTAGATTTTTCCACGCAATTAAAAACATAACTATTCCGTCCATCTTAGTAACACCAATAACGTGGTCTGGTTTTATGTTCATGATCAAAACCAACGTTTGGAGGGTCTACATTTGATTTAATTGTTTCATCATCATGAAAATACTCCTCATATTCCATATCAATAACTTATTTTTTGATTTCTTCAATTTTACTGAAATAGTTATTAAAAACTAATTGAAAATAATGTTTATAGATTTTATTTTGTAAATCTAAGTTATGATTAATTCATTTTTATTCCATGTAGGTATATTTTTACATTTTAATTATTATACTGAGTGCAAAAATTAAACCTTTCAATTACAGACTGGACTAGGTACTTAAATTTAAAAAAAAAATACAATTACTTTTGTTTTAATTTTATGGTGTCTATGTGGACCCAAATTAGGATTACTGTTTTTATGCATTAAATTGTTAAATGTTAACCAACATTATAGGTACCTTTTATATGGGTGGTGAGTTTAAGAGACTAAATAGAAGTATAGAATGATGAGTAGTATTTGAATTTCATATGTTTATATTTATATATAATATAGATGGGTACTTACAAACTATAACAATTTAGTGAAAACCAATAGTTGTAGGAACTTACTATATTCTGTTTATAACTGGCATATTTCAAACTTGTTACACACAATCAGTTTAATATATTATTATAAATTCTAAATTAAATTTCTAATTATTTAGAAAAATTTTTTTTTATAGTTAGTAAATCTCTACAATATTTTCTCTTGAACCGATGGATAGGACTAATGAGCTGAGTACTTAATGCGATTTGAGATACTAATGGGTTAGTATGGTAATGTAATTTAGAGTAAAAAGATCTGTAATGTTTGGTGGCTAGTTTGTCAATAACTGATTCGATTTTTAAGCAGGAGTAGTGTTTTATTTAATACAAACCAGGGTGCAGAGGTTATTATACGGAGAGTAATCGATTGAAATGCTTGTGTGATGAGAATTTGGGACGGTTTAGCACAGCCCCAAATTTGGATGGCATATGTGATATGTCCATATTGGTTGCAAAAGGGATTGTACAGAATAAGTTTGGTGTGGATTGGGAGTTTTAATTTCAAAATTGGACGAAGTAGATGTAATCGGCTGTTGAGGGTTTTTCTTTTTGCTTTAAGGTGGGGGCCCCAAGTTAATTTTATATCAAGTGTAATGCCAAGATATTTAACGTTAGGAGATGATGAAATTTGAGTACCCTGTAAGTGAATAGGGTGAGGGTCTGTTCTTTTTAAAGTTAATGGTACATAAACAGATTTGTCTGGATTTATTATTATCCACCATTTAGTTGCCCAGTTGTCAATGAAGTCTAAGTGGATTTTTAGAAGGTTGGATGTTTTGTTAGGCTCGTCACTAGTACAGAGTATTGCGGTGTTGTCTGCGTAAGTGGCCATGGTGGTGTTTGTTGTGACATTTTTTTTATTTAGCACTTTATTGATCTTTATGGACACAGATTACCAGTTAATGATTTGGACATAAGTTATGATTCATCACTTATTATAACCGCAAGTGCTGATAAAACAATCAGAATTTGGGGCTTGGATTATGGTGACTGTCATAGGCGTATAACTACAGAGTCTACATTGACCAGTATTAAATTTATTCCCAAGACTCATCAACTTTTCACTACTATAAGAATGGAAACATTAAGAATAGTGACGCTGATGTCTTTGAAAGAGTTTTGACACTTCAAGTAAATAAAAAGAAACTAATTGTAATATGTCAAACATTTCATTTGATTTAGGGTCACAGAGGGGAATTCAAAAATATGTCTGCGAGTGGAAATGGTTATTATATTGCGAGTTGTGACCAAGACAATATTATACGGTTATATGAAAAAACCAAAGAACCTCTTGTATTAGATGATAAACGGGAAGAAGAAAGAACACAAGAAGATAAATAATAATATATCGGTGAGTGGCAATAGATTTTTGATAGCGAGTTATGGCCAAGAAAATATACGGTTATATCAAAAAAACAAAAGAGCCTCTTGTACTAAATGATGCGGCGGAAAAAGAAGAAAAACTAGCCACAGGCGAAGAAACCAATGTATATGGAGGGCCATTTGTTATTTCATTGGGATGCAATTTGGATCAACTAAATTGACATCAGGTGGGTGGTCTTCTTTCGGACGTTTAGCAACAAAACAATAATCACAGTCTGTATCCAGAACACCAAAACACGTAAGATCTTTTTTTTATTATATATTTTTCCTATATTCAACGTAAATAATTTGTTGAGAAATTAATTTAGTTGAATCATAAATGTAATTACTAAAATATAGTGTGAAATACTGCCACATAAATTTCCATGACTAGATGAAGAAAACAAACATAACAAACCATTTACTCCCCATCAAAGAGTTATTTATACTGCCGGTCGATTTTTGGAATGCCAAATCAAACGAAATATTCAATAATATAATAAATGAATTGATTTTAAAGACCGAGTAATTTAATTTTACACATTATTATCTGTTACTAAATGTTATCATTTTATATTTATTTAAACAGACCGACAGGTTTGGGGTAACCGTGAAACCGAGACAGATAATTAAAAAATTTGCAATAAATAAAAAAATTATTATTTTTTCGTTAAATACTGAAGAAAATGACAATTTTTTTTTGGACTCTGGAAACCCAAATCAACCAGACTATAAAGTATGATAACATTGGGGTTCGTCGATTTGGGTATTTCCCTAAATCTGAAATGCCAAATTATTATTAATTTTTTTATTGGTTCGATTCAAACGGACCGACAATAAGCAAAATATTCATTGAATAATAATATGTAATCCGGCAAATATAATGTAAGTTGGTTTTTCAACGAATTATTTTTGACTATGAATTTATGAACTATATATAGCTATATATAACAAAAATTTATTTGGTATTAACTATTAATTTTCACTTATTTATAAAATTTTAAGGTCCGCACCAAATAGCAACACTACGGGAAAGTAGCCACGTGGAAAGTTCCACGGTCTTCGCGAGTAAACTATTTATGAACTATATATAACAAAAATTTATTTGGTATTAATTTTCACTTATTTATAAAATATTTAAGGTCCGCACCAAATAGCAACACTACGGGAAAGTAGCCACGCGGAAAGTTCCACGGTCTTCGCGAGTAAACACTACCATTGTGCCGGTAGGAGCGTCATCATACATTGCAGGTCGGGGATGTTTTATGCGTGCTCGTAAATTGTGTCAGTCGGTGAGTTTCAATAATAAAATGTTTTAAAAATTATGTTATAAAGGTAATAAGTTATTAATTAATAAATAAAAATGTTATACTATAATCAGTGCTGTAGTGGAGGGTATACGGCGATATACGCGGTTTACCTTCTGGTTATTTCTAATGAACTCCGTATACCTTCTGATTAAGGTCGTATACTCTAGCTGTTGTAGTGAAATCACTAAATAATATAAAGAATAAAACCATTAGATTATTATTATTATACCAGATAATTTTAAACCCATTTTAAATACAATCGCATCATTACCATGTTCGACAGCTGAGTGCGAAAGAGGTTTCAGCCTTATGAATAATATTATTACACATTTGAGGGCATCACTTTTAATTTCAAACGTATTAAGTTTAATGTTTATTAAAAGTAACAGACCACCTATTGAAGTGTTCAACCCAGAAATGTACGTGAGGTCGTGGCTAGAAGACCATCGATCAGCTGATAACAACCAATCAAGATTGAGAAGAAATGATTTAACAAAATCGGGTTTTCCGACAACATTTATGGAATATTTTTCAATAAAATATTATAGTAAAATACTTTAATAAAAAAATTGTTTAGTTTTAATTTTAATTTGTACAAATGTATGTGTATTGTGTGTATTGTGTGTTATTTACCCTCCACCAAAGTATTCGGTTAGACGATTATGTGTTTTTGCTACCTACTTTAAGAGTTTAAGACACGATACCTAATGATAGTATAAATGTTTAATATTATAACTCATAGTATACCCTCTGTTTTTTTTAGGACTACAGCACTGACTATAATTTAAATAGTGCAAATAGCTACGAAATATGCGACCGTAGAACAAACCGAAGCGGCACGACATCATACTACTCGCGGCACCAACCAGACTGGGGACGACCACCCATCATGTGTCATTTGTGTATAGGAAATTTAGACATACACGGCGGGACTGCCACCTAAACAAATGGTATGTATCTGGACGAATAATTTAAATTTATTATTTATTTTACATTAAAAACTTCAAAACGTATATTTTATGGATCACTTCGCATTTGTTTATGCCAAACAAATTATTCATTATCAATTATCTCTAGTTTACACTTCATGCATATATAACGTTTTAAATTTGTATTCACATATAAAGTTTTGTGGCAGGCGTGGATCTAAGGGGGACTAGGGGCTATGCTCCCCCACCCGTAAATTCTGCCACACAGGTAAATTTAAGGATGTCTGTTTTGGGCAGCCGATAAAATACGATACGCACATAGTCTTATGTCATAAGAGACAACTATTGTGTAGTATACATATATTAATTAACAAAACATTTCCCTGGGGTATTTTTTCTATATATTATTTTTACCGATGACCATCGAAAAGAGACATATTTTATTACATGTAGCCATGTAGGTAAATTGGTATTATGAGAAAAAACAATTCAAAAATTGTTGTCCAGAACGGAAAATATTATAATACAATTATACATATATTATGACAAAAAAAGCAAATCAATACAATATAAAATGTATTAAAATAGTAAAATAATATGATTGAAATATTTAGTTTTTTTACAAAATGTTTTACAATTTATTTAGATAACGCCAAAAAGGCAAAAATAATACAGTAAAAATAATAAACAATAATTAATATTTAATGTATTTTAGTGTTAAGTTGATTTATACTTTAGAGTAGTGGTTTGATGCCAGCTTAAATCTATTAATTTTTTTATTTAAATAATCGTCAAAAATTGCTGCTATTTATTTTTTTTATTTATATAGGTAATAATTTATTAATTATACTTAACTAACTACAAAATAAATGTTCATTTTTTGATGAACCTGAAATTTGATAGACTAATGACTGATACCTGGTGGTATAAAATAAAAATAATAAGTGTAATAATAATAAAAAAATGAATAATTAAAAAATAATTAAAATAATTATAAATGTGTCCAAGAAGAAAATCCTCAGATATTAATTTTTTTTTTCCAGGAATGAAAGAAAAACACCAATTATTTATCAATTATTAATTATTTTATTTATTAAATTTTCAACCATTTTTACAATTACAGGGTTCGGCAAAAAAAACCTCCCGAATTAAGAGATAGCGTATAGTGTGAGACGTGAGTTGTGGTGGTGGTACAACAGTGGAGAAGGTATCGATGTATAGTGGTATACGTGCCATTTTTAGTATATGTAATGGCAAGGAACAAAAAAAAAATGGAATAAAAACCAACAAAAAATAAATTAAATAAAACGTGATTAAAAAAAAATTTGAATTTAAATTTTTTAACGTGATCACCCTATGATTACGTTCTTTTGAGATATTTAAAATGCAGTGTATGATCATCGCCCTGTATTCTTGCAAGCACTTAACGAACCAATCACCAAGCATTACACCAAAAAGACATTTGACACGAAGAGTTATGGACAACTATCGGGAAAGGCTTCGTGAATGTATTAACAATATTGAAGACACCAATTACTACCACCACAAACTAAATAATTAAAAATGACATAATATTAATTAGTAAAAAATAAAAGAATTTTTTCTAATTGTTTGTTTGTTTATTTGCAACTGCTTCTTGAACTATTGGAGGTTTTTTTGCTGGACCTTGTATTTTTATTAAATTATTACAAGCATTTTAAAATACATTTTTTAATATATTTACACTCTTTTAAGAGGATGCCAGCGTAGTATTTGTTATCTCTCTCTAACCAACGCGCAACATGGCATATTTTATGTTCACAAAAATGACTATAACCATATTAATTTCTCAAATTAGAATGACCTATTATAAAATTTAAAGTTAAGAACATTATCTGGGGCATCTCATAAGCGTTTTATTATATTTTTATTTTAAAGCGAGTTATGAGTATTTTAAAATTGTAAATTGTTTATACATCTTAAAATCTACCTTTATTTTCATATTTCTAAATGATTATTTATGAAGTATGAAAATAACATACATTTTTATGAGACATGTATAAAAAATATGTAGGCATACTATTTATTATATATTTATTAATTGTATTATACCAATAGTTTTATGTTATCAATATCACCTATATTATTATGTAAAATATTTATGATTGTAACTATGCATATTGAGTTTAATTATTATTTAATTTATTATACAGAAACTTATTCATGTTACTGATAAATTTACATGTTGCTAATTTATGAGACTTCTATTTTAATTGTTTTGTATTACATTTAATGTTAATAATTTATATTAATTGTTCTAAAAAACAAATATGTGTTTTAAAATTAAACCTTGTAAAACATAAAGTTTGATTGTATACAATTTGATTTTGACGAATTTCATTAAACTGAACAAAAATGTAGCAATAAAATAAAAGATATTTTAATACATACAAACATTTTGTATTATATTTGTATAATACAACTATTTTTATGATTATAGAAATCTAATGTTTTAATTGTAATTTAATAAATGTATAACATGGTATTATAACCTAGTTTTGGAACAACAAACTCTTTTTCTGGAGCCTCTCCGAAAACTAAAAATTTTGAATCTACGTTGGTTGCCCTTTCGATTAAAAATGGTCTGAAAAACATATTTTTTGGTGTTCATTTCAAAAAATTCATCTGAATAACACAGTACAGCATAATGGCCGTTAAAATCGTATTAATTTATCATATATATATGAATTGTATTTTATGATTTTTTTTGTAGTCCAAATCACTTGAATAGTTGAATTTGCATCTATGGCCTCTTGTTTTAGCATGAATTAAATCGACTTCTTTATTTATGCCAGCTTCATACGTATTTAAATTTTTCAGACTATCCATGCACATTTCACATTTAGTATTTTTTAATAAACGCCATGGTATAAATCTAAAATTTAAATGAGTGAATTTTTAAAATAGATCAAGAAGCCTTGTTTGGATCGACGGGATATGCCAGAACACGAGGACCCCGGGCATAGAAGAAAAGAGGGAAACTATTCAAGATATGGAAAATCGGAAGGTTTTGATGGTGTGTTTAAGTCTTTTGAATAGTCATAAAGCCAAGAAGAATTTTTAGAATAAAAAGTGTGAAATAAAATATGTAATTTATAAAATTCTTAATATTTGTTTTTTTGTAGATACATTACAACAGAAAATAACACATTTTTTATTTTACCCAGCCAAAAAATATACAACACACTTACACAATCAAAAACTGTTGAGTGTTGAGTCTGTATAATTATGTTCTAACAAAATGTCATCTAAATCACAGCAGTCATCTTGAATAATTTTGACAATTTTAATTTATTTATTCACTTTAGTAACCTTTTCAAATAAATTTTCTGGATCATTAAGTACATTTTTTATATCACAAATTGATACAGAAATAGTTTCTAAAAACTGTAATTATTAAAATTATTTTTAGTTTTTGTATATTATGTACCTATAATTAAAAAGTAATATGATAAATATTAACATTTCTTAGAATTATTTTTCAACCTTCTTTCACTGCACAGTTTCCTGTTTTTAGAGTTTTCACAAAAGAGTTCATTTGCCACATATAATAAATTTGAAGGAATGTGGGTGTTGTTGGGCACAGAAACCTATCTCAAAATCCCAAAAAAACATATTTTAGAGTAATTTTAAGCCCCAAATTTTTTTTCTAAACATTTAAAAAAAATGGCGTCTAATCCACATCCTATTTTAATAACAAGTAAATTACTTAAATTAACAATTTTTGTACACAAAAGAGTGAGAATATTTTGGTTATGTAGGAACTTATACCCACTTGGAGATCTAAACAATTTATAAGACAATCATACCATTCTGACTTATTTACATCTTTTAATTTATTGTTTTCAATTAAATAATTACTAACAATAATAATATTTGCTTTATAATTTTGAACAATGAAATAAATACTATAAACTCTAATAAATCAGAGTTTATATATTAATTAAAAATGTATAATAACAGTTAATAGGTATGCATATAAATGTATATTTTGTAATAAATTATTACTAATAATACATCCATATCTTAAACTTAACAAAAAAAAAACGTGCTGTATACAAATCCCTAATATTATTAAGCGTATTTGCGTATATAATAGGTACTTACCATTCAGCAACTACGACAAGCGTGGCAAAAATATAAAATATCGGTAGACACCGGAACGCTGCAGTACTACACACAACTGTCACAGTATCACGACTGTCGGAGTCAATCGAGTATTCGAGTATTCGACGGACGAAGAAAGACAACGACGATGAATAATAATCGTCCGGAATTTTCGATTATTTTTATTTTATTTACAAAATTAAATTTCATGGTTCTCACACAAGCGACGTCTCATCGTAGTTGTCGTATAATAGCAGTTATAAATTATAATTAAACTGTAAGCATTAAGCAACCCGTGTGACTGGCGAACTAAGAAATGGTAATTCACAGGATTTCCGATACTTTAGGCGTTGATTAAATAAAAATATACTCAATAATCAATATATATATTTTATTTATATATTATTATATTTATATAAATTTAATCAATGCTTTAGGTATTAATTTTTATTTATAAAATGATTTACTTCATGCGCGTCGTCTTATCAAACGATAGGCCGCCGTCTTAACAGAGCGATGAACACATTATAAACAATATCTATTATTTTATATATATTAATAATTAGTATATTACAATTACAGATAAACATTATTATTGATATACACTATATTATAACTAATTTAAATATTATAATCATATTATATGTGCACCGCATTATTATTATTTAGTAAAATATAAATATTATTACCACAATTAAAGATATATGATTGTAACCAATATTTTCATGGAATTAACAAGCGCCAAAATGTATTTTAGAAAAAATTACATGTGCGTGTTTAAAAAATTGTGGAGCAGCATATGCGACTGCAGAAAATAAGGATTTGAAGTGTTCTGCTGCAGCTGCATACAAACATGGTCTGGCCTTTCATGTTTAAATTGTGAACAGCAAATTATTGAAGACGAGTCCGATGATAATTCAAATGATAAACGATGATGAAATAATATATGGTCCATTATCCAAACGTAAAAAATGAATTATTTAATGTATTATAATATAAATAATGAATTAGAATAATAAAAAAAAAAGTGGGCAAGTGGGTAATCGCTCTGCTGTATTGTAGAGATGGAGAGTAGGTCACTGGTCACTATAATGGATGTGTTAAATTTGAATGTAATGACGGGTATCATTGTATACGAAAAACGATTCTGAACGGAGATGATTTGTTAGTCAATGATAATTAATTGGATATATTATATTATTATTACTTATATTTAAATTGTAATATATCGTTATTAAACGCGATTTCGTAAAAAATAAAATTTCATACGCTCATAAAATGTTTTCCATATTGACGCTGGAATTTTTTTTTACAATCACTTAAAGGAGAACTTATGGATAACCTTGTATTGGATTTTTGAACCTTAAGTATAAATCACAAATATTTTAAGAATTTTGAAATTCTTTGCAAATTTTCGTGATTTTGATATATTTAGTAAACATTTGAACTTTAAATGCTTATATAAACAAAAATTGTAACTAACGATTTTTGATTTTTTTTTACTACGATAAGTACAACTTATAATAAACCTTGTATTAAATTTTA
The DNA here is from genome assembly GCF_020882245.1 of Rhopalosiphum padi. Lineage (NCBI taxonomy): Eukaryota > Metazoa > Arthropoda > Insecta > Hemiptera > Aphididae > Rhopalosiphum > Rhopalosiphum padi. The sequence continues at coordinate 33,616,654 of NC_083599.1, forward strand.
AAGATTTTTTGGATAGCCAATTTTTTTTTATCGCCATTTTAAGAAAAAAAAATTAAAAATTTCGAAAATTTCAATTGTCTATAAGTAGCTTAAAAAAAGGTCAAAATTTAACCGTAAATAGATAACGCTAATATAAACATTTGGTGAAAATTTCAAGTATTTACAATGATTCATTTTTGAGTTACAGCAAAATCAAAAATTCGATTTTGTCAAAAAGTGGTTATGCGTAAAAATTCCCGTTTTTCCATAATTTTTTCAGGGTTTTTCCTGACGCTTTTAAAAACTATTTTTGAATTTTCATTTTCAAAGAGGGGCTGAAGTCAAAAATCGAAGCATTATTACTACTCCAAAAAGTAATGACAGACACAAAAAAAAAATACACATCATTGTAAAATCAATACATTCATCACTCCGTTCAGAATCTAAAAATGTAATTAAAGCAATTTACATTAAAAATATTGTGTTAATTCTGTAAAATATTCAATGTACCTATGTCCTATGAGTCCTATATAATAATGTTATAAAATAATATTTATATTTTACTAAATAAATAAATATGCGGTGCTCATATAATATGATTATAATTTATGATATTTAAATTATTTATAATATAGTGTATATCAATAATAATGTTTATCTGTAACATGTTAATATTATAATATATAAAACAACGTAAATATTGCGTTTTCTAGTGGACACGAGTGCGGCGCGTCGCCAACTTGCAGTCTATATGGTTATATTATATAGCTCGCCGCGTCTAGTATTATAACACATGGATAAATTTTTCTCTTATCCTATTCAAGCTACAAAAAAAAAATAACGGAACCATATTTTTTCAAAATATTGTCAGCTACATTTTTGTATAGAGGTATTTTTGAGATAAAATTAGGGTTTTCAAAGATAATTTAAAAAAACTGAAAAAATCACACATAATATCCAAGATGGCGGACACTTCCGGACCTCGGAGGGATGGCGACTTTTTTTTGGTTAATCAGGAGCCTATAACCAAACTTTTTGCAAAGTTTCAAAACTTTCCGATTTAATTCCTCTAAAAATGGTTAGATGACTGGACTAGTTCTACATTTGTAAGACGGAGACAACATATTATGCGGGTGTAGCGTAGGGTGACCATAAAAATAAAATAAAAATACGGGACACTTTAGTTACTTAACTAAAAAAAAAAAAAAAAGGAAATTCTAATTTTAACTAAATATATTAATATAAAAAAAACAAATTAAATGTATGTTGTATAATAGTTTTTAAATACAAATAAAATATTAATAAGTATAATATGTACACAAAAGTCCAAAAAAAAATTATTTTGATGACGATGGCATGTAAATTTCTTCTTTTGATGTTTTTGTATACTTTTGTGCTGAACCGATTTCATCAAGTAACCTAGTTTCTTTTAATAGAATATTATAAAACTCATTACAAGATAAGTTTTTAAAGTGTGTTTTTACGATTATAATTGATTTGATAGTTTCAACCAAAAATCGATTTTTTTCATCTGTCCACAACACATTAATGGTTGAAAAAATCCGTTCTACTGCAGCATTTGTACCAGGAATTGCCAAAGAATATTCTACGATTTTTGATATGTTAGTTGTATCAATGTTATGAGCTTTAGTGTATTCAAATATTTCACACCACTTAACTTCTACTTTAGCGGAATTTTTTTGCCATTCATGAATTCGTGATTTAAAAATTTGTTCTACATGACTGAATTCATCAAATAAATTATCTTCATCTAATTTTATGTTAGAATTATTTCGGTTGTTTTCCATAAGAAATTTAATACATTTTTGAACATTTTCCCAAGTAGGACAGTTTATTAGTTGGACCCAATGAAATATTTTCAACTGGTCAAAGTGGCAACCCCATTTTTCTACGTAAGATAAAAAAGTATTATAAAATAGATCAGTACTTTTTTTGAATGAGCTTTCATTATACATATTATTGTTTTTTAAATCATTTAAAAGCGATAAAATATTTGTTGTAAGGAAGTTTAGATGTTTTCTATTTTTTATTTTTCCAACTAAAATTTCTAATTCCTCTGCAACTTCACAGGCTGATATTTTATCTCCTTCTATTTTAGTTACAGTATCACAGACAACCTTTAATTGGCTTTGTAAAAAATGAAACCACACTATAGACATAGGATCGTTAAAAAACGATTTTAATATTGTAGGACACTTTTCCTGTTTCTCGAAGTATGATTTTAAGCCCGGGTAAATATCAATAATTCTTGTTATTGCAGGTAATAAGGATAACCAACGAGTTTTTACACTTCCAAGAATATTTTTATATTCAACATTTGCATATTCACAAAACTCTTTCAAATGTTCAACTCGAACTGTATAGATATGAAAAAATTGAAAAATTTTGTTAACTATGATTTCTACATCAATAGGTAACACATCAGCACTTGATTGCATAGCGTTGTGCAAAATATGAGCAGCGCAACCTACTCCAAAAATATTCGTTTTTAAATTGTTATTTAAAATTGAAAAAACATTATTTGATCCTTTTCTTAAAACACCTCCAAAGTTAGTATTGCAATTATCTCCAGAAAATGCAACAATTTTATCTGACAACTTATGCTTTTTTAAACTTTCAATTATATAAGTTGATAAAATATTTGCTGTTTCTCCTTTTAAATTTGTTACTTCAAAAACTTTGATTTGTATTCCCGAATTTGGTTTGAAATAACGTATTAAAATTGGTACGATTTTTAGGTTCTTATGGTTAGAAGTATCTATCATAATTGTAGCAAAATTTATATTTTCTATTTCCTTATAAATTTGTTGCATGGCGAAAGGAGCTAACACATTTAAAACAATCGATTCAGCCTTAGTTCTCGCACATGTAAATTTTTTATTATACATTTGTTTTAAAAGAGATGATGTGCAGTCCATTGATCGAAATGAGTGATTGTGTATCACGGTATGAAATGCGAATATCCCTTCTTGTGCTGCAGTACGTCTACTTTCGTCAGTGGACCCACTCGGATCATTTTTTAAAAAAAAAGAAGTTACCTTTTCGTGTTTTGATGCAGCTGATAATGCCAGTAAATGTTTTTTTACTTTTGTAACATGTTGTGTTATGTCTGAACGTCCACCATGTTCTATAGAAAACACTGACTTACATATGGTACAAAATATTTTTCCTACTTCGTCAGCATCTTGTAAAAAAGGAAATTCTAATTTTAATTGTGGAGTAAAAACGCACCGTCTTTTGGGCATTTTAAAAAACAAATTAGGTATTATGGTACACTGAATTTTAAATAAGCTTAATAAACTACACGTGACACGTCAATACGTCACTACGACTACGACTACACTGTGAATGTCATCGTGAACTCGACACTCACGTATAAATATTAATAACAAATTATATTTATAATTTTACATAGATATTATAAAATAAAAATAGACATTATATTTGACAACAAACTGGTTGTGGTGAATGGAATTGTACTTATTTAGTAGACGACGTCACACATCAATATAATAATATTAATAACATTTTGTACGTTATCGTTATATCATTAGTATTTATAATCGTCGGTTTAACGTGTCGATAATAATGTGACATTATTAGTTCTCTATTTTCAACTCGCAGCAATTATAATAATTTATTGTTAAGACAAGAATCTAAAAATAATTCTGATAAGTATAGATTAGATGTTTTATTGAATATTGTGATACAAAAATATCGTAGAATAAAAAAAAAAAAAATTATAAAATTATAAATTAACAATAAAGAGAAAAACGGGAATAATACGGGACCTACTTGAAAATACGGGACAAAATGCGTCCCGTATAACTTTTGTCGGGACAACGGGACACAAAGTGGAAAAACGGGACAATCCCGTATAATACGGGACGTATGGTCACCCTAGTGTAGCGTCCTCTTAATAACATTATTTTTTCACCAAGGTTTAATTTTCATTGAATTATCAAAGTTGTATTTTGATATATTTTTTAGAATTTTATCAATATGCCGAGTTTTTAATATATTTTTCTAATTCAATTATAATTTAATTTCAATTATTCGTTTATTATTAGAAAAAAAATGTTAAAAACTCGACATAATGATTAAATTCTAAAAAATATATCAAAATACAACTGTATATTATATAATTTATGACCAGCATATATTTTCAGTACATTTTAAATAGTAATTAAGTTCATTGAATTGTCCTAGATAATATTTTGAAATCAAGTTTTTCTTAATTTATATTGTTTAATTGTTACGTTTTTGTTAGATTTTCTATTCTTCTATTGTATTTGAATAAAAATGTTGATAAAAACTGACAAAAATAATAATAAATTATTATACGAGTAGATTAATGTTTTTGGGGTGCTTTAAAAAAAATCTCGGGACGCTCTGAACGCCCTGAAATGATGATATTCACTAGTAAATGTCTATATTTTTTTTAATCTGTTAAAAATTAAAATTAAATTTAGAATGTTTATGTCGACATTCACCTACTGCGGCATACGCCGTTAATATGAAAACAGATTTGGGCGTTTTAATAAAATTAAATTTTACGATTTGCTTTTTCAGAAAAGCATATCTCACTGTTTTATATGTTTTCTAACAAATTTGAAATTTCACAATTCCGAGGTGATACACTACTGCCAAAATATAGTGTTATCTCCCAACGACGTATTTACGCGTGGAGACGATGTAGGTAATTATTAAAATATATTATAATATAAAATGTACAGATGATGGTTGAAAAATAACAATTTATAATGATGAGCAGGTATATATAGTAGTGTGCAATAATTTAAATGTTGCCACTCCTCCCTCGACCCTCGTAAAACTGTAAGTCAAATACGCCACTGTGACTTTATATTTAACTGCCACTTATATTTTAACATTTAATTCTTAAAACCAATAAAACCATAGTTTAGAAATCTAAGAACTTACAAGCAACGGTTTTCTCACAAGATTGAATTACTAATTTCTTTATTACTTTATGTTTTATTTAATACCTATATAAATAGAATATATAATACCTATATATATATATATGTGTGTGTGTAGAGAAATATTATTATCTTAAATGCAGCTCTGATAGTCGACTGAAACGACTGTGAATTACAGTAGGTACCTATTGCACTTATCGTATTGCGTACACGAAATCTCTTAAAATAAATATGAAAATGCTATTTACGCGTGTAAATTATTTATTGTAAGACTCAACCAATCTGTCTTGTTGGTGTATGTGTATTATTTGTTTTTTCGGGGATTGGTTAGACGTTAGACAATTTTAGACATGTCGTCCATCTTATTCATTTTTTTATAACCAGCACTGCGATAATTTATTATTTAAATGCGGCACTGGTCTTAAAATTGCATACAAATAATAGAGAACTAAAGATAACAATGTAACATGAACAATAGTCTGTATTCCATATGGAGTGAGCTGGTTAGAGTAGATACCTACGTATACTATAATAGTATAATACGAGTATATTATACGATTTAGGTAATAACAAGTGTGACGATGCCGTTCTCCTAATTTTTAAGTGAATTATACCATACTAGAACTTAGAAGTGCATATATATATATGTATATAAATATTACAATCGTTTAATCGTTACTGTATCTAAAGTAGAAAAATAAATATTTAAAGGGGTTTTCGATTATAAAAAATTGTTTTTATTAACCACGCCGACAGCTGTGATTCCAGACTTCATTATAATTTCTCATTAAAAAGTTTACACGTTTTCTTTTATAACTTAATTTCTAACAGAATGATTTCGACGATTTTTACAAAAAAATCATCTGCACAATTTTTCTATTTTTTAAAAATGTATTAGGTATTAATTGATTCAGTAGATAATTAGTTAGGCCCAGCTAAAAAAACACCAACATTTACACTGTTAAAAGGATGGGCAACTTCTGCTTCAAGATAAATATATATATATATAAATATACCCCGTTGTACCACACTGCCACCGTTATTTTTTTTTTTTTACTTAACTTTGTACTCGCGCCAAGACCGTGGATAAGACACCAAACATGTAAACAAATTATAGAATAACATCATTATATTTTCCATTATATTTTTGATCAAACACTGACAAAGTGACAACCAAAGGATATCATTGCATTTTAAATACCTATTATGCACATTTGTTTACATTTTTACTGAAACTTTTTCATATCACAGATTATGTTTTTATTATTCAGATATTCAGATCGCGCCATGTATTCGTTGACATTAATCTTTTTATCATTGTGTCACGTTTTCATTTTGTACTGGTCCAACATTTGTTGACGTATTGAACTTTAAATTAACAATAAGTTATATGGTATAAATATGTAATACTTAATATTTAAATTATTGAGGATTGAGATAAGTTATATGGTACCGAAAGTTTGTATTTTTAAGGATATTTCGGTCATTTATTATGTTTTTGTCTTCTTTTTCCATATAATCAAGTACTTGGGCCCAATTTACTTTTTCGGATCTATAATGGCTGTCATTTATGTGATTAATAAATTTTTCTTTTTCAATTTTAATGTTTAGCATTGATAATTTTTGAAGCTGTTTAGTTATTATTTTTGAGTCTTCAAATTCGGTGTTTCTTTTTAAACCAGCATCGAATGTCTATAATTAAAAGTGTTATATAACGATTTAATTTGTAGTTAAAAATTGAAAGTATTTACATTTTCGTCTGTAGCCAATAATTTATTTATAATGTCCCTATACTTTTTATCGGCTTCGGATCTGATTATTAAAATCTCTTCAGATTTACTGCCATTTATATTCATAATTTTATAATAATAATCATCAATTTGTTTTTGAGTGATATTCTTTTTTTCCATCATGGCCTTGACCATATATTGATTTTCTCGTTGTAAATATTCGTCATTCATTTTACCCAAACGTGTTTGTGGTCCTCTCCGATTTATATACCAACTAAAATTATTGATATGGATATGAGTAGGTGTATTTATGTCTTATATTTGATACACTCATAAAATAACAGTTATTAATTTACTTGAATGTTTCGTTACAAATTGCTTTTTTTACTTGATCTTGTGACAACATTGGTTGGATGTGTTCGCTCTCAACCACATGCAATTTCTCAAAAGATTGAATCGACTTGTAATCATGATCGTCCACGTCATTTTCTCCCGATACTCCGAACTCAGCTTTGTACTTTTCATTCCAAGCATCCAACTCTCTTAGCCAATCACACTCTTCTTGGAATAGGCTTCCGACTTCCTCGATTTCGTTTGATTTTAATATTGTCGCGCGTATAGTCATTATCATTACCGTCCCGGCGGAATCCGAGAAACAAATTATCCTGTTTTTTTTATAGTTAACCATATCGTTTACACCTTTAGCATACATGACATTATCTGAGCCAATATAATTATATGGTGGAGGCGGGCACGACAATGCTACAGAAAGTATACTAAAATTAATTTTATTTACAACGACGATCAACGTTAGTAGGTTATTTATTACACGTATTATCTTTTTTGGTATTTTATTTATTACTTACACGCTATTAGCCCATCTTTAAGGAATATATCCGCCGTATAGTACGGTTGATGAGTGTGCACTAAAAAATTCCAAAATTCTATAACGCCACTGTTGTTGAAGGACACACGAAATTTCGTGGGATGAGTAGTAGACCATAAAACACTGTTTGTAAAATCATCGAAACGTTTCCACCAAATTGGACCATTCTATAGGGTAAATTTTTAATTTTTAATCATTTCTATACTTTAAATAAATCTATACAAAACATATACATTTACTTACAGTAAAAGAATAACAGCTTTAAAACATATTATGTAATTAAATTTTAAATGTGAAAAAAATGTATAATAGAAAGAAGATAAATATTTGTAATATAATATTAACTGAAGACTTTGGGACAACAACGATGAGTACGAGACATGTCCATATTTTGGCCTAAATCACCTTTACATGTCATAAAATAGAAAAAAAACCTGTACCGATTGTTGATTACTGTTGTAATTGTTGTAGATCATATTAATTATTATTTAAAAATTGTTATATAATGTTTTAGTTTTTCTAAACTTACATTGTATTTTAAACTCCAAACTGACACTACTTTCCCGCCACAGACCAAATGAATATCCGAAAAAAAGTAATTTCTCTTGATGCAGTTGATTGGACCGTCATGTATTTGTTTCCACCATATATGTTTGCACTCTGTAAATTATAAATTTATTTCATGAAAAAAAATATTAATTTAATTTGAAGTTGTAATACATGCCTTCTACGTTTCCATCTTGTGGATATGTATCATATCCTTCCCAAGTGACAACTCCGATTTGGCCCATGATAGTACCAACGACTAAAATATGGTTTGGATCGTTGGGTTCTTCCGGTACTATATAACAAGATAACACAGGCAATAGTGCACAAAAAAAGTTATGTTTGGTTATCGACCATTTACGTACATTTTGCAATACATACTAAACAGTTAAAACTGGGTATTATGTACAGAAAACATTTTTTACATAGACATAATATTAAAACATTTAAAAAAATATATTTTAATTATAATTAACTTGTCAAGTGGCACCGCTAGGAATTTTCCTAATCTAATTCTAAACGTCATTAGCATATTGTTATCACACTTACTTATTGTACCATGTTTATTGTACTTATGTATAAATTGTAAATATATTGATTTAAAATTAAAAAAAAAAAATTATAATTAATGATTATGATGTGTTATTATTATGTTTATGTATGACATTACAAGTGGACCACATATTATTATAGTTCCATCATAGTTTTTGATTCTGAATGAAGTGAGGAATGTGTTTACCATTATAATATACTTTCGTATTCTGTTGACGAATACTTACCGTATTCGAATTGCCGTTTGCCGATCGTCAACGGTTGTTCAGAGGTGTATTTATACCGCATTAAGGGTATCTCGAAGGACAACGCTGTTATTGGGCTGTGCGTGGTGCTATTCATTAAGTCTTCTGCAGGTTCTCTGATAATTATCTAAAAATATATTCATAGACTATAGAATACAGAACACACGTATAAATAATACACAGATTATTGAGTCATAGGTATAGTAATATCGCCTCGAAGTAGGCGAAGTGACCAACCGCATATACGTTTGCCCGCTACTCTAAGCATTCATCTGCGCAAGACTATTTTACATCAATTGATCGTTGGAAACTTTAAAATTACAAACGAACAAAATTGTGTTTTATATAAACACTACGGGTTGTTCGATGAACGAGTTTTATGTCTATGCGGGTAAGACTAAAACGATAAAGGAAATGTCAATAAAATAAAAAAAAAAGTAACAAAATTATACAAATATTATAGCCAAATGCCGAGGAAACACGCGAGAGTGGTGATTTGCCTATTCAAAACATCGAAGTATAGTAGTACGATGATTGTCGTAAATCGACTGTATAATAATTAATAAAGATAATAATAGATTAGAATTTGATAGAAATTGATTATTAGCAACTAGCGCATACACAATAACATAGGTATACTAACTTAGGTAGAAATTGGTTATTGGTTAGTATGTACCTATCTACTAGATACTATCTATACCTAATGTCATCGTATGTCTTTCGTGATTACCGTTTTCGTTTTGTATGTTTTTAAACATGTGGACTAGTGGACTATTAACTGATAACGAAATTATGGATTATAAATACCCATATTTCAAATAGTAATGAAATCGAAAGTTGTGTAAAACTGATGAGTCAAAGACAGTCGAAGAAAAGCTTTAAATATTTTTATTATATCATTACAATAGCAATCTGTCGAAATCGTAGTACATTAATATTCGAAGCAGTAGGCAAATAAGAAGATATCGTTAAATAAAAATTCAAAATTAATAACCAAACATTTTTTACAGGTAAATCATTATCTTTTTAAATTTTTATGATACAAATTATTTATTTTTTTATTTAAGTAGGTACTATAACGTTTTTTTTTTTATTGTAATTTGTAATATTTTTAAATTTATCATGTTCTTTATCGTAAATGTTTAGAATGCAATTATATTAAACACTATAATATAATTAATAAATAATTGTATTTTATTATATCTCGAAGTTTTAACTGTTTTGAATATCATTTTTTTGTATAGATCATTATTTTAGCCAAAATTATTAGACCGAGTATATTAAATTCTTACCGAATACGTTGGTTTTAGTTGGTTGTTGTGAATGCTTAATGGTGATATATTAGATGACAAAGATTTTGGATACCCGAAACGACGATTCGTTGAATGTCTTTTATAGGTTTGCATTGACTTCGGTAGTTGCAAGTCCCAAAGTTTTATAGTCCCATCCAAAGAAGCTGAAATAAATTGATCTGAAAATTTACCTTGTTCCGTCGATATGAGTTTGCCCAATGAAGTTATCTAAAATAAAACAAACGTTTAACTCACTAGTCACTTTATTAAATATATTTATAACAATCAGAACATGGTGGTATTATTATGTGTTATAAAATTAGAATATAATAATTATAAAGGTGTTTTGTATACATATTTTTATTTACAATCGACGCGTATATTGTAATACAATAAGTACATTTTATCATAGAAAATATCCATTGATATTACTCAATATATAAATATATATACCTATAGTATACTATAATATATTATATGTATAATATATACATATACGTATACATATTAAATATTTGAGTTAAAGTAATTTTTGTTAGCTTTTTAATTTTTTTTAAATACATTTGTGTATATGAATGATATTTATAGGTTAAAAGGTCTTTGAATCATTATCTTTTCCGTTGACGGGTTGTATTGGTTAAGTTTAAAGAGGATAAATTTGATATGAGGTTATTTGAATAATTATTTAGTTTTTTAATTTAGATGCATGATCAGATATGGTAATTACGGAGGATTAGATTACTGACATACCATGAAATATTAATCATTGTTCTAAGTTTTAGAACCTAAGAGATATCGAATGGAAAGATTGTATATTTTTTATATTTGAATTTTTAAATAGGTACAAAATTTATTTTTAGAGACTTAAAAATTGCATTCTGTTCATAAGATGCCAAAGAGAAGATGAATTGAATAATATTAATATATTTTTTTACAGTGATAATTTGGTTTATAATAAAGTACATAATTGATAGTCTATAATTTAAAAATTTAACTTAGATTTTTATGCGAATAAAATATTATTATTTTTAATTAAATACCTATACAAAAATGTTATTATGTACATCATATCTCAAATATTTATTTTGAATAGCTAGATAAGTAATATAAATTAAACAGCTTCATTTATTGGACATTTTATTTTATTTTAGTAAAAACCATATGCAACTATATCTTTTAAAAAGTTCAAAGTAAATCTTATATTATAAATAAATTTGAAGCATTTGGTATATAAATATAAAATAAAAGTTTAATATTTATACTTGCAAATTAAAATGTAATACCTCTTAAAAAATTAATCGTATTATTTGTATTAGATAAATTTACCATATTTTTTTTGTCATATCTTTTTATATAGTTTTTCAAATGTTTTTACTACATACGATTTTGAACATAAGCTGAGGCTGGTAACATATTAACATGTAAAGAAAAATTTTGATCTGATATCTATTTTTCAGCTATGCCAGATATTTTTAAAATTTTTCTCCACAAACATTGAATGAAATTAAAAAAACATCCATATTGTTTGATTATTTGGAAATACGTTTTTAAAAGCGATTAAACTGCTATGTTCGAAATCTATCATAATAGTCTCTGAATTAAAAGTGGGATTAATTTCTTTTATTTTTGAAAGCAGCAATGTATAAATATAAATATCTTGTGTTTTATTCGGTAGTAATGTACATATATACAATGGAAATTATTACATCGTTATTTATTAACACATGCTTGTATACATTTAAAAAAATAAGACTGGGGAACTTTTAAAAGTTCCATCTACGAACCAATGTCTATTGGTCATTACTGAGTAGACATACATTTTTCCATATAATTGTCAGAAAAAATGGAAAACCAAAAATGCAAGTATCGTTAATCACATACTGTGTACAGTAGCACAACATTAGTGCATATTGTGCAAATAATTAATAATCATACATTTTCGTAAATAATTTTTTTTTTATATAAGCAATTTCAATAAACATCAGTTTAACTATTTATAATTTTTATTATTAAACAAAAGTGCCTAATTTCATTTAATATAATAAGACAGGAACAGGATTTTAATTTTTAATTATTATTTAAAAATTATAATATAGATTTCTATTATGGATTAATCAGAATTTATTATTCTACCTTTTTTTTTTGCACGTTCTTTTACGTTAATTCTAGTATTGTCTCCCGTATTATTAATTTGATACGATTTTAAATTCACGGCCGTTTAAATAATAACCGTTATAACTTATTGTGCTAATGACATTTTCCCACTAAACTACAACGAATTTCTTATTCCGATTTTCCACAGTACCATTTAGTACATTACTTACACCACACTTGTATACACATCGAAATATTCACTAACTTTGTTCATAGGATGAATCCATTGAATCGCAGTGATTGTTGTTTCGTGAGATTCTATGATGGCGCTTAAGGCTGCCGGTCTGATTCTAGTTTTAAAATTTACGTCTAACGACCATTTCATGTGCATATGCTATTATTAAAAAAAAAAATAAATAAAATACGATTATTCTATACTATTTTGTTATTTGTACTCCAATAACAAGTAGTTGATATATTTTTTATAATTCTTACCAGATGTTTTTTATGTTGTTTTTCCTTTTCAGACATGCTCAAGTTTGAATCCATTGCCTCTAATTTTCCTTCGATGTCCCATATGCAAATTTGTCCATTTGTCAACCCTCCTACGACGGTGTTTCCGTTTCTAGGGTTAAATTCAACACATCGTACTTCTTCGGGACTTTCCAATCTCAACTACAAATTTATTTAAAAAAATTTCAGAAAAACGTCAACATAATAATTGCAAAATAAAAATATTAATCTATCAATACTAAAATATAGTTAAGTACCTTTGGGAATACATTATCACTAATTGACCAAATGATGACTGCGTTATTCTGTTCCTCTATTAATGGTGTACTTTCTCGTTTGATCATAGATTCTTGGTCATTTTGTAGCAATGCATATTCTTTGTTCAGTTTAGTTTTATTTTTTTTATTAAATTTAGATTTTTTACATTTATCCCCAGCTTCGAACATATCCTTGGTTAATTTTTTTATATTTTTTTTAGTTTCTTCATCATTTCTATATGTTTAAATAAAACAATAAATAATCGCAATATTTATTTGTAAATTTATGAATAAAAAAATCAATAACAAAATATATACATTTTTTGTTTGTCAGTTTCAGACATCAAGAGTTCAAACAATTTTTCTTCTTTAGCTTGGCGGTTATATTTCTGATTAAATACCCTAATTAAATTATTTTATTAATAAAACATTAGTACAAGTATACTTTTATTACCTATGTAAATCTCTAACAACGTTCCTCAGTTTGTTATTATATAACCATTCATCGTCTTTGCCCCAAATATTATAAAAGCTCTCAATATCGGAATCATCGTGATGATACACTTCATAAATTTCACTTTGATCGTTAATAGGCGTTATTTTGCTTTCTGAGTTATCAGTATGTTTGCTTGATACGCCTTCCTCATTACTATGATCTTCTCCGGCGAACTCATTGAATACGGAAAGTTGATCATTAGAATTATAAATTAACGAATTGCGCGTATATTTATCAATGTCGTCCGGAGGTTCTTTGTTCATATTTTCTTCTTCGGCTAGTTGAAGAATTCTCATTTTCTTTGGATTATAATATCCAACTTTAATAATTTTAATTATTTTCTATCAAAACGTATTATTAATATACCTGTACAAATTCTTTATTTAAAAAAGACATAAGTTTTTCGTTGTCATTATTATCCAAAAGTTTAATATTTGGTTGTTTATTCCAATCATCTTGGTCATCGTCATCTTCATTGTATGATATAATGAAATTTTTATTTTTTTTTTTGACATTTGACACAGTTATTTTTTTGTCTTTTTTTTCTAAGCTTACGGGTTTTAACAATTCATTGCTATTAGCCATGTAAGAAACTGCGAAAACACCTACAAATATAATGCATTATATTTACACATATTTACACAAATCAATTAGTATTAGTTTATAGTCATAGTTTTACCTGATATTGTAGGATGCCAAGTATGACAAGATACGTATTTTTTTTGGGATATCTCATTCTGGTATCCAGGATGAATTTTTATGAGCTCGTCAATATGATTGACTTCAATTTTACTTTTTTGTTTCATCAGCTTATAATCGTCACGGTATATATCGTACAATTCATTATATTGTAACTGAGTAATAACACTGATAAAGACATACAACTGTTCTCAATACAATATATATTATAAATGTACAACTATAATAGTTAGACAGCTAGTTAAGCTAGTTTAAAGTTATTACAGGTGTACACTTTACAGTATACCACTATACCATAAGCTAAAATATGTACCTATACTTGCTTTTGGTATGTATGAATTTCTGTATATGGCGTATTGATAATAATATTAATAATTAATAGGAAACACATTATGTGTGTTATATTAATCGCAGTGAAACTTCTTTACAGAGGGTACAAAAATAAAAAGACGACGGTCGGGCACGGTCAATCGTCACGGTCCGGCCGTCACGGCAGCCGTACGGACCGCGACGACTATGATACCGGAAAATGTATTATATTATTAAAAATATTGATTATTATTATTATTAACTTTAAGTTTGGTTGATAGACTGTTACCTTGTCAACCAAATAGGATTAATGTGTTATTAAAATGCAACTGGTTGTTTATGTAATAGTAATTTATTTACGCCGATAATCTATTATATTATTAAAACTATGACTGAAAGAAGTTTCACTTCATCCGCGCGTACTTGTTACACACACAATTTTTTTTTTCTTGAGTAAAACCTCATTATACCTACAATAATTATAAATATTTACTCAGGAGTATTTTTTAGTAAAAAATCATCCAGAATTTTCTCTGATTTAATTTTAGGCTGTGGTTGATCAATTAGTTCTTTTTCAATGATTGACTGAATGCATTTATTATCTTTTAATTTTGGTATTGTTTGCATTTCCCTATTGACTGTTTTTCTTTTAGCCTAAAAATGAACAAACATTATATATTTAAAACGTAATGCACTATTCTGATATTAAAAATTTGCATAAATACTTGTATATTTGACTCCATTATTAACATATCACTCATTTCAAATATTTCTTTTGGTTGTGGTTGTAATTTAACATACTGGTTTCTTATGGATTTTGAATTTGAATTTTCAAATTCTGCTTTAGCTCGAATTCTTCTTTTTGGAACTGCCCATTTATATTTTATCTATAAATTAATTTCATATTTTTTGTTTAAATAATACAATTTGAACATATTAATATTCATGATATACACGGCACACGCTACATATTAGGTATTTTAATGACTAACTTACAGAGATAAATCGTACATAAGAACATTGCATTTCCCGGGGAATTTAATAAGATATACGCATAGGTACCTTACCTTTTCACGCGTTAAAACTGGTTTTATATCTTCAATATCTTTTTCACTGCCTTTGGAATCCCAATAACCTATTTTACGATACATGGACCTCTCAACTTGTTGTTCAAGTTCTTTTTGTGCTTGTATTTGTGCTTCTTCGACAAATTGTTTAGCTTTATCTGTGGTGCATAAAAAAAATTCTTCGTCTGTATTACTTGATGATTTATATCCAATTAAAACATCATCGGTTGTAAGGGCCTGATGAAATTAATATTCGAGATAATCGTATTAATTAATAAAAAAAAAATATTATTATTGTTTAGCGTAGAATGGAAAAACATCGTCAATTTATTTTTACTTCGATTTGTGTTCGAAATTCCCAAAAACACGAGTTGGTTTTGAGTTTCACTAAATTTTCAATAATCTTTTTACGAGATATTTTTTTCCACGGGTTATTTATAAAAACGTGTTTGTCTACGGCACATTGCAATTTATCATGTAAATATTTCGGTATGAACACAGTTTTTACATTTTCTTTGAGAAATTCTATTATTGGATCTAAAAGATTAAAAATATATTTAATTGTTTTATGGTACCATCATTTTAAATTTATTAGTTAAATTTAAAACAAATAATAATTACCTTTTTTCAAAATAACTCTTGGTGGTTCAGTATCCACTTTGAGCATATTTTCCTAAAAAAATATCACATTTGAACAAAAATATACAAAGTATAGCTCGTTTATGCATAAATGAATAAACAAGAGATATATTTTTGTAATCTTTTAATATACTCTATACCTACTTATGGTTTTCATATTATCCTATACACAGTGTACTTGGGATTTTAAATTTAAAAATTAAAAATTAAAATTTGCCTGTTCAGCATTTCACTACATTATTTAAAATGAAAGAATATATTCATTATTTTAATAACTTAAATGCTTCGTAAAAAAAAAAAAATTATAATAAATATTTATGTGTATAACATACCACACAAATATTTCCTTATGTACATCAATCAAAAATGTTATTAAGGTAATTTGTTTTTGGATTTATAATAAAGTTTTTTTTAATGCTTATTTTTTGTGAATATTAAATTGTATTTAGTTTTCATTGGTTAATTGATTTTTAAATTTTTATAAGTATTCAAATCTGAATATCTATTTATTTCCTGACAATTTGAACAATCTACTTAAAAAAAGTTTCTATTGTATGCAAACCAGCAGTCATAATGTCTGTATAAAATTAATTTGTGTTCTAAAACTATTATTTACCACTGCAGCTTCGTTTTCCATTGAACTCTCGTCATGAATGTTCATCGACGAATTTTCTGACCTCTGGTACGACATTTTGATTTAAATTGTTCTACAAAAAATTAAATATATCCGTTGTGGATACAACGGTTATGACATGTAGGTGTGACAGAGTATTAATATACAAGTGTATTGTGTAACTAGCTATTAGTTAAATTACGTGTACGATGTACCTAGATATAACAATTATGTACAAAGAACGAAATAATTGAATAAGTAGAATATATAAAAATAAACGGTTAATCACGAGAAATGGTACTATGGTTACGGCTGTGGAATACACTAATACAGTCAATATTCTTAAAAACAAGCAGGTATACGAGTTGTATTTGAGAAATTTAATGGTATTTTCTTAGTTTTAATTTGTCAATAATTCTTTTTTTGATATATTTAAAACAATAAATATTTGGTGATATAATTACTATTACATACTTGATTTGTCAAGGGGAACGCGTATGGTTATCACTTATCACTCATCACTTATGATTACTTACTAATTAAGCATTATCATTTGACCAACCTATCACTGAGTATTAAAAAAATGAAAAAAAAAAATGATATTAGGTAATGAGATTGGATACACATCGTTTTATAGGCAATATATCCTTGGCACGTGCATATGATACTAAAACTGTAAAAGAAGAGTATTTCCTATGCATTGACCGAATAGATTTTTAATATTTACATTTTTTATAAATATAAGTATGTTTTAATTTAAAATAATTCCGATTATTTTTAACCATTAATAATTTATTCAAAATTGTAAAAATTAAAAATCTATCCGGTCAATGCACAGGAAATACTCTTCTTTAAAAAATATATTATAGGTGCTTTTGCCCTAAACTGAACCAGAGAGTCGTAATCGTGGGAATACGGAGTATCTTTGTTCCCATATTATGTGGGAGATAGACAGAGAAAACAAATGCTGATGCAACGGCCCCTTAAAGGTTCCTAATCACTTGGATATTATTTAAATTTAGCAAGTATTCCATAGTTTGAACTAAGAAAATAATGAACGTAGTTAACTATTACGTAATATACGTGATTCGTAAATTATATAAAAATACTTTATTATACCTAATAACTACTTATTTAAGAACATTTAGAAATAAAATAATTAGGTAACAAAATCAATAAATTTGATTTTAATTGAGTTAATTAGTATTAGAACAAGTCTTATCATTTTAATTTTTATATATACTATTACACCGCAATACCGCATAGTCCGAATGTGATCAATACGGAATATAGAAATATAATGTCCATTATAAAGGGATCATACCAGTGGCGTAGCTATGAGGGGGGTCCACTGGCTATGCTCTCCCTTCCTCTTCGGCCGTATCAACTAATAATAATAAAAATGAACTGTTATTGTCAATTGTTAATTATGTTTTTTTAGTATTTTGGGTTTGCCCCCTCCCCCCAATTTTATAATCCTGGCTACTGGATCATACTTTTTTATGCGCATATTGATTTTTCTTTATTATTACAAATGTATTTAATCATATGAAATAAAATTTCTATCATACTTCTAAACATCTCTAGACCATACAATCAATATGCAACTGTATAAATTTCAAATTAATTATTTCTAGTTATTTTTTTCAATAGCGTCTTGAAAGTGGCATGCCAGGTCGGCGTGAAATATTATATTTACTTGATCTGGGTATAGCTACTACCTATATTATTTTTAAAAGCAAAAATGTTTGGCCGTGAAAAGATTATGGCCTATGAGAGTTTCTATGGTATTTATCCACATAAATAATATAATTTGTTTACGATTCAAATTGTTCTTATTATATAATCAAAACTATGAGCAATATATTAAAAGAATGGCTTATACACCAATTAGGCGTAGAGGTTAATTCCCTACATCCTAATAACTTGAGCTCCAAATTTCAAAATGGAATGCTAATTGGAAAAATACTTCTTAACTATGGTTTAGTGAGTTCAAAAGAATTTTCTCTATTGATCGACCAAGAAGATGAAGAGATAAAAAAATCAAATTTTCGGCACCTCGAAGTGTGGTTAAACATGTTACATATTCCGTTAGATAAAGATACTGTTACTGGAATAATATGCGGAGAAAGCTCAATCATTATTGCATTTTTGTATAAATTGTGTTTTTTCCTCGAATGTCCAAACAATTTAAATATAATTGGACAAGCCAAGAAATTATACAAATCGCTCGGAGGTTATGATTTTTCACATAGCTTATTGACGCCCGGAAAAATTGTCAATTTTTCATATGAGAAACCAAAATTAATTCAGAAACGTATTGATAAAAAATCTGATGGAGATCATTGTACATTGTACGAACTTGATAAGATAGCGTATTTCGAGAGTAGTTTATCGCAAAAAATAAATAGATGGACTGCTAGAGGATGCCAGTCTTGTGATAGGTAATTAATAAACTACCATATTTAAATATATTTGTCCAGCTAAATATAGTTTAATACATTTATAAGTATATATTTTGTGGGCTATACTCGTGAATAATATTATCGACACATTTTTTTTACATTTTTTACATACTAATATACCATTATTGTACATTTAATATCATGTAAATTGATTTTCAAAAATGTATTTTAAATGGAAATTTAGCTTTTAAAATTAGTTTGAAGTGTTTACAGCTGTTTTATTTATAGTTTACCAAATGCTATACATTAAATAAATTAAATGTATTTGATATATTATAGTATATAGTATAACTAATATTATAGTATATATAGTTGTAGAAGTGGCCGGTCTAACATACAGCAATGATGTAATCTAAAACCTCACCGTTGTGTTTATAGTTCATTATTATTATAATATCCATTTTTAATACTTACACAGAAGAAATAACAGTATAATATGATACACGAATATATGTAACGTATAGGATTATAATATAATTCAATAATACATGATGCATGTTCAATGTTCATATATTATATTTAGTATGATTAGATTTGTAAAAAATGAAAATTATTAAGTATCAATTTTGAGTTAATAAAACACCGATATATTAGCATAAAGTCTATGACATAAATAAAATAAATTAATATAAACTTGCTTCTTAAATTAATTTAATAAAAACGATTTTGTCGGAAAGCTTAATATACACTATAAAATTAAATAATGTAATGATTTCTAATTGTATGCGATTATGTGTTTTATTGTTTTTCCTAATTTTATTTTTATTTTATTTAAAATATGATTTGAAATTATGGGAAAAGATATTTGTTTGACATTAAAAATCGGAAAGAACACGCAAAAATATATGAATCGTGGAGAAAAGAAACCATTAATAAATATCTGACAAAAAATTTGGAGAAAAATAATCGTCATAACCAAGACATTTTGAGAAATAAATCTATATTGAATAGGCTTGATTGTATGTCTGAATGTGAAGAACATTTGATAAATAAAGTGAATGACATGAGAATCGCTACGAAAAAACATAAAATATTTATCGCTAAGAATGATGTGGAGTTTATTAAAAACGATATAGTTCACAAAAAGTATGAGATAAGTGAAGAAAACAAATTAATCATGAAAAAAAAGGTTTATAGAGACATTATTTTTATTTTGAGTTACTTTGTATTGAATTTGTTTTTATTCTAGCTCATAGAAAGAAATAATGATTTAGAAAACAACGAGAAGACGATAATAATGAAAAGCGTAGTCCGATATATGATTGATCTTAGTATCAGAAATGCTGTTTACAAAAAAGCATATGGCGATAACATTCCTAAATATTTACAGAGTAATTGGACGCACATGTTTATCAAAGGAAGACCGCTGTTAAACACGCTAGACGATACACTGGGGCTTTTATTAGATAACGTTTATGTGGCCGAGAATAAGCCTTTTACCGATGAAGAATTAAAAACCCAGTCATTACTTGACCATAAAGATGTTATGGAATATTTGGAAAGAACGAACGGTTGGTCGGAAAAGCAACTAGGTTTGAAATCTGACCCTCACACAATAGTTTGCCGAGCACTCGGGTTCTTGGTCTACGATGTTTTCACTTTGTATTATACTCTACCACCGTCGTCGATTTCCATGGACGATTTTGTAGTTGGGCCGGTTTTCGGGGTTTTAAGTTGTGAAACGAAGGACTCGTTTATACAAGACATTTGCAATGCACTTATTAAACGGGATATACTTCCTGTATTACCAATAGCAGCTTTGCAGTATTGCTCGAGAGCTTATTGCCAGCTAACAGATAATGATGAACTACTAGATATGTTAGAAGATCCGGACGGTCCAGACGAACTAAAGGATCCGGATAGTCTAGACGATTATAATAAAAAAAATTCAGATAGTAATTATTTTTAAATTTTAAATTAATCTTAATTAGATGTAGGTATAGTATAGTACACACTACATGGTAACTTTTACAGTATTGAATTAGGTAGCTGACGACTTGAATTGGTAGTATATAAAAACATCAGTTTAATTTATATTAACAATATTCATTATTCTTACATTTTTAACAAAACAATATTATCATATTTTAGTATTTCTTTTCTATTTAACTACCAGCGACGCATCCGTGGGGTCATAAGAAAATAAACGAGTACGCAGGCTAGCGACGCACTCGATATGCTGTCACCATACACAGTATAATTACGTATAAATAATAATCGTTTTGTGGTGATATTTCCGTCTATTGTTTATTGAGACAAAGTCACTCTTGAACATATAATGTACCTAAATCTAATCGTGGACAAATTCAACGGTATCGTTTTTCAGATTCGTATGGCAATAGTTTACAAAGAAAATACAAGAAAATGTAAGATTAGTCCTAATCAGGGGTTATAGAAAAACAATAAATAGTTAATAATAATTATTGTAACAATGTTACACGATTACTATAGATGAGGAAACCGATCGCCACCACAATGCAAAAACGTCACAACAAAAATCGCACGGTTAAACTGCCACCGGTAACACCGCGGTCGTTTTGCGTCGCAAGTACACCACGTTGTTTAATATAAGAATAAATTATATTATTTTAGATTTTTGATCATTTAAATACTTTTTAAGTGGTTAAATTAGGGATTTATGCATTTTTGTATCATATACCTAACGTTATTTTAATTGGGAAGTGTTTATTATATTATTTAACACAAATATTTCTACATAAATGTTGAAAATCGAATAATTTATTATTAAATTTAAATCACATCTGTTGTTGACTTCAGTTTTAGTGCATTTAGGCATCGAGTCTTGAAGATCTGTTTTGAAAAACACACATTTGTTTACATTTGAAATTTACAAAAATGTAATTATTATCACCTAGATCAGTGGTCCTCGATCAGCTCAGAATTTGAGTCACGATAAGTCTTCTTTTAAAAATAAAAATTACCTAAGTTTAATAGATAAAATAAATGTCAAATAAATGAAAATACGATTTATATAATTTACATATTCCTTAATATAATATTATAATAGTATAAATCACAATATAATTTAGTACTGTTATAAACCATTAATTCAATTTTAATTTAGCTTACGTGTGTCCCGTAAAAAGTAGTCCTAAAAAATAGATCACAAGTCCAAAAAGGCTGAAGACCACTGACCTAGATAATAAAAAAAGAAAATATTTTTAGAATAACTATAAATTTATTATAGTGACCAGCAACAAAATGTATGTAAGCAATTTAAATTGACGTTATTCTCAAATTATTTTTTTGAAGCTTTATTTGAAATACCTACAAACAATTTTTGAAATATTTACATTTTAGTTTAAAAATTGCTTTGCTACTATCTATATTAAATTAATAAGGAATGTAAATTGTATAAGTTAAGTTTTTTAAATTCCTTCTTTAATATAGCATTTATAAAACTACCTAATTATATTTTTTTTACACAAGGTATCTATACCTATTATTAAAAATATTAATTTATGTATTTATTAGCTATTAAGTCAAATTAAATTTTTGATACTATCTTGTTTTGATTTTTTTTTTAATTTTCTAATTAGCCGTTTTACAAAGCGTACACATCGTTATAAAAATTTAACATCTGATATTTTTTATCAATCAGCTAACAAATGGTAATGATTCTTAAATGTATGCTAATCTAGGTACACACCAACTATAATTATATTTTTCTCAAACTCATAGAAAATATATATCTATCATCAAAATTCAAAACGAAGTCAACAGACTACAAATGTTACCTGCTTGATACAAATAAAGTAGTAACATTTCAATAGATATTTAATTCAAGAAATTAAATGATAAATTATTTAATGTATTATTTTTATATATGAATGCATGAATATATATATATATTCAGTTGTATAGAAAATATTCATAGTATTGAATGACAGTTTATCATGAATTAAATATCCCAAAAAAATAGCTCCTTAATGTTATATGATACACATTTGGATAAATTCATAATTTTACTATTTAAAAAAATGTAATATGTAATGAACAAACAACCAATATACTACCAATGACAGTTTAATCATGAGGTTTTTTCAGAATTTTTTTCAAATTGAGTTTGTTTTCCTTATCTATAGTCTTTTGATTTATAATTTGTACATCATTATAATACTATGTATGTACATTATATAATCTATACATTTTGGACTTGGGAGATTCTTTTGTGACAAAAATATAATTATTAATAGTTTAATGAATAATTAATTAATTTTTTTTTTTTTTTTAAATTGTTTAGGAAGAAAAATAAAATTTTTGGAAAGGGGTAATAGAAATGTATGGGACATTTTCATTAGCTGTTAAAATGTAGGTTAGGTTCATATAAAAAATATTAAATAAATTTATTTAACAAATCATAAGCCATAGTAGCAATACGTTTTAATGTCTTATAGGTAGGATATCTAGAAAAACTCAAAAATGAAAATTTAAAAAAGTTAATAGTTTAAATTACTTCTCTTATTTATATAATGCATGTTTAATAAGTATTATTAATAATAATATTGTTGAATAGAATACATCATTATTGACAATAAATTAGTACAAAAAAATTCAACGTTACTAAATGAAGAAGATAAGTCAAAACAAACACAAACAAATTGGAAATTTGAAAAATATCATGAATTAATTGAAAGTGGAAAAACTGCATACCTTAATATTTACAGAGGCAAACCTTTACCAAAAAATTGCCTTATTGGCTGTGTATTATATTATATAAAAGCAAAAAAAATGCCTGGAGGTTGTGTATTCATAGGATTTTCAAAAGAAGATATAATAACATTAGAAGAAAGGTTGTCAAATAGGAATTCTCCACCTTTTGGGGCACACGACTTTATGAAAGACATAAATCCAACCATATTAGCTCCGTTCAAAGGGCCAGATTTAGTTGGTATAGGACGATATGGGTCTTCATTTACTAGATATTTAAAGGTGAGACATCTATAAATATTTATAGATATTTATCTTTATAATATTTATATGCACTGTTTTAGATTGTATCTGATGAATATAATTTGGATACATTCTGTGATTTGTATGAGTATTATAAATCTCATAAAATATTAACATTTTTACAAAGTAAAAATAAAACTATAGATTTGGATGAATATAAGATTGAATTAATATGTAATGCTTTAACTGGTCAATATGTGAACTGGTCTGAAGAGAGTAATTGGGTGAATTGTATTTATGATATGCACAATGATCAAGAACAAAACGTAGCACCAACAAATTCAAGTAAAGATAATTCAGTACAGCCAATAAAAGTACAAAAAAGTGTGTTTTTAAGAAAAAGATTGCATGGCAAATCAGAATTTGAATATTTGGATTATATATCATCCAGTAAGGTAAACATGATTTCAAATGAATTAGTCGACTCTGTAACTGTTATAACTAAACCCGAAGAAGTTAAATCAAAACTGTTCAATGTACAAATCAATGCTGAAATTGGAGCGGTATTAGCACAGTTTTGGATATCAATGGAAAACAATTTTGTTCAGAACATGGAATGGTGTTTCTTTCATAGAAGAATACTTATTTCTAATCAATTGCCTTACATGGCTTCAATAAATAACTATATTAATGAAATACTAAAACAACAAAATATAGAAAAAATAGAACTCGTTAAGGCATTACAATCCGATTTGCTGAAAATACCAAATGATGCACTGATGAGCCCTGATTTAATTACACAATTGCTTTCAACTGTAGGGGATACTAGAGTTATCTTGACAGAACTAACAAATCATAAAATAAGAGATTGTAGACAATTTATAAGAAATGAAAATATTGATAGGAGTCTCGATAATACAATGAATTCTATGATTTTAGTTTATAAACATATGTTACAAACCGAGGTTTGTTAAATATTATGTTTATTAACAACGTAAATAATTTACTTAAAGTTCGATTAATTTAAATAGGTTGATCGAACAGTGAACACAATACTTTTCGTTCATTCATATATGTCTAAAGTATATAATAAAAAGTTAACATTGCAAATAATTCCAAATCATATTGGAGTTTCATTGTTGAAAGATCAAGAATTCAAAGCAAAAGGGGTAGAACACATGGCAAATGTTGAATATTATTACAAATGGTTTGATGCCACTGTAATCGCAGTTCAAAATAAACTCAGAGGTACATTAAAATCCACATATGAATGGTTAGCAGAAATTAAGAAAGTACATAGCGAAAATTCATTAGATAGCAGTACTGTATACTTGAAAATATGGAAATTTTTGGTAGATAAGGAGAATTTTAGATCAGCCGATCAATTCAAGTTGATATTAACTAGATTTCAAAAAGATATTAAGGTAGTTTTTTTTTTATGTATTTTAAGACAATAAAGTATTTTTTTTTTTAGTTATTCATCTCTTCATCTAACTACACAACCATAAAATATTTTTAAACACTAAAATTAAATGTATGTGTATTCTGACAATAGGAGATGGAAAGTTATATCATACAACACAAATTAGATATGAATCGACGAATAGATGATTGTTTACAAAAAGAGATTTCTGGAATTGAACGTATATGCAACTTATTTGAAGCTGCTATAAATGAGAAACAATATGTTCGTCATGAAATTATATTTGTCAACAATAATTTTTATTTGAATGCCAAAAATGTTCTACAACCAAGTAATCCTCCACCGTATCCCTTTCCTTTATTGGAACCAGAAGATCTATGTATCGTAACTATTCATAATCTAAAGAAAATTACAAATCAATTGATGGTAATTTGCCCAAACAAACGAATTTCTATAGTTGCACTTTCCAGTTGGTTAAAATCTTACTTAAAAAATCATCCTGAAATTGAGTAAATATATGTTTAAATATAAATAAATATTAAATTTAATATCAAGTGTTTAATAGGTGGTTTAATACAGCACATTTTGTATTACGCACCATGTTTGGTTTCAATACTAACTTTATTGATTGGTCTGATTTTATTATACATTGTTTGGAACTTCCTTATCCTAATGTTGATGATTTGTTATACCTTAAAAACCAATATTTGGAATTGGAGAAAAAAAGACAAAACAATTCTAATCAAAACTACGTAGAAGGTATCTATTTTAAGTAGGCTATTTTTACCTGTAATATATTTTATTATTTTCAGGTACCATAGATAAGGATGAATTTGATTCAGTTTTGCTGTGGTATCAGAAAACATTACCACCAAATCCTTCGATTTATTTTCGGTTTATAAAAATTAAAGAGTTATTGTTTGAAATATTTTCTATTGGTGGGAAATTAGATTATATTGCAATGTTACTAGTTCTGTGCAAAGATAGCCATTCGATTATGGGATTAATAAAAGCTATCAGCTTAATAACTAATCAAAATATTATAAATGATGAATTTGATAATTCTAACAGTGAGAATGAAAGGCATTCTATTAATTTGCCTATAGAGACATTATACAAGATTTTAATGATTTGCCTTAAAAACTATAAGGTAATTATTTTAAAAATTTTCCTTTAAAATCACATCGTTTAAAATATCTATATGCATGAAAATAGGATCCAAACAATAGTGATATTGAAGATTTGGTAACTTCGATATTAAATGTAGACAGTGATATGCTTCAAAATAATGGTGATACATATTCCGTATTAAAATTACTTCAGAATGATAAACTTAAGTCTGTATCTGAAATTGGATTCAGATTTAATTCAAGGCCTTTGTCCAGTATTGTAAATAGTCTTAAATGATTATAGTGTTGACGCAATTATTATTTATTATTAGTAAACAATACAATGAACAATTTATTTTTTAAGGTAACGTCTGTTTTAATAATGTAATGTTATGATTTATTTAACATATTATTTACTATTTATGCTAAAATATTTGTCATAACCATAAATATTTATTTATTTATTCATGTAAATTTATGAACAATTGAAATTACCTAAACAAATTTAATATTCAAATAGTATCAACATTTACTATTTTTTATTAATTGATTTTTAATAAACAAATATTTAAATACTATTATTAGTGGTAATTTAAATTAAATCAAATAAAAGATTAATAAAAATATAATAAATTTTAATTTTAAGTCAATAAATGCCTGTAATAATTTAACATAGTTTTTGTTTTTGATATAACTAAGGACTCTTGGGTTCCATATTATTATAAATTACTTGTTTATATAATATACTACATTTTAGTATTTTTTAAGTGAATTCTTTGATTTGCCTATCATAATTTGATTATTGATTTAATTGATACTATTGAGTAAACATTGCAAAACTGTGTATATTATAAATTTTTATATTCAACATTTTGTCAATATATATTATACAATACAATCATCGATATTAACGATTTATGTTATTTGTCCCAGTTTTTTTGTCCAAATAAAAATTACAACATAGCTGATAATATAGCGTTCTACAAATAGAGAACATAACATAGTTTTGTACATCGAAAAAGCGTTTATTAAAAATATTCCTGCACATCATGATGCTTAAAATAACAATAACTCCTTATATACATAGTTAATACTTAACATTAAATAATTGGCCTCTCAGTTTTTTTCTTCATGATTTTGTACCGTGTAACAAAAATATATAAAATAAAATAACTAAGGGACACATATTGTCGAGTTTAACTACGATGGCAATTTAAAAACATTAATAAATGACACATTTTTTTCTAATGGGAGAAAAAAAATCAGTAATAATAATAGTAGTAATAATAGTAATAATAATACAATAATAAGTCGCTCCGACAGCAAATATGAGTACGGTACGCACTGCCAAATCGCATGGACGACCGCGATATAATTTATATAAATATTAAATTATAATCATAATAATAACTAAAATAATAATAATAATAATAATAATAATAAAAATAATAATAATATTAAAAATAATAATATACTGTTTAGTAATACTCGTCTGCGACAAATCAACACTCGGGGGTGTTCCCGAAACGGAAAAACGTGAATTTTTAATTTTTTTGTCGAATAATAATAAGTTATACTACAAATTTAAGCACGAATATGTGAATGTGTATTTTTGCTTGCATGTTAAATTCTTTTAGCAATGTTCCCGAAAAAAAAAACGAACAGATAAATCCAAAAAAGTTTTTAAGAGAATTTATGTTATTAATATTGCACTGTAACTAATGTTGTGTTATGCACTGAAGTCGTAGTCGACTGTCCAAAAAAAAAACTTTGGGAGACGGTTTATTCGCCTGTTTTATACAGGTTAAACGTGTAGAATAATATTACTAGACCGTCTTAAACAGACGAGTGCAGTCGTCCACATATCATTTAAACTGTCACTCGCATAAAACATAGTTTTGTACACAGTAATATATACTTAATTTTATCAATAATATTTATATCATAATAATGTATATTGTAATATTGTGTATGTTTGTAGTTTTGTACTTATTACATTATTATATACTACACAACAATATTGAAGTATCGATTTATTGAAACATCACGTGCGAATTATGTAAATAAAATATGAATATCGTTGCCGCTGGCAGCGTACAAGGGTGTAATTAATGTAAACGGGATTTTTTTTTGTTTTTAAAAGATCAAAATATTTTTAAAACTATTGTGTTTAGCAACAATAATTGAGGATCGATCGATCAGACAATTAGTTTCCGGTTATACCGGAAATCAATTAAAGAATCATCGAGTAGCTAATAAAATCACTGGTAAATGACTTTGTTTTCACAGTCGGGAAATATTCGAAATATTAATGATTCATTCTAAAATAATTTAATTCTTGTTAGATTAATATTACGTTTATGATTAATATTTAGTAGGAATCATTTGTTGAATATTATTAATTTAAATAGATTATTCGGTCATAAAGTTATTTCATAATCGTTCGTTTTAATTAGAATTATGGGTACAATAATTTATAAAATGTATTAATATTATGTATGTTTTGGTCGTTTTAAAAATACACGTAATTGTGGCTAAAGCACACATATATCTATATAATTTATGAATTCAATGATATTTCAATTGATATTTGGTAAATGCAAAAAATACGTTAACAAATTAGCAACAAAAAAATCGGAAAAATCGTATTATATGTAATTCACAAAACGAATGTGTAATAATAAAATGAAACAGAAAATAAAACTTAAGTATATATATATATATTATATTATATTTGTGTGTATCACGCGACGTGTCTTCGCCTGCTCGCCTGAACACAAATTCGCGATTAAAACTAAAAACGACGAAATCATATCTATTCTATAATATTAAAATGTAAACATATCATATAATATATTATTCACATAAAATATATTTTGAGCAAAAATCCAAACAGGAAGAACGCGGCAACGGAATCTCCCCGCGGGGCAGAGAAAAAAATATAATAAATAATGAAAATACAAAATATAAACGCCCTCTGCGTGTTACAGTCCTGGGGGCACGTTATAACGCATAATATAATATTAACTATAATAGATTTGATTTTTTGTCGATGGCTTTTTTTCTTTTCTTTTCTTTTTTTTTTTTTTTAAAAAAAATATTTTCCCATTTAACGTAACATTTATAACAATTCGTATAGGAGTACATTGTGTGTGTATGTGTGGGTGTGTGGGTGTGTGTGTGTATGTTATTACGCGTTAATTATTATTTACAACTGCAGTCATTTTCTCCAGTTCCTTCCGTTCGCATCGCCGCTGGACGTACGGTATGACGAACAGCATCAGACCACTGGCGGCGATGTTCGATCCCGAAAGGTAGAATCCCGGGTTGTACGAGCCCGTTATGTCGAACAGCCACCCTGTACGCAAACGAAATAAACAAACGGTTATTAAACATCTCAAACACGCGTTTATAATACCGATATATCGATATATGCATGCAGATATTTCTATCTCGATATCGTAATAATTATAAACATGACGTTATCGTCGTCGATATAAAATAATAATGCATCACTACATAGGCGTGTCTAGGCTTCATTCGCAGGTCGTGCACAACAGTGGCATATCCAGGAGGATGGGGTTACTGCACTAGAATTATCAATTTTTATAGTCTTATAAATATAAACGTTACAAGTCCACACGATGAAAATTAAAAAAATATTATATGAAATCAGAAACTGAGAAAAAAATAAGGTTAGGTATATTATGTACCACAATTTATAATGTAAGCTAGATCAAATTTCGCAGGTCATGCCTGTGCGGGACAGGCAAGACGCGTAAACACGCCTATGCATCACTATACATAACAGAAAGTTATAATTTATAACGGTCGTCGGTATTTTCGTAGCCATCTGATGTCCCCCAAAAACTGGGCGATGTACATATTATTATATTATATGCATATAAGATATTGCAGTGATTACAGTTATGTGCTGCGGGTGTATCGCGATACATACCTACAGGATGATGTCTCTCAGCGTGTTTGTCTCTACCCACCGATTGGAAATAACTTCATTTTCGATTAATCGACGTAAGATTTTTTTTATAACATGTTGCGCAGCTTAAAAATCCGAGACGGACAAACGCGGCAATACATACCATAATATATATATTATAATCGTGGTAACGACTAATTTATTTTATTTATTTTTTTTTTAATATACTCGTATATTATTCTATGATTATTATCTTATAAAAAGACAAAAGTTGAGCGTCTATATTTTCCCAAAAATTGTTTTTAAAAGTTTTGTTGAAAATACGGTTGATTTTATTATCTTGCCAAATATTAACCTAAAAATACTATTTTCTATATTAATTTTCTAATATAATTTTGGTCAACTCGGACTCAGATTACACGTATTTTTAATAATATCACGTCCTAAAGAATACTATGAATATTTTTTTATCCTTATCAAAAAAACAATCAATATCGTACTTTATGCTATTTTACACGAAATTATGTTTTTACGGTCTAATAAAAAAATAATATTTAACTGTCTAATGAAGAAGTTATAATAGTAGGTAAATACGTATAATATTATAGTATGAGACACGTTAAGTACTAAATCTTCTTTATTAGACTTAACTTTATAAAATTTTCTATGAAAAAATCTCACAAATATTTTTATCGTCAAAATGTACGATAAACTTAGACATATTTATTTGGGTTTTACTTCAGAGGATTTTGGTGTATTGTACTATAAGTATAAATACATAGGATGTTTCGTGTAATAAAATATTTAATTGAATCTTTCTCGGTTGACGACATATATTTTTGTTTAAGCTCAGTTAAAATTAATATTGAATCAGTTAAGCTGTAGCGTTTGTATAATATTAGACAACATCACTACGACGTCTGAGAGATATTGGGATACTGATGCGACGGCTAATATCGTCCAACGTAAAGCAATCGTAGAGGCTTATTATATGATATATTATATCAAGCGAACCCGTCACAAGAACAAATACCAGGGCAGCGTCTTCTTAATGGATTTACATTAAAATTCTTGCAGTGGGATTAACATATACCAGGAACGCATATAGATAGACATTAGGACGAAGGTCAAGCTTACTCAGGAGGTCCTATTCCTACATACCATTATTAATTATTATAATATATTATTGATCGTCGTGTTTACTTAATAATGTAATATACAATGCGCGATGGATTAGATAAATAGGTTACCGGCTATGGGTGGTCCGACGAGCGAGGCAATGCCTTGGAACATCAACAGGATCCCAAAAGCGTTTGTCAATTTGTCTAGGCCCAGGAGGTCCACCAGGATCACTGACGTCAGACCCACGTACGCACCGATTGTGGAGCCAAAAACGATCGTGTACAAAGATAACGAGAGTATGTCCGTGCAGTATGTACTCAGCATTGTAGCTGCACCGTAAAACAAATGAAAAAAAAAATATTTTGTATTAAATTAGAAACATATTAATATTACTAAAATATTACAATAAACGCTTCGTTGTCATCTGGCAGGTACCTAGCAAGCGATGTGCTTAACAATTGTATACGTAACAACTACACTTTTATATCATTTTTACCACATTAAATAAAAATAAAAAATACAAATACAAAAAATATATTATGGTTTATAATTAATAGCCTGTTAAACTAAAAAAATAAAATCAATGAAACTACCACACACTTTGTACCTATATTTAAAAACCGAGTAGAAGGTTTTGCCTTACGAGTGTACCTCGTCCTAGAGAAAGTTACTGTAAAGATGATTTTAATTTGAATTTAATGATAAAAATCATTGAATGCAAATAACAAATCTGAGCGGAGGCGATGTCTCAGGATATCTAAAATGTATATTGATAAAATATATCCTCGTCGTGTAACCTATCTTGAAAATTGCGTTGTAAAAATAATAGTAACATGTTAAAAAAAAATAGTAAAAATGGTAAATAATAGTATACCTACAAAATGGTAAACATTTTCAAAAATAATGTTTTTTTATAACAATATATAACAAATTCGTCAGAGGTAAGTATATTATGATTTATAAATATCCATTTTTATCAAAATTTTTATAAAACTACTGTGTATTTGCATTTACGGTATTTTTAAATTGCTATAAACAGTTTATAAGTTTAGTAACCTGTTGTAAGAAAAGTTTTGACGAAGAATTTTTTATTTTCTAAAAGAACATTATATAAAATAAATCCTTTATATTAAATTAAGATTTTTAACGTAGAAACAAAACAATTATGATAACAAATCGAAAAAAGTCGAAAATTTTAATTTTCCATCAATGAATATCACAATAATATTATATCAAATTATTTAATTATTTAACTCTTTTAAAGTAGTTTATGAAAAATCATTTATATAAGGTTACAAATAAATATCCTTTTTGCAGCAAACCAAACATTATATTTAAATATTCTTATTTGTTATAATATACATTTCAATATAAATTAGTACAATACCTATTACAAAATAAGGTAAAAATAAAAATTATAATACCTAAAACTAGTTATTAAAATAATGATTTATTTATAGGTATAATTAGTTATGATTTAGTATTAAATAAATGTTGAAAAAAATCGTTAAATTTAATGTTGGTTATGCTTAAGCGTATAGTTTTGGTTACACAACGACAAATTCGATAATGATTTGCTGTGGGCCTGTGGCCAATAGCAAATGAATAAAATAGAGACGATAAAAGTCTACTAACGTCATCATATTCTGAACACGCAGTTGTATACATAATAAATTAATGTAAAATAATTGATAATATTCAATATGCATTGTCAAGATATCGACTACCACATTAACACAAAGCTACAGCCTTGTTTGGAGAAGTTATATCTATAAGATGTTGCCTACAAGAGTACAAGACGCGTCCATAAAAACGCGACCTTATTGAGATGTACATATAGTGCATTGCACCCTAAAATTCGAACTACGACGATTGTATTTATTGTAAAAAATATTAATAAAAAAATGTACACTTACCTATACCACAAACGGCCAAGCACAGATTGTACACCATGAGCCTGTTTATCCACGGTTTGTCTGATATAAATCCGAGTATGATCCTACCCAATGTATTGGCGATACCCAACAATGCTAACAAATAACTTGATTGTTTGGATGGTATACCCATAATGCCGGCTTGAGGCTGGAACACATGAAATAATATCAGCATGATATAATAATAATAATGATTTGAAAACAACATAGCTCGTGATTTTCACGTTGGATGATAATAATATTAATAGTAAAACGAAACTATATGCAATGAACTCAATACCTAAAAGTTTTAGTTCATATATCGAACCAATACAAAAGTATAAATTAAATATACATAATATAATATATAAATATATATATATTATAAAAGTATTATATGCACAAAATATAAATCAATAGAATAAGGGCTTATTATAATATTATTGTGCAGTTATTAAATGAATGTATCGCACATAAAATATTTGAATATCCAAAAATATGAATGTTCCAATTAAATGAATTGTATTTGTATTTTGTATAATAATGTACGGAAATGCACATCAGTTATAAACACTATAGTGTATACATAATTTACATATTCACCAAAAAGTACAAGTTTTTTATTAGCCTATAAATACTTACCACTAAGTACAAGTACGGTATATTGAAGCCAATGCTCGTCAAGAAGTTTGAAATTGTGTACAGTATGAAGACAGGATCTTTAAGCAGTGAGAAATCCAACATTTGCTTTATTGTATTCTTGGCGTCGGCGGAACAACAGATACCATCCGAAAACTGGTCGCTTTCTATGATTGCATTGGTCATTTCGGTGGCATAAGCACCGGCGTTGGTCGACTGTGATATGGTTCTAAGAGAACATTGAGATATTAGATTTGCTTAGGTATTCTATAACTGTTAGGTACATCAATATTGAGAAGGGCATACTAGATACCATTCAGACATGTAGGTATAAAATGTTAAAATAACCTACAGACGATGAAAAAATTGAAATGAAAACCGGGATTCACCTGGTTAGGTATCTATCCACACATTACTAACAACCACACAGACATACCTCAATTTTGAAAATTAGCCATGTAATATTTATTTTGAATTCTGTTTGAATAACGAATATTTATATGTTAGTTTAAATAAAAGCTTATTAAAATTAATATTATTTGATTTATGATACTCAACAGTATTTGCTGCACATTCAATTTTACATACAAATCGCAAAATGTTTTCTCGAATTAAAATTGAAAATCATTCTAATTTTGTATTTTAAACAATTCAAAAAATATTAAGCTTTGTGCATTTTTTGGTTATCTTTAATAACCAGATTTTAAGATTTTTTCCCAATTAAATTTAATCGACATGACTATAATACACAAAGTCTAAAGTTGCGTGGGAGAGTGCGCTGAGCCAGTTCTATTCAAGTTAATAAACCTAATTTATGTTTTTATGATTAAATTCATATATGACTTATTTCAAACATATATATATGATGTATAAGATAACGTAATAATTTTGTTTGGAATAATAAAAAGTTCTATAATTATAGAATTATTTGAGATACTTTGTTGAAAATATAATATGTAATAGAACGTTTAATATTTTATTCATACTAATGCAATAAAGATAATATACCTATATAGGTATATATTTAGTTTTTTCTATTTATTTATGAGTTTTTGTCGCACATTTTTGTTAATTTCACGATCAAAAAAATGTATTTTTATGGATAAGAGAACCTATTTAGTAACTTTTTGTAAATATGTACAAATGTTTTTTGATCAAGTAAAAAATTAAATAAAAACGATTATAAAAAAATAAAAATTACATTAAAAAATCCAAATTCAAAAATACCTCTTAACTAATTTTATTTTGATAACCTGATTGGTGACATTTAAATAATTTAAAAATGATTGTTACAACTATTTTACCTTTAAAGTCATATTGTAACCTTTTATAACTTATATAAATGTGTTTAAAGATAATTGCACATTTTTCGAAAATCGCTGTCTCTTGTGCATCTCAGACTGAAGTAAGTATATTTATAACTCCAGAGAACTCGAATACGTAAAAATAAATGTGAAATCTATAGTACACAGTTTCATATACAATTTAATGATTTGTGTACGTGGTGGAATGTGTTTACATTGTGCACAACAACTCGATAGAAATCGGATAAAAAGACCATTCTTAGACAAACTGTCTTTTGTGATAGAGCACGAAAATAATGTTTTATTATTTTGGTGTATCTACATTGTTTTTGTTTTCAATAGAACAACGTGTTTGTATTTCATGGACATTAATATCAGTATGAAATTAGAACGCGAGATGATAACGAAGAATTTGTATACCTAGTCAAACAATCGAGAAATATATTACCTATATATAGAGCAATGAGCAATCGTTTTCAAATTGTGATCAGAATATACGCAGTGCAGAATTATTATAACGATAATAACACTTTGTTTTTATTATTTGGGGAGACAAGGGAAACATATCTACAAAAATAAAGTGATAAATAATAGTAGGTAAATACTGATCTAACGAATAATATGTGACCTACGCGTTTCGCAAAAGAATCATAAATCACATACGGGAAAATATAGTACTAAAAACTAGATTAGCACTTGAAGTAAAATAAATACTATTTTGCTTATGATACAGTCGATACAGATTGTAACATTTAGGTACTATAATTTTTAGTTTCTAAAGCACGAAAATAATCACTTACAGTTATTTTATCGCTAAGTTAATACATTTTAAAATATTTTTTTTATTATAAATATACACAATTTTAAGAACAAAGACCTTTTTTAAGAAAAAAAATATATTTTATTTTTATCATATTAAGTGTTTTGTTTCATTAAATTAAATACTTTTATTATAACATTTATTTTTTAATTTTCTATTTTAAAACACGATATTTCTCTGAAAATTCCGATGTATACATTCATTATTTTAGGTAGGTAATAATTTAAAATTGTTTAGTAGATATTTTTCAAAATTGAGAAAATGACAGCGTATGCATATGACATCAAATAAAAGTTTTTGCAATGTTCAGGGTTAACATTTATTCTTATAGTCATGGGGTAAATCTTAAAGAAATGCTATTTCTGACGCATGTCTGATGGTTTTAATTTGAACTCTTCTTTTTAAAAACGGTAAAAATGCGAAAATATAATATTAAGTCCAATAAAGGTAATATACCTTATCGATAGGCATACACCAATGACTAAAAATGACAAAAATAACGTGTTACAAATGTCGAAGTTTGCATAACACCTGTTTAAATTTTTCATTTTTTAAAAACAGTGGTTTTATTTTTTTTCGTTATTTTAAGGGGTTGGATTATAAAGTACACATCACAATAACGAATTTGGATTAGTTTTAAATTTTTAATTAATTCAAAATGTACCATAACAATGTACCTTTTGTAAATTGTTATGAAATATTAAAATGATTTGAACCACTTAAACATAGTATTTTTGATAAAATTTTAAAAATTAGAATGTATTTATGTCGAGCATATACGTTAATTATCTGTTTTTAAGATAGTCGGAAATGTTACGATTTTGTCAATCGTTGGAAATGATAGTACCAATACGATAGAAGCGCTTTACTGCACGGTATGACGAGTTGAGAAAATCAAAAAAATTCAACCATTTGGACGTGTTTAGGTCGATTTTGTCCAATGGACGTACCGCACGTGCTTTAATTTAAAAAAAAAAAATATTAAACCATCTGCATATACTTGAAAAAATAGGTGAAAGCGTTCATGTATATAGGTACTCACTATATAGTCACTACACGTGAAGGGTGGCCTATAGTCTATACTTATAGTACAATAAACACACACATATAAATATTATTATAAAGGTCTATTCGGATACTATGCGAGACAACACTTGTGATTATTGCTCACAAAGTGTGCAAGTCATTACCTATCTATACCCCAACTATATGCGCTATGAAAGTATATGACATATTAAAGAGCGTGCTTATAATATCGTGCTATTCGTTGTGATTACCGCACAAAAATACACCAATCATTCATTTTTATGAGAATAATTAACGCTCTGGTGCTATTCTTCATAAACATGTATATGCATAATATTTTTCGAGGCAAAGTTACAAACACTTTTTAAATTCATATTACACATTTGTATTTTAACACTATACACACAACTAGGGACTTTATTGTTTCAAAGCTATTCTTAAATAAATAAGTCAACTACCTCCTACATAATATATATATTTTTATTTTTTACAAAGTGATAAAGTATTTAAAATTATAATAAATGGTACTCTTTTATTAGAGCACAATAATAATTTTAAAAAAAACATTATTTAGTAATAAGTTATTGACGGGAACAAACGTAATGTGACATTATGTTTACACTTAACACACATTTACTACACTACAAAACTGTATAATCGTTAAACTACATTAGAAAAATTATGATGGGTTTTATAAATGCCATCAGTTGAACACGACAGTATTGAAAAAACTGTTGACTGAACAAATATTTTCAGTACACTAGTTTCAAAATATTAACTCGGTAAAATAAAACGCTATTTTTTAAAATTAAAAAAAATTTGACTGTTAAGTAAAATATTTTAATCTAAAAATATAAAGTTAAAAATTGTTTTATAACTATTTTTGTGATAACATATTTATGGGGTTGATCATATCATACTGTATTATATTGAAAATATTTATTAATTTCTCTTGATAATTTTATATAAGTACTATCTACTTAGGTTTTATCACTATCAGTAATCGTGATTCATGACGCACAATAGTTTTTATCAAATAATAAGAAAAACCGATAAATACTTAATTTTCATTGAAATTCCAAAAAATTACATTTGTTTAATCGAGAATGGGAAAAAGATTTCTACTGTGATAAAATACATTTTTCCTAGTAATTTGCTGTCATGTTAAAAAATAATTTCTTTACACCGTAGAAAAAAATATAATCGTCTAGTTATAATAATATAAATATTAGTATGGTTGTCGGAAAACACCAAAATTAATCAGTACTCATAGGCCGAGTGCCCAAGTCATGGGAAAGTTCAAAGATGTTATAATATTATGGGACACTGAAAATTGTGTTTGTTATTGTTATTTTCACTAAATTGTTCGCCTACACTGTATCGTTTTTTTTAAAAAGACTAACTCTATTTATAGTAAGTTTTGAGTGTAATTCGTGTATACGAAAAACAATTTTTTGCTGAGCTGGTGCGTAAGTCGCTATTTGTACACGGATAATATTATATTTTTTATACTATAGCTAGCTGTATTACTCGAATTTGTCTGGGAGAAAAAAATGAACAAATATAATATAGAGGCTCAGTGTACTTCATACGTTCACAAACAAGTTTGAGCCGATGTACCTTGCTTCGAAGACAAATCTGACCGAAACGAAAACTACGTCTGTGGTGAATTGGTTTTGATGTTTGATATATTTTAGTTTAAGTGTAATAACTTTATGAATATAGGTTTAAGTTTTCGTTTTTCTAGAAACT
The DNA here is from genome assembly GCF_020882245.1 of Rhopalosiphum padi. Lineage (NCBI taxonomy): Eukaryota > Metazoa > Arthropoda > Insecta > Hemiptera > Aphididae > Rhopalosiphum > Rhopalosiphum padi. Next base: position 33,655,956 of record NC_083599.1, read on the forward strand.
TGAACAACAAATGTAAACAACATATATTTTTAACACAGCCAAGTAAGTTATTGTTTCCAGAAAATATTTTTTAAAACATAATTGTTAACACCTGATAAACAGCGCCATGAGTATATTCTTATTTCTACAATCAATTTTCAAGGACAGAAGTTGACTTTATAAAACTATATCGAAAACCTTTTCCATACTGTGCTCAATCAATTTAAAAATGGCCGTTTATTGAACAAGTGATTTTAGAGCAAGCCTATGATAAAAATAACAACTTTGATACCTCCTTTATTTTCCTAAGTGGTTTAAATTCCAACAATCTCTTTTTGGTATAAACCTTATAATTACATAAGAAACCTTTGTACATTCATACCTAAGATTTGAAGATTAAATACAAGATCCTCAAACGTTGTTATTATTGGTTTTTAAAAAAAGTTGAATGTAATTCAAATTTCTTAAAAATAACGATTCTAGTGATTTTGTTATTTATAATTTAAAAATATATTTGTTTTAACCTACTCAATGACGAAGGGATACACATTCTACTCTTACTGTACAACAAAGTAATTTTTTATATATATTTTCTAACCTTAAAATATATATAAAAGCATTTATAAGATTTGACATTATACGTTTACACTAAAATTTAAAATATTAATTATTCTTTAAAAATGAAACAAATAGCGATAATATTTCTTGTTTTAAATTATGCATTGTTAAGGTTAATAAAAAGTAAGCATTTATCCAAAACGTTATGTTTACAAAAACATATTTTTTTAATAGTTAAAAATTAAATAAGTAAATAATTATTTAATTACATTAAGTTGTTAAAATTCAAAGGAAAAATCTGGTTTTAGTTAACTTTAAGAAAGGTAATTATTATAACGAAACTTTTATACAACTTTTAATAATAATTTGAAACCTATTCTTGATAAAATGTATTACAATACGAGTCAATTATAAACTGATGACATTATACACGTTTTAAACAAACATATTTTATAAAAATGACACTGTATCTAAAAAACACTGATATAAATATTTGGTGAAAATAAATGTTTTTACAATTAGATATTTTTTTCAGAATTACAATATAAAAAACAAAATCAATATACCTATAGTTAAAAACCATATTGTGTATATACTTTCGTTCTCCCATTGCTTTATGCGTTAGTTATTCCTAATTATTAAAAACGTAACAGTTTCTTGAAAACATCATTTTTAAACCAATAGACTCCACTCAAGGCTAAGTATAAATAATAATTTGCACAAAAGTGTCAATGTTGAATTGCATCATTTTCATAATTTAATTTAATTGATACTTCTACTAATATGAATAAAACATAAATTTTATCTCAAAATATTTGATACGTATTATATATTATACGTATATATATGCATGTTAATTAATATAAATTGTTATATATTTTATTCAGTAAACAATTTACATTACTATTATTATTTTTATGTATCTACAACTCGTGTTTACGCCCTTCGCCCGCAATAAATGATTGTTTCTATGTATTCGCAACACGCATAGTATAATATAATATGTTAGGTACATAGGTTGTATTTGCAGTATTTATTGAGCATTGGTCATTTATCATCATGGACAACATCGGTCTACTAGGTATTTATATGTTTGAATAGTAATTACATTAATCCGCGAATTTAAACCCAAATCCGTATCGCATTAAAATACATCAGTGCCCCACGCACTTTAACGCACCGTGTAGCTATTAATCAATATTAATTAATATTTATTATCTTTAAATACATATACTGATAACTAGGTCAGTACATAATATTAATATACGATTTAGTCCTAGTCTTCACTTTCGAGTATATTTGTAATGGCACAACTTCAAATGTTGTGCTTGAGAGGAAGTAACTCCTATGGACACATTATATTGATTAAAAAATCTAGGGCACAAATAGATATCACTAACCAAATAACAGATATTTCATTACAAAATAATTTTTTAAAAGATTATATTTTTATGATATTCTACGCGGCGGCGTAAACACAATTTCTTCACAGCACGATTGCTTAGCCGTGGATAACGATTCGTCGATACTACGTCACAAAAATTATAGTTTTATAAACGAAAATGGTAGACGTGTTTTTAATTGTATTTTTTTTATCCGATTCGTCTCTTATCACGCCAATGCGATACACGTACGGTTAGATGTACATACAGCTAGTGTGATTAATTAAAATAGCTAAACCAATTTTGAAAACAATGTTTGATTAAGTGCAAAATATTTTTATTGTTATTATTTTTTTTAAAACGTATTTTGAACTATATCTATACTTGTGCAAAATAATATAGTGTAGTTATACACTTTATGGTATAATCTATCGCGTCATGACGTGTGCGTATTTAATAAGATAAAAATACGATAAACCGGATGTCGCAATCAGTCTACAATAACAGATGGCCTAATATATATATACTAACCTCCTGCGGTTAACGTTTAAGTTGACCAGACTGCCGCTGTAGAATATGTCCTTCTGGTACATGATGCCGCTGCCGCCGTTCGCTGACGGCTTTAGGTTCTGGCTGGCGTAGCACACCTCGTTCCGCTGCCGAGTGCTGAGCCGACAGCTGAGCCGGCCGGCGGACGCGGCGATCAGCTCGGGCTGGCTGAGCGTGAACCGCGACTGTCTGTCCAGTTCGTTGCCAAACGACGCGGCCGAGGCGTCAGCCGCCCCGTTGGACGCGACCGTCTCCGAGTCTTTGCGGGCCCGCTCGTCTTGCGACAGTAGCAGCGCGTCGGGCGACATCTCCGCGGGGTCGTGGCCGGTGCCACGCCACTCGTCGTCGTCGTCCGAGTTGGGTATGTGCTCGTACGACCGGTTGGCCGCGTCCACGCTGCCGCCACCGCCGTTGTTCAGCGGTTGGCTCTCGGTCGCCGGCGGTTCGATGATGTTCAGCACGACCGTGGTGGTCGCGGCCCCGTTCGTCAGCGCCGGCCTCTCGCCATCGTCGTCACCGTCGTCGTCGGCCGCGGACGCGGTACCGGACAGCGGCCGGAACAGCATGCCGAACAGCGTGCACAGCATCACCAGGCCCGATATAACGGCCACGGTGATCCTCCAGCCGTACCCTTTCACCAGGTAGTCGACCAACGGCGAAAAGATGAACGTGCCGAGTCCGGAACCGCACACGGCGATGCCGGTGGCCAGCGACCGGAACTTGTCGAAATAGCACGTCACGCTCACGATGGCCGGCAGATAGATCATGCCGAAGCCCAGACCTGCGAACACGCAACAACAGTTATAACGACTCGGATTGTGCGCCTATAAATATATTATAACATTAATTTTCGTCGATATATCGTATATATATGAAGCTGCGATATTCCCAATAATACGCTGCAAGCAGTTCCGGATTTAAAACAGGTGCCGTCCTAGGCCCTTTTAAATATGCCAACCCTACCCCAAGAAAAAAAATGTAGTATTCATTTCTAATAAATTTATTTCATTTTAAAGAAATTAGGTCAGTAATCATGTTAAACAAAACAATAGTAATTATAAATTCTAATAAACAATAAACCAATGTGTCAAATTTATGGATTTACTTTTGTTTTTTAAATATATCTATTAAAGTATTAAAATATATTATATAATATTAATTTACGCAGTTACATAAATGCATAAAATATTTATGATTCTTTTTTCATTTCTTACAAAATTTGCCGCCCAAGGCACGGACCTCACGGGCCTAGGCGTAAATCCGGCCTTGACTGCAAGGTTGTAATACGATTAAATAACGAAAGCGTTTGTAAACCGCCGCAACTTTATAATATTTTAAAAGTGAACAATGTTTTAATCAAAATTAATACGATATGAATATATGATATATTATCTCAATAACGTATTAAAATTTGGCGATAGGAGTTTACCTTTACATTTACCTAAACGCTGTATACTGCACGTTAATTAGTATAAACGGAGACAATATTATGCGTGTACGCGCCTACTTAAGTGCACTACTTGTCAATTAAATATTAAATAATATAGTTGGGAGTAACACAACTGAAATCCCGTGATTTATTTACGATTAATTAATTATCGTTACAATTATTTAATTTTTCTTCTACAGCGTGATATATGTTGCAGCTGAAACAGAGATCGATTGTCGTTAGTGATATACGTCAAGTCGATTGAGCTTTAGATTACTAATAATGTAGACCGGCTCAACAATAAATATTGAATTGGTTAACATTTCCTCGTGCACCGCGTGGGTACTCGTATATCATTTCTATGTGACGTTTATGCGGCGCATTGCCCTAAAACAAGTCATTAAATAATTGTGTACACTGCACACACATATGTTTACCACCATCGGTAAATACAATAAGTAACACGCGTTTTTTCCCCCTAGTGGGCAGCATTTGGCCAGGGTTCCCACGACTCGTGTACTTAACAAATATTCGCTATTCGTGGATAATACACTCACCGTGTAGTGAGAACATGCAAAGTACCTACTTGTACGAATATTCGGTGTTTGGTATTTATTATTCGTTATTCACCGCCTTCTCGCGAGTGGTCGGGGGTAAATTGACGGTTATCGAAGTAATAATATACGACGCCATCACAGAAATTACACAACATTATGATAGTACTTACATAAAAATAATGTGCGCTACCGCCATCGTTCGAAATCCAATTTGTTTTGTTACCACACGATCTGCCGGTCCTACGAGGCTCGTGTACTTGGCGAACACTATATAGTCGATGCTCTATTATAATATTTCGATTTAATTATAATCACGTAAATGCGATTATTTTTAATTTCTTTGAATCTTCACTATATTTGTCAAACGAGAAATCACGTGTGATACGTCGAGTTAAATATAATAGTTACATTATTTACAATAATTCCTAAACGACTCGTAAGGACAACGGTTGACGAATATTTGTCAAGTAATGAGCATGCTCACCGAAGGAAGCAAGTAACAAAAATTGGTATTTAACACAACCGGCATAATCGCCGTGTAGATATAAAATAAAGTATACCTACTTACAAAAATCCATCCATCACTTCAATTTAACTCACTTTACTTACTATACGTCATTCATATTGCACAATACATACGTATATTTATGTCCGCTTTTCCATCACTCTGATGGTAATATTATTAGATTGTTTTTAAATTATTATTTTATATGATCTAACACACATCCTATTACTTGTAAGTACCATGCTACTGTATCGAATGACATGAATTTAATCTACGACCATCAGTCATAGTTAGTTGTTTTCATTGTTTAATTTTAAGCATGCTTGATTAATTTACTAACTAAAAATATATACATTTAAATATTTCACAATACTGCCAGGTAAACTGCTGTAAGAAATAGGAAATTGGTATTTTTTTAAATTTTACAATAAAACCAACAATACTAAGAGAGTTTAAAGTTTCTAGAACAGCTTAGATTCATTTTGTTCATTTTTGAAAAGTATTTATGGACATATCTTATTTATGGTTGAGTAAATTAATCAGTAAGCTGGACTCACTTCAGTCCTATAATGCAAAGACCTAGACAGAACTTTTTCTGCAAATCATATTACCTTATTCTTTGTAAAAAATTATATTCGACAATTTATACACTGAAATATTTTTTAAAATGTTATACTTTAGGTTACAATATTAAAAACATAATAGTTATCTTTTCAAAAATCAAAAGTTCAAAAGTTAATTGTGGTTTTGCTGACAAACAAGAGGCTGGATTTGTAAGGGCAATATAAAATTGAATATAATTTAGATTATAAAAATGCTAACGAACAATCATCAACTTGAAGTTTTACAGAGAAAATCCACGTGTAATTTTAGTAGAGCACTGATTTCATAAGTAGTACTACTGAAAATCATTAATTCAGCACTTGATTTTTTTTTCGGTTACTCCTACCAATCACACACGTCCAATTGAACATCGAGTGCCTACATCATGGATTAAAAGAGATCTAATATCTATATAGTATTCGTTTAATGTTTAGTTAAAAACGGCTTTATCGAAAAATCACATACACGTACATGTATGTAAACAAACCACAAACTCAGGACGTGACCATATTACGTTAAAGCAGTGTGTATATACAATATGCCATTTCCTTATACTAGCTTGGATTGTGAATTTTCCATAGTAAAGTTTAATAAAATAATGTTATGTTTAGATCCGTTTAGAGAACACGATTGAACATTTAAGTGGACATCACACAGTCGCATTTAAGCAGCAACTTTTATTTTAAATGAAAAATCGTCAAAGTAATATAAAAAAAGAAATTATTCCACTGCCAAAGTTTTCTTGTTTTTATAATAAAAATGTATACATATATTTTTTTTGCAATATTACGTTGAGTTGTTCTTAACCATACTTAACGGTTTTACAAACCATTTATGCGACGTATTAACTAATATAAATAGATGCTTTTAGTTGACTACATTTAGTATAGAAAATATATTATTTTTCAACAAAAATAAAGATTCAATGATGGCTTTTATAGGGAAAACGTATTTATAATATTAGGTAATTAAAAATGTATTTTATGGCTGCGGGCGAACGACGATATCAGAAAAGTTTAAAATATGAGTTTTCAAAGAACTTTTACAAAACAAAGCTGGATTTTGTCTAATGCAATTTTACACCAAAGTAAAACAATTTGCATGTGTAGACATTAGACAAGCATACTTTTAAATATTTCGAGAACAGTTATATTTATTTCCGTACCGAATGAAGTCTTACTATAATACTCAATAGAATATTTATACCGCCGAAACAGCAGTTAAACTAAAAAGTATAATGGATTATTGTTGTATTATTATATTACTTTATAATAAAAAAAAGAAAATGTAACTATATATTTTGATAACAGAAAAATAAATAGATATCATTGATATTAATATTGTAAGATTGGCCGTGTCGTATAAAATGTAATATATAATATTACACCCAAATTCGATAATTTGAAAAAATATATGGACGCTATATTGTGGGAGAAATATGTTTCCAAACATTATTCGAATAATTTCCATTATTATTTTAAAGCAAATTCCAAACGTATTTGTTCGACACGCTTTACATATAATATGTATAATTAAAAAAAAAATATGTAAATTTCAATACGAGATCGTATTACAGTGCAACCTCTCTTAACGAAAACTTCTAATTATTGGACATTTCTCAATAATGGACAAATTTTCCAGTCCTGACACAGCTTCATTAAAATTAATGGTTTAAGGTACGGTTTCCCTGCAACGTCCAGACGCGGCGTCATGACGCCGTGATGTTCCACTCTTTGACGCTACAAGGAAACCGTACCTTTACACTCTTCTAAATAGCGGACACGGACAGGTTATAATAGTCCGTTGTGTATAAATAACGGACAGCTATACCGAGTATATCGAGAAATTCGAACCTATTGTACCTATATATTATTTCTATATTTCCGATAAAGACATTTATTTTATGTGTAATTTAATGAATACGATAAGGTTTATATGATCAATAAATACCAATATGTACAAACGATTATGACAAAAATACACATTACACGCATAGTGATGGCTTATTCATGTTACATACGAGTACCTCTACCTAATACATGTATCTTTACTATTCAGTATGTTATTTAATATTTATCATAGCTTTAGTAGTCTAGTATATAGTGGCGTTTGAAATTAAAAAGTAAAATCGACATGATAAAATGTTATGATGCAGAAAAACAAAGCATTCGTGAGTTAGCAATTCAATTTAAAGCTGGAAAAACTCAAATTGGAACCATACTTATTACGAGTAGTTGCGGAAGTGATGTGATGAAAACATAAATGGTGAGACAAAAAAGAACTTTATTAAAGATAATAAGGGCTTTGAATAGATCATGTGTGTTACGAATGGTTCTAACAGGGCAGTGCTAAAAATCTGCCCATTTCCGGTCCTTTTTTTATGGAAAAAAGCTGTAGAATATATATTTTGGAGAAATTAATTTTATAGTATTTAAAGGATGACTTCAGAAATTTCGCAACGTCACAACATTATTTACAAAAGTTTTCTGTGGAGAAAGTAGTTCTGTTGACATAGATGTTGTGACGATTAGAATTACAAATTAATAGAAATGAGTGAAGGATTTGTTCCAAAAAAATATTTTTAATTTAGACAAAACCGGCTTGTTTTTCCGTGCCTTATCTGATAAAACAGTAAATATCAAAGGCTAGAATTGCAACGGTGGAAAAATAAGTAAAGAACAAATTACAGTTATGTTATATATGAATATGGAGTGATTTTTAAACACCCATTGGTAATTGTACACAGGCACAAAAACACCGGTGTTTTAAAAAATATTGCAGTTAGTGAACCAGCTGAAGACAAATTGTCTCTATATAGAGATACGTTGTATATATAAGGTGATTCTTTTATCATAAAACACTCGTTATTTCAAAAAGTATTCATGTTTTTGAAAATATTTTTTACATAGGTTCAAGTTGTTAAAAAACAACGTTTTTATTAAAAAAAATTATATTTTTAAATATTTTTAATCCTTATATTTTTTTAAGATTTTACTTTTTTGAATGACAATATAGTTTTAATTTCATATTCCAAAAATATCAAGTAAAACAATTTTTTGAGTATTTTGATACATAAAAATCGAATTTTGGGCGAGTAGTTTATGAGTTATTAGTATTTAAAGTTTTGATGCGCGGAGTGGAATGGTACGGGGTACCCCGCAAAATGTTTGTCCACTACTCCGCTTGTCATAACTTTAAATACGTAGTATCATATACGTACTATACATTTTAAGTAAAATATTTTTTAAGTCGATAAAACTTTTTGATAAAACACAATATACATAATATTATATCAATTTTTTCTAACAGCGGACAGCTCTCAATAACGGATGTTCAAAGGTTTCACTATAAATATTTATAAATTATAACCATAGTAAAATAATTCAATAACTACCGCATGTATGCTGTGTGGGAACCTAAAATTAATAATTATTATTATGTAATGCGTTGCAGGAATCCATTTAGCTAAGTTGCTAAGTATATATTATTATTCTCCTCGTGTGTTTGTGTGTTAGTATGTAATGCAAGAAAATGACGAGAAACGTATTATAATATACAAAGGCAGGTGAGCGTGGCACGTCGAGTGATGGGAAAGATTAGGACGGATTTTGTTTACAAAGTATGTTATATCGATCGAATAATTGTTTTGTATTTAATAGACTAAAACTCTATATTATAATATTATAATGCATCACGCTATGAACTAAATAACGTTACATAATACGTTTAGACGGCCATATGAGTAGGGCTGCATGTTGTCATTTGCAAGATGCAAGAATATGCATTTGTATCCCAGTTAAGATGCTTTTTGTTTTATAGACTTGCGATTGAAAATGAGAGACGCTTTACAAACACAAATAAAAATATTTTTATGGTTTAAGACATTTTTAATGATAATTTATTAAATTTCAAATTTCCTAACTATATTTTAAGTACTATAATATAAATTAATATTAACTATAAACAATCGTTTAATGATTTTCTGAACTTTAATTTGTTTAATCATTTTTAATTGAAAAATATTAGCTGTTTGCAAAGTATGTTCTTACCTGCCTACTTGTTTTCACTAGTTTCAGCGGACGCTACAATCATATGTGCTATCTCCGTCTTACAATAGCACAACATAGCAAATTTGCGTTCAAAAGAACCAATAGTGTGTTTGTTTACAACTTTAAAATTAAATTACAAATAAAAAATAAAATAGTTTACTAGGTCAAGAAGCTTGAAATATCAATAAAAGGTTTCTCAATTGTTTTAAAGCTATTTAAAAATAATAAAAATGCATTGGCATGACTTTTTTAAGCATTTGAAGTTCAACAAACTTTAAAGATAAACTTTGTCAAAATAATTTTCAAATTTATTAAATGTTCAATTTGTATATCTTAAGTTTGAAAATTTAACAAAAGTTTCCTCGTAATTTCATAAGGTTCATACTGGAACCAAAAAATCTAAATAATGTATAAGACGTATAATTTTAATTATTTTGTTACAGTTCAAAAATATTATTCGTAAACCTTGAAACTTTTACGTATATTCTTATATTTTATAAATATACTTATTAAATATTATCAAAAAATTTAGATTAATTTTTAGGTATTGTCTAATCATATCATGAATCTATTCACACCGTTCTACAATAAGGCAGTATTGAATTAAAAATTAATATAAATAAAAACTATAGTGATAATTTAATATTAATAATATAATAAAAATGTAACGTTTTCGAAAAATAAAAATCATTTTACCAAAAATATACCCAAATAGCAAAATAAATTAATTTAAAAGTAATATGAAAAACTATTTGATGAAATATTTTTTTTTAATATCGGTAGACAATCTTCGCTCAGTAACATTTTTAGTATAAAATGATTTATATCATTGAATTTAAGTTTAACGTATGCATTTCAATGACTTATAAATAATAATTACAAGAAACACGACACATACTATATAGCAAAGCGGTTACCAACTTTCTCTTTGTTGTGTGATAAAATTAACAGATAAACTATGATTTGTCTATTTCATGTATAGCTACATTATATAGTTGATACATTTTTCTGATAAATAAAATAAAATTGAAATATCAATTTATTCCGGAATTGGCTCATAATATAACAACTAATAACTATAAAATGGTTCATTTAAGAAATCGGCGTGGAATATTAGGTAACAGAGTGGTAAACATAAATATTGAATTATACCACATGCCGGTTACTATTTACACTAAAAAAATAAAACATACACACACATACGATACACCAGGTGCAAGTTGTATTTATTTAATCGAGAAAGCAGTTGTCTTGTCTCGAAATTGTCAGTTGGATGACTCGACTTATTGCATTTGACATCATATTCTAGAAATATCATACGCATTCCTGCTTTTTAATATTATACACCGAAAATTTCGGTCCGAAATATAAAATTATGCCATATATTCGTGTATAACATACCTACGCCAAACCTTTTTATGTAAAACGCATAAGGTACGAACTATATTTATACGTTATTTATTCATTTTTAACGTCACCAACATAGAATTCGAATATATAATATACAGTATAAATGTATACTGTATATTGTATAATATTCGATTATTATGTAAGAACAAAGAACATGTGTCCTATACGGTTATATACATGCGCGAAAAACGGTTGTCTATAGTCTATACACTGCACGGTCTGCACGATAACGTATTGAAAGAACAATATATTATATATATATTATATATTTATTATTGGGAGCCACTTTTGAAGTTCTTAATTTTAAAAAGTGTCGGTCGGGAATTTTTTCCATCGCATCTATATTATAGTACCTATCTGGAAGTCAGAGCTTGATCGAACATAATTAACACGTGGTGACTTATAAGCTCAGTTGTATGAAAAACGTAAACATTTCACATCGTATATCTCCGTATATTTTATATTACGAATTTTTATATTATTGTTGTACTAATTATTTCCTAAAAAATAATATATCTTTACATTTTCTTTGTGAATTAATCTATACTAGAGACAATTTATTCTAAAACTACCTAGTAATGCCGGATATACGTTTATCAGTTTAAGTATATGTTTACGATAAGCAACTTCTTATAGACAAATTAAAATAAATATTAGTTTTAAATCTAATTTTTTTAATCCTTAAGCCATCAAAGAATGATAACAATTGAATTATTTTATATTTGATTTACGTACAACTTAAAATCAACAGACTAACATCGTTAATTATAAAACTCAATTCGTAAATGTACATCTAACGAGAATATTGAGTTATTAGTTTTTTTTTAAATTTATTTTCTAGAAAAGTGTTTTCATTTAAATTTACAGACTTAAATATAAAACATATTATCCACATATATATTTTTAAAAACGCCTAATTGTGAATAGGTACATTTTCTTCTTAGTAGTATGAAACATCAAGTAATTTGTTCAAAATTACCGTTTATTTGCATTAATTATCGACAAATATTTAAATACAAAAAAGTGATGATGAACTCACAATTAAGAGAGCTAGTTTTTTGATACATTAAAATGATCTTTTTGATATTTCCCATTAAATTGTTTTGAATATTACACATATTGTATACATATTAAAGAAGACAGACAATTTTGACTGAAGTGATGACAACAAAGCAGGTATAATCACAATGCTTGGAATTTATTAGAAATTAATTAATATCGTAGTAAGAGAGTAAATAAAAAAATAAAAAGAGAGAAAATGTTAAACATTCTAATTGCATTAGCAGATGTCTGTTTATATTTTTATTTTCCGAAGACTTGAGTATAGAATTGGAAGAAGAGATGTTTACCTAGCCAATTATGAGTGTACAAGAAAAAATTATCAGCCTATCAAAAGGTTAGAAAAAATAAAATAAAATACAAACACAATTATTAAGAATTACAGAATTGTATGCAATTCTACAAGAATTGAAATAATGTCTGCGGTATATACTATATAATATAGACATATAGTAGATGATCGGTCATTAATAGATAAGGTACAAATATTTGTGTTTGACACAACTACATAAGATACTGGAATAATGAATGGTGTATGTGTTTTGTTCGAACGAAAAAAAGGACGAGATATTTTGCTTTACGAATGTAGACATATATTATTTATGAAATAGTTTTAGCTGTAGTTTTTTTTAGAAAAAGAAAAAAAATGTTTTATTTAAGTTTTTTTTATGAAAAATCAACTTAACTTTTTCGAAAAATTTAAAATTTCAACAACATTTTTAAAATAACATGCTAAAACACCGAAATGAGATATAGATTCATTAAAGAAAGAGACTTCTGTAACAAAATACTTAAAAATCGTACAATTAACTGGCATTCTAATATATTGTGATATTGTGCCTGTGGCTTTAAAGCGTTTTAATATTGTTATGCTTAATATACGAGTACAATATGTAAAAAAGGAATTCTGTTACCTACAAAACTTTTTATAGCACAAAACTAAAACCTGCAAACGATTGATAAGTTTAAACTATTTTGATTTTGTATAGTATTTGAATACATTTTTAATAAGATATAATGTATGTGTTATTACGTGTATTTTAACCTAACGTGCCACAATCGGTTTCCATGGCTATAGGGCGGTGTAATAAATGTCAAACAGAGACATGTCAAAAATAGACATTAAAATATAAAAACGCAAGAAATAATTTGATTTCAGTCTTAGTTTTATTAAATAAAATAAAATCACTAATGTGAGTTCAATTTTATGTAAAATAGTTTAGCTTAAAATGGAATTAAAACAAAGTGACAACTTTTTCGTATTATAAATTTTTAACCATTTATGCAATATTGCTCAACAGTTTAAAATAAAAAAAATTCTCAGTACTATATAAAATGACCAAAAAATAATAGGGAAAAGCATACATTTCAAAATTAGTTTTCGACACTACCTTTTATGTTTTTTTGTGTATTTCAAAAATGAATGATTGAATACTAGGTTTTTAATGAGGATTTCAATTTCAAATTTTGACAAAATTTATCAAAATTACGAAAATATGTCAATTATTTTGTAGTTAAATATGTATAAAATTCTTATGATTTAAAGACCTAAATCATGAAAGTTTAACACAAATTTCATCTAGGTTTTTACCAGAGTTAAAAAAAAAGTTTAGAGTAGTCATAAGGTCATATACGTTTTTAATAGTAATTTAAATTCAAATGTTGACGAAATTGAGTAATTAAACACATATATAACATGTATATTAACATTAATTTTTAAGTGTAAACATTTGAAACATTACTGCTACTTAAATTATAATCTTTCTATACGCAATTAAATGTATAAAATACATAGATTAATTGTATAAAGTATTTATAATATATACTATGAACTTTTTTGCATCGAATGGTACACCGGTATTACCTTATAATTGTATAATGTAATATTATATAATTATTTGTATATTATAATAAATGCGATTTGTTTTTGTCAAAAATTAGTTCAACTTACAGTTTACTTATAGAAAAATAAATTACTAATAATAGTTATATAATACATAGTATTAAAATATCCTTAGAAATATTGTCTGACAGACTCCGCTCAGAATCGTTATTCGCATATACAATGATTTATCATTACAGTAACTTACTCATGTCGAGTTACACTACTATATACTACTATATAGCAGAGCGACTTCTCCGATTTTATTTATTTTTATATTTGAAAGTACTTGAAATATTTTTTTGAGTTTTATATATAATAAAATAGCGCATGCGCGGCAATATTGTTTCATAACATTTAATAAAATATAATATATACCTATAACACGAACAAGCGCCATAGTTGACTATGTACTAAATGGTAATAAATAATATAATAATAATCATGTAATTATCATACTGTGGTAACGCGCCGCCGACACTTTATCGTTTCTTTATCTCGGCGTAAGCGTCTCATCTCAAGTAATAGGCACACGCGTTTAACTACCACAAGTACACAGCAATCAGCAATCACGGCAGGCAGTCTTATATGAGTATATGACCCCCCTCTTCTCTCCCGATATGATGTAGCCTATTATGATGATGACGAGGAGTATGAGGAGGTTGATAAAGAGAAGCGGGACTATATATTATAATAGTATAATGATAGATTAATGTTGAGTGTGTTGACCTACAACGCGAAAAATCTTAGTTGTATAGAATATATAATAAAAAATAATATAAAATGGCAAGTGCCGCCGCATGCCGCGACATGCGGTCGATCGTCATCCACCACCGCCTTATATAGATCTTCACGTAGAGGCGATGACACTCATAAGTATTTAGTTACTCTATAAAAGTACAATTTTCTGCATGGGCTCAAACCTTAATAAAAAACGAGCATAGATTGAAACAAATACAAGTTTTAAATTAAAATGTACGTGGACAACACGTGGTCAGATTTGAGTTAAAAAAAATTATAGTCTTAAAAAATGGATAATAATTTACTTAAAAAATAGTAACTTATTTTTTTCATAGTAAAATTTTATTTATTTTAACATCAATATTTCATACTTAAGACTTTAAAAGTATTGACAAATTCAATAAGACCATGAGATCTATTTATTTAAATTTATTATTGTTAAATTCTAAATGTGATTTTTGTACAAAATTACCAACGACTGATTCCTCCAGCAATCATTCAATATACTATAATATACTATTATAATATAATACAAAGGTGATCCTAATTCTCATTAACTGGGACATCGACCATAAATCCATCACAATTCGTGAACAATGTAGAAATATACAAATACAAGACGAAAATTACAATTAAATGTATACTTGTTAACATTTATAAAAGTGAGAAAACTAAATTTATCGTAATTATCAATAATAATAATTAAGTGATTACTTGGGTTCTAATAAAAATAAAATATTTAATGTATAAAGTATAGTAACAATATAGTAAATTATATTTTCTTTATTGTTATTTTGATTTCGTAAAAGGATATATTACGCATACAGTTCAATATCTTTCAACACAATTTGTATATAACTGCAATCTGTGCTATAACTGGCCTATAAATCTTAGCAATTTAATACAAGGTACTTCGTCAATACTTTTTACTTAAACCCGAAAATCTTAAAAACATTTAAACACATTTCGTTTTATACACTTGAAGTTTAAATTAGATAAACGTTACGTTAGTTTAAACGAATAATAAAGTTTTTAGAAATTGTATTGTAATTTAATAATATTTGTGAAACTTCAAACTTCAATTTAAATGTCTATGATGTAAATATTATTATAAATTAAATACACATTTTGTAATAGATGACGATATGTTTTCGGTAAAATTTAATTCAACCTACTTATCTATCGTAGCTAATAATAAAATAAATTACTTTAATAGCAATATCAAAAAACATATTATGAAAATGTACTTAGTGATGTAAAATAACAAACAGTCATTGATTTGTCATTGAACTCAAATTTAACGCACCCATTTTCCCACATTTTTTTGATATTATTATTAAATACGTAAAATATTTTAATTTACTAATAGTAATTACTAATATTAATATAACTAGGTATGTTTAATTAATTTTGGTCAAAAATATAAATATTATGCTTATATATTTTTAAGTTTTATTGGTTTCAATATATGAGCTATACTTATGAGTAACATAATAGATGTAAACTGGTTTTGCTTAAAAATATCCGTTTTTCTTGTTTATTTTGAAGTCTTGTAAATTTTTAATTTTGCCCTCTTTAAAATATAAACCAGATCTAAATTTCTATCAAAGTTTTTTTCAACTACTTATTGCGTAAACATACATAAAAAACATAAATCATTATTTAAAATCAATATAGGTATTAAATTAAAGTTCAATAATGATAGTTGGGTTTTGAGTAAACTCCATAAAAAATTAAAGTATGTTTATGGAAATTTCATCAAATTACTAAGTTAATACAATATTAGTAAAATATTGATATGTTTAGACAAAAAAAAAATATTTTAATATTTGTGTAGTATATTCACGTTATTGACATATGCATGCGATAAAGTACTCCGCTACTTATTTCCTTTTCATTACAATATATTTTACATAATACATAGACACTTAGAAAATTGCCTATATCGAACTCCTAAAAAACGATCAGAATCGTAACAACAAAACACGTGACTGCCATGCGACAGATAATACGATTTGGAACGTGTGTCGTTTTATTTGGACGATGTACCTAACAATACGTCAATAGTACAAAACATCACATGTGATACATACACACATTACAAAAGATACGACAGTGAGATAGCAATGTATAAAATCCTAGTAAGTATAAAGAGATCTCTTCATCACCGTTTTAATGTAACATTCTTATAGATAGATAATTATTATAAAATGAACTAATGTAACGCAGTGATAAAAACTTAATTTAGGTAATTCAATTATTAGAACCTTTCTACAAATATTTTTATTATTTAAAAAAAAAGAAATCCAAGATATTATTTTATTTTGAGTCCCACAGACTTAGAACCATTTCCGCGCTAATATATAAAAGGTATTTTATAACACCTTAAATGTAAAAAAAGTTGTACACATGAACGCATAAAAATTATAACGGTGAGTTTAAAATGCCACGTTACATTACGTCGTAAAACCAGATATCACCAACAAAAACTGTTCAAAAATCGAAATTCAAGACCACCCGTGCAGGCTAATGTACCTTCGTCAAATCCTGAGTATTATGTAGTTGTACGTATAATGCCTATATTATATGGGTAATGTATATAATACATAAATAATGTCCTGTTGCTGACGGAAATTGTATTCGTATAATAAATCGTAAGATTTTCGAAACGTGATTTTGTCACGGTACTATAGATTTGTACCCAAATTAATTATACGACCAGTGCCATTATACTGTTTTACTAAAAAAAAAAAATTATATTAGTAATCGATCAATTGTAATTTTATTAATGAAAAAGTTGGAAGAGTAGTAGTCATACAATTGAGAAAACAGTGAAAAAAACTAAAAAGACAACAAAAATTAATTTTATCTGATAAATCTATCATAAATGATAAACTTACCAGTTACCACCGAATATACAAACAGAACGCTGTACGTGACCATCTGAATATATTTTGATTGTAATTACAAAACGTATTATTTATATGATAAAAATAATATTTAATAGGCTGACGAATAGTAGACGGACATTTTAGATCGAGTAAAAACTACGAAAGGGAGAGTATTAAATTAAATCCCTAAAAACGTTTCAATTAAATTATATATATAAATAACCACTGCTATATAAAATTAAATTGTAAATTATAAATATATATAATTGCATACACTAACGAAAAAATCAAAAACTAACTCAGTTTTCCGAACAGAAATAATAAGTTTAAAGACCAATAATAATTCTCTTTTGACAAACTCGAAACACAAAAGCGAAAAACATCGTTGACCGCATACACGAGAAAAACAAAAATAATAAGTACGTCATTTATACCAACAAATATTTTTTGTAATCGCGTTATTACATAATATTTTATTAAAGTATTATATATATAATATATATATAAGTAGAGCATTTTTTTTAAATACCATTATAAATTTAAGTTTTTAACATAAGTAGTTAGAAAATATGAACTATAAGCGGTATAAAATTAATATCAAACACAACATCAATAAAACATTTTTAATTTTGTTACCAAGCGAAGTTTAGTGAGTTTCAAATAATTGACTTAACATAGACATATTAACATATTTAATATCATTAAAACCCGAAACCACAGCCTATAAATTTAATTGCACGGTGAATACACACGCGATAGGTATTTTATATTTATCCATTTAAAGTTAATATATATATATATTATATACAATATACACTGTATTTTAAGATGGTAGGGGTAAAATATATTACAAACATGCATATAAAAAATGGATCAAACTTAATATTGAATAGAATTTATGAAACGTAAAAGCACACAACTGCGAGTAATAAACAACGTCGCGTAAACATAATTCATTCATTCATTTGTTCATGAAACAATTTTGGGTAGGCAGTAGTAGGAAATAAGTGAAAAAATCCTTACAGTTGTGTAATATAAAATAATATGACAATATACTGCAATACATGGTTTCTCTCTTAAAAGTGAACGATAGATAGTTTAAATTTCGACTGACATCGACTACATAAAAAATAAACATAATTATATGTTATCAAGACATCATATTAAGCATTTATTTATACAGTACCTAGATAAAATGATCGTTAAATTTTAACAATTTTCACTCCTGTTCAACTAAGTCTCCCCTTATTGTACACCGAATCAACAATATAAAGTAAATAATCAAACTTCAAACAGTATTTTGAATAATTACAGATACAATATTATAATTATAGTAATAATTTCTGCTCATTTTAAACGAATTGTTTATAGCAGAAATGTTACATAGGATTAATTGTGAACATTTAAGTAGGTTATAGCTATTTATTATCCTATAACTTTACTATTATAACTACTTATTACAGCGACTGATCAGTGATCATAAACAAATACCTATATATTTAAATTACTATATACATTAATTTATTAAACACATAAAGGTTATTTACAAGAGCTAGGTGTATACTATTAATATACATAGACATTAGACGTTGAGTACAAGAGCAAATTGATTACACAAATTGACATATTATTTATAACACAAGAGTAAATATTGCAAATAGAATCAACAAATACATGAAAATAATTCTAATAAAGTTTTACAAGATGGACTGGAAACCCAGAAATGTTCTAGGATATCTTATTTATGATAAAGCCGTTTTGTTTTTAACTCAATTAACTCCCAAAAATAGACACATATACTTATATGATATGTTCTAATATTCCACAATTTATTTCATGGGAATAAAAAAACACTACAAGATCAAAATGCTCCCACAAATATTGAAAAAACAGAAATTTATTCCAAAAACTATGTTTTTTTTAATTAATAAAAAATATTTATTTTAAATTTTAATTATTTTTCTGGATTGATTGCTTGTATTTTTCCTTAATTTACTTATAACTTATTGTATTTCATTATCTAATATATAATATATTATACAAAATAGGAAAATTATAAAGGAATAACTCATAATGTATTGAGTTCATAAATTAATATAACTATTACCAACAAATAACAATATACAGAACATATTGTCTATATAGGCGCAACATTGTTTTAGTTTTCAAAAAAAAAAATATGTATATTAAAGAGCAGTACCTACAACTTTTATAATTACATTTTTCAATAGACCACATATATTAAAATGAATATACTTATACTACCTAATTCTTAATATAAAAATATACCTAAAGAAAATAGTATAATTACACGTTCTGTAGCAATTATAAAAAGAAAACACAATTTATACAATTTAAAGTAAATAATATTTTAGAGGTAATTGAAAATTAATTTTAAAAGTTCGTATTTATTATTTTTATCTCTAACTATTAAATATTATTACTTGACATACTATGGTAATAAAAGAGTTTAATAAGTACAATATATAACTCAATAAAGATGCCACGTTTCAGGAATGACTTAGAAAATTATGAATATACCTACATAATTTATAAAAATATTGATCTATACTCAATAAAATATTGAGTGTTTTAGGTTAATTTTCAATGATTAAATTCGTATTATAATCATATAATCACTATTTTTTTTAAATGTTTACACCTTTTTAAAAATAATGTATTTTGTCATAAACACAAAATAATTTTTCCAATAGAATTAGTTTATTACCTCTTTATTGTTTTTTGCAAGTTTATTATAAATAAGTATAATTTGGTTATTTTTCACAATAGTCTACAATGCATACTCGTACGTATTACATAGTACCCACGAAAAATATCCAAGTTAATTTCCATTCGACACACATAATTAAGTATGATAATTAAAACATTTTATAAATTGTAAACTATGATGAAACGAAAAAAAACTCTCATATTATAGAGATAGTGTTAAATTAGAGAATATTGTTCATGTTCATGTAATGAAAATATTGTATTAATAATACGCCTGTTTAAATTATACACGTATTAACATTTACTACTATTTGTATATGACGATAGCGACATAATATTTATGTTTAAATACATACACATGTATTAATATCTAATATACTATCTAAAAAAAAAAATCATCTACAAATAAAAGAATAATATGGTGTATATTATATAGTTATATAGAATATATTGAAATAATTGTATTAGTTTTGTTAAATAATATTAATATTAAAGATAGTATTGTAATTTATTACAAAACAATAAACGTAAATGCAATCTACAGCATTGATATACACCATTTTAAATGTACAATAGGTATAATGTTTGATGTTTACCTTTACTAAATATTTCTGTGAAAATGTATAGTCATTCAAATTACTTATCGCTTTGTCAATCACGACGCATGATATTGTGAAACATTTATGATTTTTAACGGTTTAAAAATCCAACGGTCAAAATATCAACATAGGTATATTATATAACAAGAACATGATATTTTTTATAAGTTTAATACAAAACCAAAGAACAATAATTATTTAAAACATAACGAAAATATTCTAAAACAGTATTCGATTTGTTTCATTTTGAAGTAACAAACACGTTGAGGTGTGGTAGAAAAATAAGCATATTGTTCGGTTAAATAAAACTACATAATCTCTCATGAATCATTGTACTTTATACTTTTTTGTCGATTTACTGTATGAAATAGAAAATCGTTTAACCCGTTCAACAACCTACGCCTTTCAATTATTAATCGATAATAATTTTACCGAAGTTGGAGAGGGACGCACAAAACATATAGAATAATAACAACAACTACAAGTTTGGATCAAAATGCATCAAGACTCCTTGTTCACGAGGATGAAGGAAGGATAATGTAACATTAGTTAGTAGTGTTAGTACGTTACATACGTTTTAATTTGTAATATCATGTTTGCTAAATGCAGTTTAAGCATATAACTGATTATAAATTATTGTATATATTGGTACTCGAAATTTACGTCAGGAACATTTTATCATTTGAATAAAAAGTAAAATAAATAATAGTATTTCATTGAATTCATAGACTTTAATTATTAAAATTTAAAAAAGAACAAATGATGGTTCTTATTTAAATTAATAGTAATAAATAATAATATAATAATACATTATTATTGAACCACAATCTTATAAGCATAAGTAGTTTTAACGCAAACTATAATTGTATTACAAGTCATTATATTGCTTCAATGTTCTTATTCTATATACTTCAAACCAATTATATGTTTAAATGTTTAATACTTATTAAATTTAAAATGTTTTCTTTACACCACATTGTCGATTTTATGTAATTTTTATTTTTATTATCTATTTTTTGTGTAGAACTGTTTAGAGTGCTTAGATAGATTTTAATATGGATAGGTTATTATTATATACACACATGGTAGTGCTTAATTAAAATATTACAAACTGAAAATAAAAAAAAAAAACAGGGAAAAATATTTAACTCTACTGTAAAGTAGGAGTGGAATGTATGTACCTCATCATTGAATTTAATGATAAATCATTGAATACGATGAAAAACGTTTCTAAGCGATAATGGCGCCTACTGCGAGGTTACCAAACAATCATGATATTAATAATATTCAAATTTTACAAAATTTTTTTTACAACAAAATGTATTTTCAAACACAAAACAAAAAAAAACTCAGCATTATAATCAACACATTTATCGTTTCGCTCAAATATATACGGTAAATTTACGGTACAGCTTTTTTTAGTAACAATTTATATACATTTTTTTTATAATAAAAAACAAGCAATACTATATGCTAATCCTACATAAAATTCAATTTCCCACTGACTAACATTTTAATTCGAAAATTTAATTTAATTTACTATAATAGTGTTATGTATACGTGATAACATTTTCAATAAATATTGGCAAAAATATAGGTAATTTTGTTAATATTATACTTCGAACATTAACTGTCAATAATGTGATTTTTAAAACTATACAATTTTCAATAAAATCTGAATTTTGAATATCTATAACAATTTTGAATATTTTTTTTTAATATTTATTATGTAATGATTACTTATACATTAATCAATTTTTATATTTTACTGCGAATTATAGTAGGTGTACCTATACTTAAAAAAAAATAATGTTTTTTTTATTAAATGCGTAATGTTGGAATTCAACAAGATATAAAAAGACCATAGTTTAAGGATTAGTCAATAAAATGTACTATAATTATTTTTTAGATTCTGAATACATGATAAGTTGTTGATAAAATATTTCGATTTTCAAAAAGGGGTAGTTTTGAATCTAGTTTATATTATAGAGAGGTCAAATTTAAAAATGCTCAGTACTTATTTTTATAATTGAAAAAAAACAAACAAAAAATTAAAGAAAAACGGAAATCCAATTTTTGAAAAATTCTATTTTGTTTTTTTTTTTTATGTAACTCTTAAATAAGTAACCATAGATACTTGAAATATTTTCAGAAAATGTTTATATCATCGTATTCTATTTACAATAAAACTTATTTAAGCTATTTGTAATTTGTATGCGTAATTT
Source organism: Rhopalosiphum padi (assembly GCF_020882245.1). Taxonomy (NCBI): domain Eukaryota; kingdom Metazoa; phylum Arthropoda; class Insecta; order Hemiptera; family Aphididae; genus Rhopalosiphum; species Rhopalosiphum padi. The sequence goes on from NC_083599.1 coordinate 33,679,104, forward strand.
TTTTTTTTTTTATATAAATGTCGATTAAAAATTATTTGCTGGGTAGAAATGCTTGAAAATTTATTACAAATTCCCCACAAAAAATAATCTGATCTATATAAAAATAGAAATAATTATACATGGGTAAAATTTTTTATATACATTTAAAGTTAGAATTTAAACGAAAAACTTAATTAAACTATAAATAACGATATGTTAATTATTTTGTTATAATAATTTAAACATTTTTCATGGGAACTTAAACTGTTATGTATTTTATATTATTATCAATTTTACTATACGCAACCGTAAAAATTACAATAAATTACAGGCTATTTTGTAATTAAAAATTAATAAAAACTTTTCTTTTTGTATCTAAGTTTTTAAAATTTAATACAAAATTCGTTATAAGTCCATATTGGAACCATAAAATATATGTATTTTATATTATTATAAATTTTACTATACGTCTATACGTAATAACATTTTTGATTAATTTTAAATTATTATTTATTTACAGGTATCTACTATAAATCTATTTTTACTGTTTTACAAGTACGGTATTTACAGAAAGATGTTATTAAATTGTATGTTATAAGTTGATATAATATGTGGTATAAATGTATTATATTATAAAAATCAAATACTAATAATATAAATAATATAATAAATGCAATCTTAAAATTATACTAAAAGTAAAATAAACGATTATAATAGCTATATCAAAAAAATATATCACTTGGTGTAATAGGCAGATATCGTTTCCGCTCATAATCGTTTTTCGTAAACAATTATTATATATCATTGAATTTAAATTTAACAAACCTATAATGGTGATCCACTTGACACCTAATGTACAGCATTACCTATCTTTTTTATATTAATTTATTATTTGAAAAATGTCTTGTTATGTAAAACTATTAACATAGTTCACTGTGTTTTAATTATACATAATAAATAAATTAATAAGTGTTTTAAATTTTAAAATAATACTAAATAGTAAATATAGTATTTATTTGCCTATAAAAGTCCATAATTACATGTGGTATTTAGACCACATGTAATTAAAAATATTTATAATAATAGATCCAATATTATACTCTTGTAAAATTGTTACTAATAGATTAACATTAGATTCCTTTGTTTTTAAAGATTAAAAGTCTTCTCTAGTTTCCCCTAACAACTCTAAACTTCTGCAGAAGAAGTATTTATTCTAGTTGACTACAAGCAGTGTAACGGATTACGGATGTGTAAAATAGATAATAAATAATAATGCTTACCATACAGATAAGTCATCCACATATCCATGCACGTATAGTATATATGTTACAAACAAAAATCGAAATCGGACAAAACACGAACCACACGCAATACTTGGGCATAATATAATATTTCGGCTTTTCCCAAACAAACCTAGGATTGTGATCAACTTCATTTAGTCAAAACTGTAGCTACTTTTTATCGTAAGAATAAATTACGATTATTAATGACTACACGTGTCAATTCATCGTTGTTATCGTATTTTATCTACTCGTTATATTATCATACTGAATATTTCTTATCTAACTAGTATAATATTTCTGGCGGGAGGATAATAATTATATCATTATATTGTAAATTATAATTAATCAAGTATGTAAGAAGTAAGAACTCAAAAATATATTTTTGTTGTAATTTTATAATTAAATTTACTAACTTTTTTTAATTCTTAAAATTAACATTATACCTAATAGGTACAATAATAATTTTATAATTATTTATGCATATTACACATACACATAATATGAGACATGCCACATAAAATACGATAGTTCTGGTAATCTGGAAAAAAACATACGATAGTTTTTCGTAGCACTATAAAATAATTTAATTTTGATTATGCGTATAATAATAAATATATTAACAGAAATAAATATTTGAACTCTTTCCTGAAGCTTGGTTTAAAATTATAATTCAAAGGACCCTAAAAAAATAAAATCCTAACTAAATTAATTATACGTGCTTCTAACTAACGTTTCTAATATATTTACCGAACCCGGCTATAGTAGGTAATAGTGATAAACTTGTCTATAAATCCCAAGATGATTAAAAAAGAAGCATTTTAATATGTTTTATTTATAACTTGATAATAAATTATATCAGAAAATAAATCTAGGACAAAAAAGTATAAAAATAATAGGTTATAGCTTCTCATAATATCAAATCCTATAAGTTCACCTATGTATCTGAAGTCCTAATACAGTTATAGGTTATACCAAACCTTTGAAATATGTAATAATATAATTATTATGTGTTAAACTTATAGTAAAAAAAATATCAAAAATTTTACGAATACATCATATATAATATTAATAATACAATTAAAATTAAAATTAAATGTAAGTGTATACACCTAAATTCTAGACTCTAGTGAGCTTATAATTTAGTCATAAATAAACTCAGTAAAGTCATTATTACGCCGTGTTCGATTTTCTCACCCGTTGACACCCAATAGTATTGTCATCGCCATTGTTAAATCGTTAACGCGATACTATATACAATACTATTGTCATTTGTCTATTACGAATTAATATCCTAAAACATATTTTTTTTATCGGTCGAGTATTAGAAGTATGTAAGAAATATTATTAATATAATATATAGGTATACTATATATACGTAAATTAATTAAATTCGCAAACAATATATGTTTTTAATGGATTTTAATGATCTATCATTGTCCGTTACACAATACTATTATGAACGACTATATATACACACACACCAGCACCTACACAAATAAAAGAAAATAATGAACATATATTTTTTTTAAACATTATACTACAAATCTCGAGTATTAGATATAATTGTTAATTAATAATAATTTAATCGATCAACAGATCAACTACACATCATAATGCCTTAGTAATAATTAGTAATCGGACTGTCGTGGAACACATAATATTTGATCCCGTTTAAATCTGTGTGTATAATCAAACGGTGAACATAGCTACAACGTAGTCCGAATATTATACCAAGCGTACGGCGCGATAATGGCAACACGCCCAATTTAGACGCGCGTGGACGTAAAAAACCACGGTGGCAAACTGGCTAAACATTTAGTCTCAACGGCGAACACACAACATACGAGTACATAGAAGTATGCTGCTGTGCGGCGCCACCCCACACGAGATACACCCAAATATGACTAGTTTAATTATTACACAACTGTAATAAATAATATAATATGTATAGTACCTATGACATAATTGTCTCAAATCAAACAGCAGCAGTACGCTCCTAATTCCGAAGTTCAAAAAATAGATTGCTTTTTTACCCACACAATACGCTTATTACACTTACACTATAATAACATTATCCTTCTTATTTATACATGTGTAATATTATTGTGTTATCGAAACATCGAAAAAAAATAATACGCTTTAGGCGATTATAATTTAAAATTATCATTGCAAAAATTTATCATCCAAGGCTACTACTAATAATAATAATAACACCCGACAACAATATTGTCTGGTATATTATATAAACAATTAGTGTGTCTTTTTGTATTTACATCGATAATAATTATCATTTGTTGTACAAAATTATTATTTTACTATCGATATTACAGTGGTGGGGAATTAATTAGTGAAATATAATTGTTCGCGTAAACAACCAGCTTATACTAAAACGAGTAAGTATATAAATTTAACAATTATATATTTTGACAGGTTAATGAGCGTGCGCGATCAATGTTGGATTATATGGGAACTTATGTAATGCGTTTATTGTTATATTATTTTTCCGGAACGTTTCAATTAACTGCATTACCGGTTTCGTACTTTTGTTCAATCTACCTGCCAATAGGTTTTTTTTTATATTTACGGCACCCCAACTTAAAATAATAAAATATAATGGCTCCAAAAAAAGTTATTATTACACTAGTTTTTATAAAAACATAGTAAAATAAAAAAATGTTTAAAGATATTTAATAAGTAGAATCAAAAAATATTTTTAATTATTTCATAAAAATACGATATATAAAAAAAAAACACAAATAAAATATAGTTTATAATTAGCGAAAATAATGTTAATATTTAGATATGTAGTAGGTATTAGTTTCCCTAGAAATCGGTTTAAAATTAAATTAATTAAAAAGTAAAAATTATTTTTATTAACCAATGAAAGTTTAAATAATTTAATGTTTGACAGTTATCTATGAATAACACAGATAAACGAAAGAAAAATAAAAGTATTTATATTTCATGCAAAAAAAAATTATTGTTGAAGAATAATCTTTTTTTTAATAAAAAATAAAATTGAAAATAAATATAAATTTAGTGTTATATTAATCTGTATGATATATCTGTGTGATATATTATTTTTAACCGAAATTAACTTAAGAACTTTCAACTTGTACTATAATAATATGTTAAGCTAATCGTTTTTAAAAATAGTAAGTATTCGAATTTAAACCATACAACACATTGAATTTTTCAAAATATTTTTAAGATATTAAAATTTGAATAAATATTTGGTTATAGTCTATGCCACTATCTAGGAATATTTATTTATTTTATTTTGGTATAAGAACTAAGAATACATTTCTCAACATCATGCATATACATTATACATATTATAGGTACTATTCGAAGTACGAAGATTCGTTAGTAAAAAATAGCATAGTATGCACAACGCTATTAAATCACGGATATATAAGCTAAACTAAATTAGCGACTCCCAATAAAAAATAATACAACATAATTTAGAGATCGTCCACCATTGTTTTTGATTGGAAAAAATGTCTATGGAAATAAAAATGTCAACTATTTAGTTAATATACCAAAAAACCAAAAACATATATAAATATATATATATATGTTACGGTAAATGATGTAACACATGAAAATTACGTAATTAACCGGGAATTATCGTAAACATATATACAAAATGGAGATTTTCGATATTTACCGGTTAATTACGATATTCATCAAACAAATTGGTAAATGTTGTATATAATACTAAAATTTGACTATAACAAAACTTTTATGTTTTTCTGCTGCACGGTTTTACATTAGGTAGATTTCTAGTATCTACTATCTATAAATATGTTTTTGCGCAAATCTATCAAAGAAAAACAGCTAACTCTTCGAGAGGCAGCTGGTTTGTGCAGTATTTCAGGCACTCAAGGGTACCAACGATGTCACTGCAAAACTAAATGTAAAAATAATAAATGTGCTTGTCGTTCTTCAAGTAAACTTTGTAATTCAAAATGTCATGGATCATTAATATGTAAAAATAAATAGTTATTAATATAATATGATATAAATACAACAATAACCATTTGTATAATTTTTTATCGTAAATTCCCGGTAATTGACATAAAAATCTACTCATATAAATTAAAAATGGATATTAACGATATTTACCGGTAAATTACGTAAATTATTATTTTTCGTCATTTACCGTAACATATATATTAATTACATATTAAATATCCATCTGTAAATTCAACAACCGAAAAAAAAGTGAAATATAAAATTTATTTGATAACACACGTTACTAATATACATTTAAAGTATAGTTTAGAAGTCTGCGTATTTAAATGATAGTAATAAATACATATAACCTTCCTAATATAATTTTTTTTTAATGTAGATGTATTGATGTATCCGTTGTAACCTATTTTAATCTTTTAGTTTTTATTTTTATATTAAATATTAATATTCAGTCAAATTATCGAAGCCTTTAAAAATCATTACACAATTACAGTGACTTATAAAATTATTTTATAGTATTGTTTAACAATTGCAGCTTCATATAATACAAATATAAGAAAATAAAACTATTAATTTACCTGTTCCTATTCCGATAGTTATGTATAGAATTAATACACTGTTGGCAAATACACTGGCCATCAAGCAAATACTCGCAAGTATGGCTCCTGCAATGGTCACTACACGACAACCATATTTGTTTACGAAAATACTGGCGATGGGTCCTGTAAAAAGAAATCATACAATTTATGTTAGATCATTCACCTTTCAAAAATAAATATTTCACGTGGTTAGTTTATACGTTAATAACAATTTAAAAAAATAAGCTACTAACTTAAAAATACTTTAATATACTATTAACTAGGTACTTCAACGATTGGAATTATTCTTTTGTTTAAATCAGATAGGTTTAGGGATTAAAATGCGGTGTTGCCAATATAATATAAAGGTCAAATCTAGGTAAGGTTAACTAAAAATGCTAGTTAATCATGTTGTTAAATTATATTTCACGTTAAGAAATACATCATTATTCGTGGGTCATTAAATCGTCACCCCGATCGTCACCACTCTTATGAAATCACACCATTTGCATAGTGATTAATAATTTAGAGCAGCAAGTGCATAATAATATCCTACATTATGTTGGTTTAATAAATAAAGTCCAAGAAATAATGTGCGTTTATGCAACAAATCAAAAAAGAAAAAAGAATTTTGTTGCATTGTCTCTTTGTCTATACGAATTCCACTCATACTCAAATATGGCGTTCGTCCAGAAACTTATGAATGTATTTAATAGTTTTTATTGAAGAGCTGACAATCATTATACGGTAGTGTCAGCTTATAACACTAATAGTTTAAATAACTGTGTTTTCCTTGTATTATTGCAACTGAGGTATAATTTAAATACCTATAGTCAAATCTACATTACTCAGCCCACTGTTTGTAGACAAAGATGTATAAATATATTATACGCATGATTACGTGAATATTAATTACATGTAAACAAGCACAGTACCTACTTACTATTATTAAAATACGAGTATATAGTAGATACCTATAATAAATAATATTATTCTTAATCATTCCCTTTTAAAATTAATATTTTTTTTTTGTTAGTGATATGAAATGCAGCATCGTATCATAACTTTCCGACAAAGGAAATTATAAATTACATCTATTTCTTTAATGACAAAAATAAATGCACAATTTCACTACTATATAATAATAAATTGTGTACAGGTTTAATTTTATTGAAAAAAAAACTTTTATATCTTAAACATAAATTAATGTTCGCTACACAATAATGTATATATATATAAAAAAATAATAATTTTACATAACGAGTTTATAAATTATAGTTCATCTGTTAATGTAGACCTCACTGAATACTTGTTTTAAATTATTTAATTTCCCCGAATGTAACAAAGGACTTAGGTTATGGTTTCTATACTTATATTACTAAAGTATATAAATACATAATATTAAATGTTTAATACCGTATTCATTAAAGTTAAATGCATAGTTTTAGTTCAAACGACGTGTTGATATACAAAAAAAATAAATAAACGAACAAATAAATAGATAGACACAAGGTACTAGGTAGGTAATAGACAATGAAATTATGGTGTTTAAAATTAGTTTGACATATACCATTGGCTACGGTTATTAATAATAACATTAAAATAACAATAACATAATTTGAATAGTGGCCATTAAGACCGTGTATATACTTATATACATATTTGTTGTATCAATACATATCACACAAAACGACAAAAACGTTGAAAGGAAATTAAACTTTAATTTAAATATTTTCAGGTGTACAATGATAGTATCATATGCATTAGTATAGGTATATTTACAACAATTTATTGTACATAATCGATCGATAAGCGATTGAAAATTGTTTATCGACGTAATCTATAGATATGTACGAGTATATAATTAGTATTCTTGATTCAAACAAATGAAGAAGAGTTCAAGGCTCGAGTTTTTACAAAATATGCATACAAGGTACTCGTAAAAATATATTTATAGGTAAATTTGTAGGAATACACAATTAAATTGGATACACCACAAGCATTGTAAGATGACTTTATTTCCGACAATTATCATACATTGATTATTATAGATATTTAATACATTTGGATAGTATGTAGCTAATGAGTATACAATAAACCTATGCACAATTTTCTGACAAATAAACATTTCAATAATTGACCAAGAAATAATTAGCTGTCAGCGATGATATTATGCCAAACAGAATAATTAGATGTTATATTATGAAAAAAATGACAGTGCCAGAATATTAGTATGCTACTACTATTTTTAATTTGATGGCGGCAGTTGTCAAAATATTTGAAAACAGTTATTGGTTTTCCTATAAAATGATCTCTTAAAAGGAAACTAAGGGTAACTAATATAAAGGAAACCATATAAAATCCATATCAAACCTTTTGTGGCAATTAATCACAAACAAATTTTTATATTTTCATCAATATTTCTTATTTTATATAAACAAATTATATTTACAATCAAGCAAAATAAATAGATAAAAGTTTAACATTTATTACTATACCACCAAAAGTTATTAATGTATAATATATTTCGTCTTTAAACATAAAAAATATATATTTAATTTGATGTTAATAATTATAGTTAACACGTAAAATAGTATGAAGACATTAAATTAAAAAATATAAATTATTATTGTAACGCAGTTTTTTAAGCATTATTCAAATTAAAAACAGCTCATTTTTTACTAACTTTTAATTGATATATTTTAATTATGGTTAATTTATTCATTTAGAAAAATTATAAAGGCATTACTTCTATTACTATCTACAATATTACTCAAAGCTCAAAAGTTGTAACTATTAAAATTTAATTAAAATAATAAGCAACCAGGAGATAAGATAACTGCTAGGTTAATATTAATCTTGTGTGTTAACAAGTGTATGTAATTGACAGTTTGAGACATTGTTGAATATATCCAACCTACGTATTTTATAATGTGATGAATATGTCCAAATTGTATATTATTTAATTTATAATAAAGAAAAGTTTTGTGCAAACAGACAAATAATGTATAATACATATATTATCAGATTTAAATGGAATGTCATATTATTTCCAAGTGAAAATGTTAAAAAGACTAGATTCATTCTGATATATTTCAATATACGCAAAATATTATCAAAGATTAAAATTGTTAAGATAGATTTTTATAAAAGCATGACGTATAACATATTTTAAAGATATATTTTACAAAAACTTAAATAATATGCAATAGCATTATATTTTTAAATTCTGAGCGAAAAGATAAATATACCTATTGACTAATACGAAAATTACAAACTAAGTATTTTATAGTAAAAAATTTATAAAAAAATCAATTTTTATTGTCAAAATTTTAAAATATAATATTATATTCTTGATAAGTATTTCATAGTAAAACTAAAAAATCTAAAAAATAAACAAACATTAATTTTTATAAAAATTTGAAGTTCAAATTTGAACAAAATTACGTGTTTTAATAACGATGAATAAATTTGTTAATTATTTTGTTATAAATCAAAAACACCATTCGGGGAATTTAGAACTTATACATATTATATTATTATAAATTTTACTATACGTAATAACATTTTTATTTTATTTTATTTCATAATATTATATATTTACACTAAGAATCAACTTTTACTGTATTACGGTATTTACAGAATGATGTAATTACATTTTAAGTTATATAGTTGATATAATACATACTATAATAATAATAAAATTAAAAAAACATATCAACCTACTGGTCCTACTGAAACACTATAAGTAAAATAAATAATTTGAATAGCTATATCAAAAAACTTACCATAAAATATACTTAGTATTTAGTAATATATGCTCAATTGATCGTCTCATCTCAGAATCGTTTTTAATATACAATGATCAATCGTTGAATTCAAATTTAACACCGATAACCCACTCAACACCTAACATACAGCAAAGTGGTACCTACTTGCTTACCTTTTTTTTTTAAATAAACTTTATTAGTTGAAAAAAAGCTACAGTCAATCATTTTAAGGGCGGTTTCTGGTAGAAAATGTAATCTAATTTGTACTTCTGAGAAATCAACATTGAAAATTCCCAGAATTTTCCATAATAATCGAGAAAAATAAATAAAAAATTAAGATAAATTTGATTTTGTTCTTTTTATGTAACTCAAAAACGAATACAAAAACATAGATACTTGAATTTTTAACCAAATAGTATATCTTTTATATACATAATATTTAATAATATTTCTAAAATATTTTTACTTTTTTATGACCAGAATAATTTTTAAAAAAAATGTTCGTTGAATTATTAACGATATAAAATTTGTCTTTGAAAATGTAATACTAAGTTCTTCATATGCCAATTAAAAATGTTGAAAATGCATAACCACAATATTTATTTATAATCGTTGGATGTTAGAATTTTGATAAATTTTGAACACACCAATGTTTAAATTTAAAAAAATCCAAACCAATTATAGTTAGCATAAAAATTATTTAATATCCATATATATTAATATTACTATATTTTTTATTGTCGATATCAAAAATAATGATAAATATACCTAGTGATTGTTAAGTTTCAAGATATAACCATCACTCTTCATTTTACTATATTCAATTTTCAGATTATGTTTAATATTCATGTATATTTTATTTACTTTTTTCTATCTACTGAAATCAATAAAATAAACGTATAAACAATGTAACTAAAATAAAAACTAAAAATACAAATAAAATGTAGGTACAAAGTAATAACAATTTATTATTGTTTTATTCGAATATTTCATAATGACTTGATAATACGAACGAAATACAACTTGATTTAACCATATAGTTTTTGTACATTCGAAACAAACTACTAAGATATCCAACTTACCGGATCAATAAAAGAAACTTGGGAAAATATATATCTTTGCTTACTACTCCGAATTGTATTTTTTGTTTTACTAATATAATATGTATGTATATATATAAATTTACAGTTTAGTTAAGCTTTAATAAATTGAAAGGTTTGTTAAATATTAGAATACAACATGCTTGCAATTTACAAGGTTTATACCTGCGTACAAATACAAGTTTATTTCATATTAACTAGGTAGTATAATTACCATATAAGGTTTAAGACTTTTGTAGGCAGTAGAATTGTATGCGATTACAATTACAAGTTCAGAAACTTCAATATGCATTTATTACTTAATATACCTAATTTAAAATAATATCTTTACGTTATTAATAACATTAAAAATAATTAATATGGTCTTCTATATAAACATTTTAAGTTCGAATTTTGACGGAATTTGAAAATATTGAACATTATTTTTGATTTTAATTCATACAAAATTTTATTTTATATCGAAAATTTTTAATTTAATAAAATATTCCTCAAACATTTTTCTACCAATAATAAAATAAAATGTCTTTACCTACCCAAATGCACATTAATTTTTTATAAGTGTTTGACGTTAACATTTTTACGGAATTATTGGATATTTGTAAAATAACTATTTCTCCTAAATCAATTTTTGATATATTTTTAACTATAAATACTAAAAATTATCACACTACATATTTTGTATTATCATTTTCTACACATGACATAATATTTGTTTTTAATATTTCAATTCTTTTAGAGCTATTCATAGACGTTTAAAATTTTAATTTTTTTTTTTTTGAATGGCGGTAAAAAAAAATTCTTTAGATCAAAACACTTGAAAATTTAATACAAAGTTATCATAAGTTGATATTTTTAATATTTAAAGGAATTAAATATACATATTATACGCATATTTTATTTATAAACATTTAAAGTTCAAATTTTTACATAACTCGTCCAAATCATTACGGAAATTTTCAAATAATTATGTAGTAAATAATAAATAAAATTTTAAATTTTTATAGGTATAATATGTAATCAAACAATTTAAAAAAATTATTAATACTGTTATTTGTTATAGAAATTTTAAATTCAAATTTGAACAAAATTAGATATTTGAACTAAGAATAATAATCGTTTTTTGTAAGTAATGATTTATCATTGCATTCAAATTGAACACTGATCACAGTGACTTACTCCTCAATGACGAGTCTCACTCGCCATCTACTATACAGTAGAGCAGTGTTTCTCAACTGATGTTCCGCGGAACCTAAGGGTTCCGGTCAGCTGGTGTCAAGGGTTCCGTGAGAAATTTGGGAAAATATAAATTAATTAATAATATTTTTGATTTGAATTATGATTCTAACATAGAATCGCTCCAAAAATTATATGGGGGTTCCACAAAACGTTCAAGCTCCTGTAAAGGTTCCGTGAGTAAAAGAAGTTGGGAAACACTGCAGTAGAGTACTTACCTACTTTCCCCTTTTTTTTTATTAATTGTTACTACCGAAAAGATATATCTACCTTCACATTTATTGTTGTAAACACCAAAATAAATTACCCACAATTGATGTTAGAAATCCATGATGTTTAATAACATTTAAACTGATTGTATATGCATTATAATTTAATTATATTATACTATTATAATTATGCATGCCATAATATAATATCTATTTTATACGTTAAGTATACAATAATATATTTATAATCAAAACTAATAGATTATATAATTCTTGATACAAACATGTTTTATTTTTGCATTAAATCTTATAATACATCTTTTATAATGTATAAAATAACAATGTGTTCAACATGAATATATAATTAGTTCATAAACGGCCAATATGTATATTTTTTAATAAATACGCGATGAAATGAATAAAGTGAACACGGGTCAGAAAAAAATTAATTTCTAGCTCCGTTAAAGTATGACCAATTATGAACACATAATCTTTTATGGACTTGTGTACATGATTTTATTAGATAACCTTAAGCTCTATAATTGCAGCTTTAATAAATATAAATTCTATACGTGTTCTATTTATATAGAATATAGAATACATATAATAAATATTACAACTATGAATATATCTTTTTTTTAATTATTAGAGGTACACTGTAATTTTATTAGTCCAGTTAAAAATCGATAGTGTAGGTATCCGTTAAAAATAATTACGTAAAATTTATTGAAACGACTTAATATCGATTAGTAATTATTTTAAAACTCAAAAATATTTAGTCGGTGAACATAAAATAAAATTCAAATTGCTTATAGATATACTTAATTTTATTTCTACTTTTAAATAATCAAGTCGCAAATATAGCTGTTAATCCACATTTACAAAATATATAATTTTCATACGAATATACTTTATAATTTATGTTTGTTTAGATATTGGTATAACACCTATTATAAAGCAATAGCTCCATTTCCTGCAGTATGCGCGTCGTGCATAATATATTATTTATATATATAATATATTAATATATTACTATCTCCACTACATTCACGCGGTTTATACAACGGAACCAGCGTGCGCATGTCGTGCAACCATTATTATTATTATTATTACTATTATTATTAGTCTTGGAAAAATATTCATTTTAGATTAAAACACAGATATCATTTTCTGCATCACCCATGATATTATTTAATTAAAATGGGATTTTCATAAAAATGTATTCAAATACAAATATAATAATGTACAGAAATATTTTAACGATTTAAACTTCAAATATTTTTTTTTTTTTTTTTACTTCATTTGGATCCACGTATTTTTTCAACATTTGACGATCTTGATCACAAATGTAAAATATACATCATAATGATATGTTTTGTTGCATAAGAGTATGGGAATATAAACACATAATATTATAATATTATATTTACATGACTATACAATTGTTTTTAGTCTAAGGATAAATACCGTGGAAACACATGGTTTGCATGCACCAATGTTTAGGAATTTGGCGCCCTGTGGCAGTACAAAAACTAATCACCCACGACCCATCTCTTCAAAACAATAAATAAGAAAAAAAAATAAGAGAAAGAACCGATCGCGATGTGTTTAAATTCGAATTTTATTACTATGATAAATATATAATATATCCTAACCTATATTATAATACAAGTATAATATACCGTCTACATCTCAATAGCCGTACCGCCTGAGGCATGTGCAGTGTGCACTATAAAATCAGAGTACTCCTTCTAAGCATGCGCAGGACGCTTACTCCTGTTTGGATTCATATTGGATATTTCTACTAGTATTTTATATGCAATATATATTATAATATAAGAATGTCAAATAACTTATACTAGATAAACTAATAAGAAATACATATTATATGTACTTGAGAATGGATACGAATAACATTTGTAGTACGTATTACTGGTGGTGAAGTGCACATTATTATAAAATTAATAAAATTAATAATGTATATTAAATATTTATTATATTATAAACTAGCATGTGAAACTAAACCAAGTCAATGATTAATGCCGAAGAACATCTTGCGATGCGAAATCATTATATAAAAAAACTCATCAAGCATCGAATGTTTAATCATTTTATTCAATTTGAGAAGTGAGCACATTAGTACACGCGGTTTACACTAGTTTTCACGCGACAGGCGATCAAAAGAGAGAGAAAACTAATTTTTCAAATCAGACCAATAATTGTGGCAGTTGAGAATATATAGTTGTTTTTTTAAGCAACACTGAACAAAAATAATCATATTACAAGCTGAATACACATATAAAATATAGAGTGAGCTGAGGTTAAGAGTAAAACAAAATCGTACATCTGTTGTGTTAAAAATGCAGTATATTAATTACATAGGTATTAGGTACTAGGTAGTTGTATTATAGCATTATAGCACAATCAAATACATATACTACATTTAAAACTTAATAACTGGCAATTGAAAATTGTATCGAAACAATAATAAACTATCTATATTGTATCATGAATAGGAAATAACAAATAAGTAAATAATTAATACCTATAAATATACTAGTCATCCCCACACTTATTATTTCCATCTTACTAACATATAGTATACCAATATTTAGATCCAGCAGTTCAAATTTTGTGTTATTAATTTAAATATTAGGTTGAATTGATCTATTATCAGGCTTAAAGGTAAGAAAATATTCTGTGTTATAACAGTAGTAAAAATGCATTGCAATATCTGTAATTCAGAAATACCATATCTTATTGTAGAGTAAAATTTAAGAAAAATTCACATTCCACAAACACAAAGCATAATATTATATTTTATGTATGATAATTTTGCTTTTAAAGGTCGTATATAATATCTAGATATTATTATATATTTATTTTGTGATAGTTATTTTACTTTTATATTATCTTTATGATAATAAAGTATATAAAAAGTTCTTGAAGCATAAAAACTAAAATAGTAAACATACTATGATACTATTTTACAATTTTATCAATTTTATAATTTCCTAATGAAAGTAACTTAAATCTATTTTCAAGTCATTTAATATGTATTTAAAATATTAAACTGTTACCTGAGCATAATGTAACTCCAACCAATAAAGATGCGATCCACGCAGTTGCCCCTTTACTTTCTTTAAAAACGTCTAAGAATTCTGTGTATAGAACGCCAAACGAATAAGTGACTCCATCAGCTAAAAAAAATTAAATGGATAACATCAATTATTATTATTTATTAGGTACCTTCTTTTTTTGATTATTTGTTTTTTAATAACTGTTTCCAACAACAATAATTTACATTTGTAACTTTATGAAAACAATCATTTGAAATCAAAAATCAAAATCATTAATAAAATGTTAGTGTTTTTAAATTTAATACATAACATGTAATTTATTTTATCATTGTTATTATTCTTTGTTACTAAAAATGGTTTTAGACTTAATTTAGAGATTTGTTGTTTAAAAACAAATGTATTATCATTTATCACAATATAATAGTAAACATGAAAAATCGTTTGATTTCACTTATGTAATATAAAAAAAAATATCAGAAAGATGCCTAACTGTTTTTTTTAGTAAAAAGTTAATTTTTTATGTTATGCTATAAATAATTACAAAAAATAAAATATTAATAGGCAGTATTATTTAATAATTCTATAATTTGTTGTTATACAAGAATTATAGTTATTTACAAAATAGAATATCAATTATTTCCAGTACATTTTCTAACAAAAAAAAAATAATAATTTATTTTATAAAAATATGTAATTACTCAAATCTAATTTAATTACACTACTTGCAATTGTCTGAAGAATATAAGCCATTACTTATTATTTATTACTATTTCTTATTAGCAGGATACAGGTCTTAAAGCATTAGTTTATTTTTTAGCTAGATATAAAATATAACAGACTGCTATCTCAATTTCAGTCATGTTACTTCAAGTTATATTCAAGTTACTTTAAGTTATGCACTTTCAAATATCAAGTTTTTAAGTGCTTAATTTAGATTGTTTTTGCAATTTTTAATTTTATACTAGTATGTTTTTTAAAAATATGAATTTAAATCTAATTTTTAGGAGTTTAAAGTGGTGGCTATTTTTTTATGATATGATTCTTTTAATTGTTCTCTTTTTTAAAGTGTAGTTATTTTATAGTGATTTCTAAGCGCTTACTTAAACTATTTTAGATGTTTTAAACACCAAACCCTACTCATTAATTATTAGTTATTACTTATTAAAAACATACAGTAAAATTAATAATTTTAAAATATAATAAATTTATATGTATTTTTAGATTCTAAGTAGAGCAGGAAATATCAATATATAGGTACTTTATAATAATAAACTTAATAATATACTTTCCAACCTTTTATGAAATAGTATAAGTGATTAATATTTCATGTACATTGAACCTAATCCGTTATAATAATAATAATTATGAGTAAATAATATAAGTCCATCATGAAATTTATAGAAGCTAGAACAGAAGAGGCTTGCATTTTTCTTTCAATCATACAATTATTTTCAATAAGAACATAAATAATGTATTATTAATAAAATAGTTAATAATGATGTACCAATTTAAAATTTAACCTACCAAAATCAAAAAGTATTTGATACTTAATAATATTTCTTTATAGTTATAGTTTCTTAATAGTTATTTTATTAAGGCAAAATAATATTATTATTAACAACAAAAATTATACGTCCACGACTTTAATAGTAAATACTCAATATTTATACATTGCATTGTTAATGAATACATTTATTATAGAGATATTAAAATCAACCAATTTGAATTTTTATTATTGAAGACTAGTTTCCATCTAGATATTAATATACTAAGAATTAATGTTAATGTTAATTTAATTTAAAATTGTTTTCAACAGTAGGTATTAGAAAGAAAACTGCAATTATAAGTTTAAGTACCACTTAAGATAAAATATTTAAATATTAAAATTAATTTGATTTATTAGCAATCTGAAATAAGAATTCTTTAAAAAAATATGTAATTTAATATTTATATTTTAGCATACAGTATACACTAAAATATAGATACTGTATAAATTGATAAATTAGTACAGCCAAGTACTTTATTTTACATAGAATCTGTAATAAATAAATTTCATAAGATCTTACCTATATCAACTACCAAGCATATATCTATTGCCTGCCTTAAATATTTTATTTAGAAAATTATTAAGTATACATCAATTACAATCTAAATAATTAAGATTCTGAAGTATTACACAATTAATTGTATGTCATTAATGTAATACCTAATTGTGTTAATATCTTTTTAAATGTTTCTTTTACTGGCTATCATATTTAGATAAATAAATAATTTGAAGTAGCATAGTGGAATAGTAGAATAGTATAAATAAAAATTTCAAATGAATTAATCTAAAAATAAATGAATAAATAAATAATATAATAATTTAAACCGTTAAAAATGTATTAGTTTGTAAAAACATCTACCTATGCAATTTTAAACAATCAAAATGTATAATTATAATTTATGTTTTAATCATCAACTATAACCAAGTGTATTAAATAATAGCTATATTAGTTAATTTGTACAAGATAACAAACAAAATGACTTAGTATATAAAAATAAAAATAACGGCTATAAATAGTCTATTTTAATAATACCTATGAAAAATACAATAAGATTTGATTATATGCAAATCTATTCTGGGTTAATCAATAATTATTACTTTATCAGTTTTGCCATAATAATCATAATATTTCATTTTTGTACATTGTAAATTTTTAACTTTAAAATTAGCAGTTTTAAAAATACCGTCTAACAGGAAGGATGTATAATGATTTTCAAAAGTCAATAAATCACTGTTTTAAACAAAATTCAATTTAAATTTTTTCTAACAATTTTTTATTTACATGATCCCATTTTGTTATTGCATAAAAGCTTTAATTAAAAGTGAAAAATATCTAAGGCCTAAGTGATGACCTTTTAAAGCTTTGGCTAACCTATAACCTAAGCCGTCTTTTTGCAATTCCTGGCATAAATGAGGTGAAAAGTTGTCTTATGCACTTGTTTACCATTTTGATTAGAATAACATTAAATTATTTTGTGATTGCTCGCAAAAGGTCCTTAAGAGAATGATTTTCAATAGAAGCTTTTACTTTTATGTCTCCCCTTAAGAATTTATCATAGGAAGACAAATCTCAGAATATTTTTATGCAATGAAATTATGCACCCAGAAAATCTGGCTAGAATACAATGTCCACAGCACCGAGGTTACTGAAAATTATCTACGGAATGCATTTTACCCATTTCAAAAATATTAGTCCACCCCGCACACTACTTTTCTATACTCATTTAAAAATTTAAAATATCTTTTATTCCTGGTATAGCTTGTAGTATGAAATATTGATTAAATAATACTATTACTGTTCCTGTTTAATGATAATTAAAAATAGCGTATTTAAATAATTTAATAATGAATATGACTAATGAGTTTGTCAACTGTCATAAATCTTTCATTTGAGTAATTTATGTAAACCATTCGCTTATTTAATAAGAAATATTCACTCTGCTAATAAAAGTCATCGGTAGTACATTTTACAAAGAGAATTTTGATAATACTTTGTACTTTAAAATTGTTTGAACTTTGAACATAAGCTGTTGCTTATTTATTAGAATTATGTTCAATAAATTTAAGTCTCACATAAGATAGCTACTTTATATGTCATAGCAAAAAACAAAACTTGAGGTTTAAAAAAGTTATAATAAGGGTTCAAATTTTTATGAAAAAAATACTACAGCTTTTCATAAATAGATGTATATACATTTAAATAAAAATCTAGCACTTAGTACTCATTATTTGTGTAATTGTATACTTAGTTAATAAAAAATCTTTCAATAACATTTTATTTATGTAAAATAATGACAATAAAGTACATAGAATGTGTAAAACTGTAAACATTAATTTATTTTTGAGTAACCTACCAAATAAATAACTTTGCATTAAATCACATTTTATTTAAATGAAATAATTTAAGAATATGGAAAATTAAAAACTAAAATATTATAATTTATAAATTATAAATAAATAATATGTCATACCACATAGGTTAGGTTAATAATCATAATCCAGTAGTTCACTTATTTTTTAGCACATTTGGTTTTAAGTTTCTAACTTATTCTCAACTTAAAATATTTTAAAACACTGATAAATTTATTATAAATCATAATTTTAATAAATATTAAATTATAAATCAAACTACTGATATCACAAAATAAATAATTGCTAAATTTATAAGATAGAAAATATTTTATGGCTTATAAGGTAATTTAAATAATTGGTGCTTGCACAATATCTATGCATCAATTATCTTATAACTAAACTCATGTAAATAAATATTAATTAGTTTAATTCATATACCTAATATTAATCAATCATTACTTGCCATTATTAGTTATTATTCATATATTATGCAAATATGTATACATAAATACATACACATTTATAGATTCTTTTTTTTAAGTTACTTTCTTATCTATTCTACATAACTGTCAAGACGTTCTTGATTAGAATTTAATGATACCGACCTATGAGGTCTAATATTATCATACTTAAATTTAATCTCAGAAACTGTCATTACACAATAACCAAGCATTTCTATTTAATAAATCTAATAAATACATTTTTAAATAAATCAGAACGTATTCAAAGACAAATATTATCATATTTATATTTATTAATAATTATTATTTTAACTCGTAAAATATTAATTTTATGATAAAAATTGACCTACAATGTACTCGTTAGTGGAAATTAGCAAGATAAACCCAAACTATTAGATAAAATATTTAAATAATTTTAAAACAATAAAATATTATAACAAAAATGAACATAGACAATCGGTAAATTCTATGTCAACCCGTATTCTTTTATTTTTTAAATATATAGATAAATTATAGGTTAAGTTCAGAAATAGAAAATAAACAACACCAGGTACCTAATACACCATACAACCCATACAATCACAGTTATTAACATAAATATTACAATGTAAGACATTGCACTGAAATCATATCAAAATTATTAGTTACAGGAATAATAGTTTGAACTATGACAAGTGCAAATAGAAATTTACATTCTATTAATTTTCAAAAATATATGCTGAAGCAGAATATTTTTTTATATCCCATTAATACACTATGGTTTTCATGTGAATAATATATAAATACATGTTATACTAATTTCACATTTACTTTAACTTTTGGTATTATTATGTATTACATATAATACTCAATACAATATAACCAAGACATAATTAACATGATGGAACATAATTTTAAAATTATTTATTTTCAAAAACATACATTTAGGTAAAAGACAAGTTTATTATTTTTAAACTAATTTGATTTTTGAAATGATCTAATAGTAATCTAACTATTCATAGATATTATGCTCAGATTATTATTAGCATTCAATAAATTTAAATCAATATGAATAATATAAGTTGAATCATTTTTTTTCATACAAAATGATACAATAAATGGACTAATTAAAAATGAGATTTACCAATATTTAGAAAAATAAATTCTTAAATATTTATTAAAAGTATTTTTAACTATATCTATTCACTAATACATATATACATAGGAAAGAAATTTTAATTTCTGATGTACTTAATTTTTAAAAATCATTAAAATCTGATTGCTTATCCAATAACACTAAAATAAATAGAAACCTTACAGTAGGTTTATGAATTGGAAACAGACCAAGTATATAAACACACAATTCATAACGGTCTTCATCGATAACATCCATATTTAAAAATTAGGCTATGACATAATATTTTAAACTCTAATTAAAACAATGTTTACTTTTATCATATATATTTTTTAGCAACTAAAATTATATTTAAAAATTCAAAACTTCATACAGGCATTTAAAAAAAAAAATTGTTTCCTATAATTTTATGTTTCAAACGTTTTTAAATTCTCAAAACTAATAAAATAAAGGATGGCTAATCATATTGTATCTTTGTTGTATAATGTGTAAATATAACAAATACTTTTAAAACATTGAAAACTAACATTAGGTATAAGCCTGAAAAATCTGATAATTTTACTCCAACAAGATTGAACAAAAATATAGTATACATTAAGCACACATTAAAACGAATGTAGGATATTATAATATAAAAAAAAAAAAATGTGATCAACACAGTGGCTTTGTGCCAAAAGGCATCGCGAGTATAAAATTAATGAGAATTAGGAGTCTAAAATAGAATATAAAATGTAAACATATTAAATATATTATAATAAAATCACGCGTGTTGATTTTTTTTACGAATTTATTTCTGTCAGTAAAATGATCCATTATTATTATTATTATTATTATTATTGTAATTTGTTAAGAATACCTAAAAAAATTACTCACTGACGACGTGTATCATGAACGATCCGAACACGACAAACCAGCCCCAACCACCGTCCGGGGGTCGTTTACTGATTACCGGCACCGACGGCGTCTTCTTCTCCGGAGGGTTCTTGGACCGCATTTTGTTTGCCATGGCCTCGTGTGGGAAATGAAGGGTATATTTTCTTCTCAATAAAATCGGAAACGAACCGTCAACGAAATCGTGTGGTCAGACGTGAACGGTAGTGCAATGGTGTGCTCGTACGTACCATTTACTCGAGTGCACGAAAGGCAGAACCGTGGTCCGTAACCATTTGAAACGTTTTTGAATAGACCTTATAACCTGTCATCGTGAAAAAAATAAAATAATAAAATAATTCATTAGACGTGCGAGATCCAATATTACAATCGTTATGGATTAAATATTTTTTTAAATGAAAAAAAATAATCTCCGAAACCGTTTACCGGTACGTTACAATTTGGGGGGAAAAAATAATTAAAAACGTGTATACTACATACGCGGCGGAAGCAACAGCAGCAATGAAGACGGCGGCAGCGAGAAGACGTCTGAACCAGAGCGGACCACGAGCCGGCCGATCAAACGCAAGACTGATCGAAGGAACGGATCGGGTTTGAACTAATATTACGAAAACGCATCAGTGGCCCTACCATCATTATTGTTCTACTACTACTACTGCTGCTTTTCATTCCGTTATCGCAGACAATCGACGACCATGTGACCGCGCCGCCGATTTCGACGTTACTGCTGCGCAACGCCCTGCCGATGCGAAACGGTCCCCGCACCGTTTGTATTATTATTATTATTATTATACCGCGTCCGACCGTCCGTGGATCGATCGTTGACGAAATTCTCGTGCTGATTTCGTCTCTCACTCTATCCCTTCTACCCAAACGTTTGTCTAATAAGCGCGGACGTCACGACATCGTTCATGTCGATCATCTCTTTCTCCGCAACGTGACTTTCTCAACGCGTTTGATTTGCCGACTTGAGACTGTGAGTTTCAACGCGTTTCCTGCTTTTGGATGCCATACGAACAAGAATCATATCTCGTCTATAGAACGATTATCCGAGTAAAGTTCTTGAAATTTCGCGGCGCGCCAGCAAATAGTATAAAAATGTTTGTTATATTTACCGAACATCATTTCAAACACTATAGGTACATCGGTACATGCACCGGACATTATTCTAACAAACACCTGTTATACACTTATACACTACATAGTACATGGTACACGGCAAAACAGCAAGAAAATAAGTGATAACGCCACGTAGTACTATCGATGGTGGGTAACACCGATTGTCCGTTTTAATTTTTTGCTATCGATTAATTACTATTCGATTATAAAATATTTAATAACAGGGTCTAGAAGTATTATACTTAATATATTTTACCAATACGGCAATACCATAAATAAAAAAATGAACTATTTTTAAAAGCACATAAAATGAAGTACCTACTAAGTAGTAATATAATATATATTAAACATTTTTATACTATTAGTTTATGTAGATACATTTTAAAATTTTTATCAGTACACTCAAAATTCGAATAATTTAATAGTAAAGTTAGGAAACAATAATATAATTATTGTTCATATTAAAATAAATGTAAATATATGGATATATTTTATTACACATGACCATATCATACACGCAAATAGATCCAACGTTTTAATAATTTGTTTAGAAATATAATAACGATGAGATTGTTTTATCTAGAAAAAATAATTCGTTTTATAATTAGTTAATTAAAATAACCATATATCTCTTTTATAGCTGTCATTCATTTTATTAAAACTGCTTGTCAATATTATTCGACACATTTCAGTATTCTATCATATTGTGCAGTAAAATAATATAATTTGCATGAAACTTAATTATAAATTTACACACATTTTTGTAAAAAAAAATCAAAAAGTTAATTAATGTAGGACAGTTACGAGTTCTCCGTATCAAAAATGGGTATTAAAAACTTTTAATTTTCCCGTCCTGGTTGAGCTTAATATACATCACTGCCCACTGGTTCTATATAAGTTCAAACTGAAGTTATACCATAATATGTCTATATACTTTAATACTTACAACTTACTCATTACTATGTTTACTCATAAGTCATAGTTAGTATATAATATATATTATAGAGCCGCGAACATGAATAAAGTAAAAATTCTTCGATTTTCAAATTAGGGATGTTTTCAGGTACCATGGTAAATTGGATAATTAGTATACTTCGGGGAGTAAAAAGTATAACATTTCTAAAAGTAACGTTTATAATCGGGGAAAAAATAACGAATACGAGAATATTTACGCAAATCCAGTTTTCGATGTAATCGATTTTGTTGTTTTGGTGTAACCGGAAAATGAATAACCGTAGATACTTAAAATTTTCACAAAATGTGTAATATGTATTATCATTTTGTATTTACGAAAAGTAGTCAAAGATTTTGCCTACTTTTGTCTTTTGAGCTATGTTTATAGAAATTAAAACATTAAAAAAAAACATGTACAGTGTCCCAAAAAGAATGCTTTTTTAAATTAACTAAAAAATAATATCATTGGATTGTCCTCCCCTAGCTTGCTGACAGGTCGAAGTGCGACCAAGAAAATTAATAATACCTCTCAGTTCTCTCTGATGAGTTTCACGAGGACGCCTTAAACTAACCGGGACTTTTGAGATCAACAGTTGTCAGTTGAACCAGTTTTCTCAAATTTTTCATTATCTGACGAATCGATGACATTTTAGGAGCAACTTCCCGTCCCACTGTCCCGCAGTAAGATACGAAGTTGTCGCACAGTTTCCGCACCACTTTCGTAATAACGAATCTATATAAACTAATCTATAGATTGGTAAAAGGTCAACACACGTATTTCAATTGATATTCGGTCTATGGTGATAAAAACTGATTACACAACAATAAACCGAAATGATAGTTAATTTACAAAAAATGATGAAAACAATGTTGTAAGCATAAAAACGAAAAAATGGCAACCGATTTAAAAAAAAAAGCATTCTTTTTGAAACTCCCTGTATAATATACATCGTATAATATATAAGTATAATATTATATTGTCTATAATCATCGTTCGTATCTGAGTTTTATTGCTGGGTTATTTCTATATTCACGTTTTTTTTCATGTCATTTTTATAATATTACGCACTACATATGCTTATTGTAAACTCCATTACAGATTGTATATATTCCAATAAATGTTTTAAAAAAAAATGTTTAGGGATATAGACATGAGCAATTACATTTTTTAAATTTATTTTCTAGAAAAGTTAATGAGAACCTAATTTAACCTAATCTCGGTGAGTAAAAATGCTTGAAAATGTAATACAAGGTTCTTCATAAGCCATCTAAAAATTAAAAAATACTGAAAATTATATTTATAGTCACAATATTTTTTTATACGTGTTTAAAGTTAAAATTTTGATAAAATTTTTATTTTTATACCTAAGATTTGAAAGTTTAATACAAAATTCTAAATGACTTTTCAACCAAGAAAAAAAAATTACTAGAAAGCCAAATAAATTTTTTTGAGGATTTGAAGTTCAAATTTTTACGACATTGGATATTCACCCATCATAAAATGATTATTCCTTCACAACTGTTTTTGATATTTTTTTTTTGCATTTAAAAAAATTAATAGTAGATATACTTAAAATGTTCACCAAATGTTTATATTTTAATTTTCAATATATCAAATTATCAAATTTTTAAACATGTACTCTTTTCGATCTATTTATAGGCATGAACAATTGTCATTAGTTTTTTTTTTCTATTAATGTTGATAAAAAATTATTTGTTGGGTCAACATTTTTTTTAAATTTAATTCAAGATTCCCCATAAGTTGTTCTTACAATTGTATAAAATATTAAAATTATCGATATAAGAATATAATAATTCCAATAATGTAACTCTAAACATAATAATCATATAGATTTAGATAAATAATTTAAACGAAATAAAGATAATGTACCAGAGTAAGTAATTTGGTACCTATACATTGGTTTGTCTTAAATTTATAATATATTCTATGTTATAATTAATAATATTATTATGAATAGGGAATTAAATTACATTTTAATAATATTTTAACATTATATTTTTTTTTTTTTTTTTAACATTTATTTGAATATATACAATCTGTAATAATGGTTACAATAAGCATATGGGCTGAAATTACAATTGTTGTGAATGCGTGAGTTAACATTATATAAGTGCATTTGTAATTCATATGATTATTATAGTACGATATAGATTATAGATACGTAAACTTGCACCTGCTGCCACTTGATCCGAAATCGCATTAGGTATTCGTTTGAAATGGCCTGTCAGCAAACTTTGATCGAGAAAATCTACGCGTGGACCTGTTTGTGATTGCTCAATGCTCATAGTATTGTGTATATATATATATTATTATAGTTAACGATTGTGCTTAAACTTTAAAAACACTGTGCACAATACGTTGGCACTATACTTTTAGCCTTTAGGAAATTTCATGCCGCCAATGGTTGTTGAAAAAAATATATAACTACATAATGTAGTCTACATTACATAATAGGTACGAGTATAAATAGATTGCAATTTATTTTCTATGGATCGATATAATATACCGGCTTGTTTTACCCTTGTTTCTAACCATATAATTCCGAAAACAGGTTCAAATTGATTATAATTTTATTCAGATCGATCAGTCCACTTTTAACACTGTAATATACAATTATACACTTTGGCAATTTGAAATGTCTAAAAAAAAATCAACCAATTTTTAAAGCTATGTAAACTGGTGTAAATCATCATAAAGTCTCAAGAAAAATATTATTTCAAAACTGCAACCTGCAATAATTCAAAACAATTGCGTTATTCAAATTGCCTGATCATCGATGAATATACGATATGATGTTAAACTTGTTAAAGTATCAGTATAATGTCACATATAATTATATAAACTAATAAAGTGCGTATATTTACTTTAACTATATTTTGACTGGATATTCAAAGAGTTTTGTACACCATTTTTTAATAATTATTGTTATTACTAGATGTCTAGACAGAAGCTGAACTTTTTCGAACGAAAAAATTTAGAATTGCGTTATAATTTATTGTTATCTATTCAAATTACGAATCAACAATCAATTCACAATCATAATGCCATAATATGTCTCGGAAATGAACAAGGCAGGGAACCGCGAGAACAAAACAATTTTTCTTAGAGACAACTATAATATATTATAAAGGTACTACCTATATAAGGAGTAGTCTTTTTAAATTTTGATTTATATAAAAACTAAAAATTATTGGTTGATATTATAGTTATGACTTTATGAGTATAGGGTGGTAATAAGAATTAAGATTAAGATTTGCCTGTATATGGCTGTATCCATCAAAGCATAATATATTATGTTTGATAAGATTAATTGTTTAAATCGGACGTGATGACAATACACTCAATACAGAGACGATATAGATAGGTACATATAAGTGTTGTAGGAAAGGAGATGGTTCAAGTTCTCCTTTTTTTATAACGGATAAAATACCTACTCACTTCTGCCATGATTGCTTTTTACTCCATCATAGTGACAATATAATGGATTTATATACAGAATAAATTAGTGCAGGCGTAACTAAAAAAGACATTTGGGTGTTTGCCATTTGGACGCCTTATTGAGAGGTATTGAAGTAAAACGTTGTCATTGTTAGGTATATTAAATAATTGAAAGTCAAAATATAACTTGATTTATAACTGATTTATTGTTATATACATAATATATATTTATAATATATACAAAATAGTTACTATATTGTATATATAGTGTGTTCTTATTTGTTTCTGCCTATAAGCATATATTACGTTTACGTATACCTATATATAAAATTAGTGTGAACATTTTATGAAATTTTCAATACATAAATTTAAAATAAAATTTTTAATAAACTTTATTTTTATATAAATACATTATTTGTCAATAGTAATTGTTTTTCTTTAATATTATTAAATTATTTAAAATGTTTTAAAAAATATTTACAATAATGTTTAAATAATACAATATTGTACAGAAATATAAAATACTTATGCTACGATAAAATTATACACAGCCATATAGATAATGTAATATATCTATCGACTACCACAGCACTCAATGTCTCAATGTATTAATATACTTACTAATATTTGTGTTAAAAAAAAATTAATGTTTCCCATAAAATATTTCAAACTTTAAAACTTTATTATATTATAATAGAGATACTACTCTATAACTTTAAAATCTACAATAGGCATACCGTATATACGTTCCAGACGATCTGAAATGTTCAAAGTTTATGGCATAACATATTAATTATTTGTATATTTAAAATTAAATAAATATTATAATACCTAGTGTTTTTTACTATAAAATTAAATCTGCTAATTTGATAATATTAATCGGGAGATTAACGTGTGAGTTTTTTATGATAATATACTCAATGAATAATTAAAATAGAATTAACATTAACAATTGTTAATTGTTATTAATAATGATATCATAATACGCGCCCAACCCTATTGTGTTTTTTTTTATAAAATTTCTAAAAAATATCATATTACTCCTGAATCAAACTGAGCAATAGACATAATATAGTTGTTAACAGCTATAAAACTATTATTGACAATGATTAATATTTTGATTGATGACTGAATATAGCGCAGTCGTATCACATAATACATCACAAGAATGTCATTAATGTTTCTTAGAAATGCATTATATATAGTAGGTATGTATATGTAATAAAAATAATACTAAAATAATAATAATCAAATAATGATTACTAGGTATTCATAATTTTAATAATATTTTTTTTTAGTGTAAATTTAGATTCACAAATAAAGTTTAATCCATCTATACAAATGTTTACAGAATTTTATTAAAAATATCATTGAGAATTATAGCTATTTTAAAATTCAAATTATAAAAATATTGCGAATAAATATTTAAACTTTGCAAAGGATATCAATAATTATTTAAATTTAAAATATTTAATTATTAATATCATAAATAATATTTAAAACTAAACACAATTTGATCATAGAATATTGTTGACAACTTTGAACTTATTTTACCAACATTTATAATACATTTAAGGCGTATAAAATGATTTTCATCAAAAATACTACATATAATATTACCTTAATAGCAGACCACAACAAGTTGAATATAAGTAAATTAAAAACTCCTTGTAAACTAATAACAATAACAGTACCCAACAGCTAGTTTATCAAAAAGTTTAGTAAACAAATTATAATAAAAACGATGTCTGCGACCCAATTCAAACTTATTGTGACCTCAGATGTGGTTGAAACCCCATAATTAAAAAATGCTTATTTAAAATATACTTTAATATAATGTGTACGAAGTAAAATATTTAAAAATAATAACTAGTGAATCCTGTGAAATGTGAATTAGCAGGGATCGTTTCACATAATATTTAAAAGATAGATAGGTAAGCTCTGGTGCATATTTTATATGTCAAAATAAATTAAAAATTTTCGTTATTTTAAGATATGTTATCAAAATTAGTGATTCAAATGCTTATAAAAATAAATAATGCTTACACATTTTAAATATTTTTAATATCCATCATGAAAACAATTTATTTGGAATCTCACCGTACCTATTACATTTTTAAGCTTTTTGACCGAGCAAAAAATAATGAAATTGAAAATGTCTATGAATAACTTAAAAGGAGTCAAAATATTATGCACAGAAAATGATCATACGAAAATTTGGTAAAAATTTTAATATTCTACGGTTATTTTAGTTCAAATTCCACCAAAATCACAAAATAAATTTTTTCAATAACTGGTTTTGTGTAAAAATTTTAATTTTTCATTAATTTATTTTTTTCTACAATAATTTTGAAAAACTATTGGAATTTTTAATTTTAATCTTTTTTAAGAACAAAGTGAATGCAATTTTCTATCAGAACCACCTTCAACGTTGAACATCAAAGCATTTTTTTCGACTACTATTCATGCATATAGACATAAAAAACACATGTCATTTTATTATAAATGAAATACATTCATCGCTCTGCTCAGAATCTAAAATTTATAAAATATTAGTTAAACTGTTTTTTAATATATTGTAATAAATTAATTTAAACATTTTAAACATATTGTCACATGCCTACAGGCAATAGAACTTACGTTGATGCATGATGACAGTCCAGTCTGAGGTTTTAGTTTTTAGTATACAGCTGTCAGCTATATATACTTATTAGGTAATAGGTTTGTATCTAATTTTTAGTATTTTTTTTTTTTTTTAGATTATATAATCTTTTTAGTTTGGTTTGACCAACTATCTATAGATACTCTATTAATTTTTTTATTTATACCAGTTTACCTGCTGTGTACTTGAGAAATTTTTATACTGTCAGTGGTTTCCCGTTACTTTCTGGGGAGTCTCTCTTTTCTATACAGTAGCCTGTTGGCTGTTACCGACTGGACCGACTGAGAAAGACAAGCAGACCGACCGTGGCCGGATTCCAACCGGTGACAATATGCGTTGAAATTATTGTCACCTTATTCCACTCGATTACTCCGTACATTTAGTATAAATGTTTTTCATTTAGGTATTATTCTAGTTTATGCTTATTAACTCGTATTTCAAGCAATACAACTTTAAACAATTTATATTTTCATCTGTTTTAATAATATGATATTCTCAACATTTATTTTAATAATTTATAATAGGTATTGACTAATAAAATTGTATTAATAATATTATTAAGCGTTGAATGTAAAAATATGTAATGGTAATTGTATTTAAAATGTATAGATATTAGATATGAGTATTAAGAAAATTAAGATTTAATTATATGTAATAACTAATAATTAAAGCTTTATAACCAACGTCAGTCTGTTTGTGAATAATATTTTAATTATATACTTTGTCATCTGTTTTAGATTATTAAATGTAAATAAATAGATTCTAAATATAGTTAGTTTAAAAGATGCTATAGTGGTTATACCCATTTAAGTAATTTAAGATGACACAATTTTTTGTCTAAGCTTATTTTTATGTGAATTATAAATATTATGAATATTAATTATAAAAATAAGTCAATCGATCTGGTATTCCCTACAACAAAACCATTGTAAATAGTCAATTTTTTAAGATTTACCTCGTATTACCTCGTAAAGTAGGTATCTAAATAGAAAATTTTGAATTTCTTTTAACTACAAAAGAGTATTTTTATAGTTATTCAACTATATAGCTATGACGTCTAACAAGTAACAAGTGTTGGAAAATCACTTGGATGATGAAACAAATATTAATTACGATTTTTTAGCATTCTTTTATCTCATATATTCATAATTATTTGTGCATATAATTACCATCAATTATAATGTATAGCTAGATAGGCAACAGTTACCGATATCATATTGAATATTCAATACAAATATTGCAATACAGCAATTTAGCTTAATATATAATACGAGTATGTAGCGTAGAGTATTATTGAATTTAAAAATTACTAACTCTTAATCTATACTCAATGAAAGTATTGCATTCAAATATTCAATATTTTATAATGCCATAATAATAAAAAGATAGAACTGAAGGTCATATTATTAAATAAATATTGTTATCTCAAACCATTACATTTTTAACAATTTAATACTGGAGTTCGTGAGGCATAATTATTATAAATGGGTATGACTTATATATTATATATTTAATCTGTATAGTAATTGGAAAGTGTGCGAGTGTGTGTTTTCGTATTACTGATTCATATTTTATTCATTTATTCTACAAGCCGTTTGTATTTATTATTAAATATTGAGGCATCTCAGTATATTCTGTAAAAAATACTAAAATAAATAGGTATATAAATGTATACTTGAGTGGCCATAGGATGTGCTTCAAGTTTTTTTTATGTGTAAATCAGTCGTAAAAGATTTTTTTTAGTATAAATTTATTATTTGTTAAAAATTATTTCATCTTTATTAACAATATAATAATTTTTTTCTAAACATATGGTATTGTTTAATAAGATGTCCACAAAAAATGTCTGATAAAAATGTAAACAATATATACCTAATATATTCATAAAGTCAGCATATTAAAAAAATATATTTATTGTAGATTATTTTATTTATATATTTCAGGTAAAATTAAACATGATTTTCAATACAATTCTATGGTAAAAAAAAATACCTACGAGATGTTTGGGACGTTATATATTGTGATTTTATAAGACAAAATTATAATATGCTATTATACTCAATAATATAATAATACAAAAAATCGTATTCTTACAGACACTAGTCACTAGATACAATATACAAAATTAAGAAGGCGGGTAAGTGTTTACCAAGTAGGTGTTTAGTGGATTACTATGATATAATGAAAGTATTAAATTTTAATTTGATGATATATTATATTAGGTATTTGTATGAAAAACGATTCTGAGCAGTGAGCGAAGACTATACCTGTCAACTTGTATTTCGTGATTTGTTATATTTTATTGCTATTAAAGTAAATTATTTTATTATTAAGTATTAGTATTATAGTTGGTTAATTTAATCTTTACAGAAAATATTGAATTTATTATAATATTAATAGGTACCTTTAATAAGTATAATTTAAACCATATTATCTTATTGTTATTATATTAACCTTACGGCTTATGAATCATAACAGTGTGAATATACTAAATAGTTTAATAGTTTAATATGCATTTAGAAAATTTCATTACGTTTAGTAAAATTAATAATAAACATCAAAGTTTAAAGTCCCAATGATAATAACATTTTTGAATTACCTATAACAAAATAACTAATATAATTATTCTTTATATAAATATTTTATTTTTTCCAAATTTGAATTTCGAATGAATGAATTTCAAAAATTGTATCAATGGGTATTTAATATT
Source organism: Rhopalosiphum padi (assembly GCF_020882245.1). NCBI lineage: Eukaryota > Metazoa > Arthropoda > Insecta > Hemiptera > Aphididae > Rhopalosiphum > Rhopalosiphum padi. The sequence continues at coordinate 33,711,583 of NC_083599.1, forward strand.
TTTAAATAGGTATAATAATCACTTATAAGGTACCAGGAATTAAAGTTTTTGACCAAATAAAACATTTTATCGACAACATCTACTTAAAAAAAATCTTCTTAAGCATAGAAATAATTGTGAATAATAATTCATTATTACTATTTCATTTAGTGAAAGTTTCAACTATCTACAATTATTCGTTTTTAAATTATAAAAAAATATCAAAAAATGTTTGATATGATAAACTGTTATTTTGGGATAAAAGATATTATATTATATCTTATATAATAACATCAAAAGCTCATAAAAATATTCTGATTGTGTTTTTACTGGTAGAAAAACTTATGAAGACTTTCGTATTAAATTTTAGAATCTTAGGTATAAACTATAAAGTAAAAAATCTTTATGAATTTTTAACTGCGAAATAATTTATAAATTTACCGTTTTTTTTTTTTTTTGATATTGTTAGTTTAGGTCATTGTAAAATCGATACATTTATCGCTTATAAATAATATAATAATCATATTTATTATTAATTCAAATAAATTTCCCTTTCCATTACTTATGTTATATTTAAACCGTCTTGCAACTATATTTTCTGATTTTAAGTATTATAGTTTAACTTATTTAGATAACAAGCTTGATAATTAACATTTAATATTAAATATTAAAAAATATATTATACTAACTCTATATATATAATTATATATATTATTTAATACGTATAACCGTATATATATATGGTTTTTAAATATATAACATTAATTTACTTTTTAACCGTATTATGATAATTTTACTATAACAAGATATTAATATTTTAAATTTTAACATTCAGATCTTAATAGTTATAGGTTTTTTAATTATGGTTTTAAAATGAATAGCTTCAAAAAAGCATAAGAAATCAGAAGTGTGTGTAGGATAGTGTTTGCTACAAGCTTTAAATTGTATTCAAAATTGATATTTAATTTAAAAATATATGGTTAATTTTATTTTTTACTCATTTGACTTATTAATCACAATATCTAAACACAATATGATTTTATAGTTAATTTACTATTATTATTATTATTAATACGCTAAAAACATTATGGAATATGGTCAATGTGCATCGCACATATATATTTATGCATCAAAACACGTATAATTTGTATTTATACATACAAACACTTAGAAAATAATTTAAATATTATAAAAAAAAAAAATGTTAAGAGTTGAAAATAAAGTATACAATTTCCCCATACAATAGTTCTTTAATTTTTACTGCTATCATGTTTTTGAGCAATAATTCGATTTTCAACTTTGGTAATGGTTTCTGTAAAAATCAGGAAAACGGTGAATTTAAATACTTAACCAATTTGACAAAATCGATTTCTTTATTTTGTTATAAAAGTTATAACTAAAAAACAAACAACCATAAAAATTTACGATTACCACAAGTGTTTATATTATCATTGACTATTAATAGTATAATACTTAAAATAGTTTGACTCTTTCGAGCTATTTATAGACATTTGAAGTTATTTTTTCTATAAACACCGATCAAAAGCGTTTTTAAGTTATAAGTACTTTTGACTAAATTCGTGAAAATCTCAAAAATTACAAACTATTCTTTAGAAGTTTTACAACATTTATTAAAAAAAAATATTTTACCAGAAAGTCAAATACATTTTTTATGACCGATTGAAGTTAAAATGTTTACGACAATGGATATTTTTGGAATAGTAAGTATTTATTCACAAACAATTTTTTTTTAATGTTGTAAATTTGTAATAATTCAAAAACGATGAACTATAGATACTTGAAATTTCTTCAAAATGTTTATTTTATCATTTTCTATAAATTGTATAATTTCAAAATATTTTGACTGTTTTTAGCTATTAACAACCTTACTAATAATAGAAGAAAAGCATTCAAATTTATCACCTTCGAGTATGTGCCCTGTGGATATATATAATAGGCTGTGAATTTAATAGATTTGCATATATTTTTTGCTACACCGTATAATAAAATGGATTCGGCCAAAATTTGTTTTGACTTACTTATAGTTCAAATGCCAAATCTTATTTTGTGTATTTTTGCATATTTCATGGGTTAGGGCATATAAATGTATTTGTTAACGATTTTTTTGTATAAATGCTTTTTTTCGTACTATTCTATTTTTAATCGGTTATTTAACGTGTATTATTGACTAGGTATTGTACTCGTGAAGTCGAGATTAAATTAATTTACTGATATCAACTCGTACATAACGAATGACAAAAATCGTTGATTGTACAATGCAATAACTACTTTATAGATCTTGTATACGACGAAGATCAAGACTAATCAAACCCAATAAGTCATATACTCATGCAAGCACACCAATTTGTAATATTACTAATATTTAAACTAAAATTAATGAAAAAAATAAGAATAAAAGTTAAATTCTAATAGTTTTTTTTTTCGCATATTTTTAAGCATTTTTTGTCAGTTTTTTGTGCATATATGCATGCATATTTAATAGTTTTTAAGTGCATTAAATTCACATCCTTGATAGTAAACTTTAAGTACAAAAATAAAAGAAAAACCATTTAAATATTTAATACAGTAGGTATATATTATACTTTTTTCTCTGTTCATATCTGATTTAGCTGATTTATATAACATTTTATCAGCAATTTTCAATTCTTCAACTATTTTCATTCCACTAGTTTGTAATTTATTATATGACCCAGTAATGATTTCCCATGCGTCAGTTTGAATATCTTGGCTTACAAAAGATCCTAAAAATTGAATATTTAATACTTCTTAATTATGTAGAAGAAAAAATATAAAAGCAAATTAATCAATTTTTTTATCATTAAGTATAACATACAATATATAATATAATTTGTTCTGTGACATTAAGTCAGCCATTAGTTCGTTGTCTCTTTCTGTTTGTATATTGGGCTGGGATATGTAAATGTTAACCTAAGAATTCACAGAATAATATAATAAATTAACAAATAGCAAAAGATTTTGATTTCTTAAATCAAACTACGAATGTTGAAGTAATAAGTATTATTGTAATAATTTTAAATCCCAAAAACAGATTGGTAACAATTATTTGTTAAAATATATTAATTAAATGTACATTAGTTAAATTTGAATAAGAGAAAAACATTAGGTATAAATATCATACATTATTTTAATAAAAAATAAATATTATTTCAATTTATCAACTAGTAATCTAACAATCAAAGTAGGTATTACAACAATCCTTTAGCAGGTAATTAAACCTCACGCCTTAAAGTTAAGTATCATCATTCATCTTGCAGCTTCATATGTTATTTATATTTTTAAAAGGATGATAATAGCTTTTTCACGGCTTTTAACCTTTATACCTACTATGACGTATCATTGTATTATACATATAGACATATAGTCTTTATATAGTTGTAACGTTGAACAAATTCCAGTAGTCTACAAGTCATTATAACTATTTTTATATTTTTCCACGTATTCAGTTTTAATTAACTTATAGCTTATAGTACCAATGAAAATAAAAACTTTTCTCTTAAACTATAATTTATAAGATATACGCCTGCAATGATCACACCTACACCTACTTTTCGACGAGAGCAGGGTAAACTTGTATTGAACTACTTTTCACAATAACAAATTAAAATTATTAACTACCTATACATACATTGCATTTAAAGGGAAATATAAAAATACTTACCTTAATATTTTCTACAATGCTTAGTTTATTAGCTTCAATAGAATTTTTTTCTACGTACTTAGGTAGGTACCCCACACATTGTTGCTCATAACTTTTTTAATGGAAGAGATCATTATAAATAAGTTAAGTTCAAGAACAAATTAAATTTATCAAGCTATAAACAGCTGTACAGTATTTTATATAATAAATAATATTATAGAATAAAATATACATGAACCATGGTATACGTAATCACGGTCAATGACCAAATTTTCTGAATATTTGTGCGACGTCCACTACATTATTGATTCAATAAAGATGTTTATCAAACCGATATCATGTCTTATTGAACTGTTTTTATGGACCGTTTGTACAACTCGGCATTAATATTTTTATTTTTATTTTTTTATTAATGACCTATCATAACTGGCCTTGGGTAACGTGTTACATACGTTATTTCTACGATAGTATACTTAGTAATACTATGAAAAACCGTGGAAAATACAGAAAAACAATGATGCGGTTTATTAATAATTATGTCAATAATCATTATTACGACAATAACGACGCCGCTTCAACGGGAAAATCGTTTTTAAATAGATTTCATCAGTCAATCAAATAACCAACCTTACTATTAATGTTAAATAAAAGACAACATTTAAACATAAATTATTTAAGTTGAAATCCTGTAGGACAAACGGCCATCCCGATACCTACACTTTATCGAGACAACAAATCTAAAACCATGACTTATGGTGATTCATAGTATAGTAATACCAATATACCATTATGTATGGTTAATTCTATGAACATCCAGAACATTTTCTGGTTGAAATATTATGACGATCAATACTATGGAAATGAACGATAAAATAATGAAAAAATGAAGAAATGTATAGGCGTGTAGGTAATGAAATCAAATTTAAACGACTATCTTTATCAATGCTACTAAAATTCTATTAAAACGGAAAACTACGCCCCTGTATTTACTCTGATAATATTAACGTTTATCACTTATTTTAATTTATTTCGATTTAAAATTATTCACAGGTATAACGCTATATCAAAGTTGTTGATTACCGTTAATTGCTGTAATAGTTGCGCTCTCTAACGCCCACGGTTGTCACTGTAGAAAATGCTACAGTCAGAATAGATAAGCTAAATTATTTCAGTTATATTATTATGTTATATATTTCAGGTATATGCGAAAAATTAGACACGCTATCTTCTTGTTTGTATTCATTGAATTTATTTGAAATTATATTCTCGGTACACATAATTATATTTTATAAATATAAATCCAATCTATTGGATATGTATTATCCTGATACCCGATTTATCTTTTATCTAAATAAATATATAATATAAATAAAATATATGGGTAAAGTCTTCGTGTTTTAAATCAACTGCCCTGAATTATTACAAAAAATTGATCTTAAAGTACCCTCCTTCAATTCTAAACATAATCCTCCTTTTCCTATTACCACAGTTTAAAAAATTTTTTTTTTAATAATTCGGTGAGTAGCCTACCAAAGATATTCAATTAAATGAATAATTTAGTTTTTTTTAATAACCTTTTCCAGACAAAAGCCATCTAACTTATTGATTACAATTTTTTTTTAACAGTTTAACAATTAGTTATTAATAATATAAAATAATTTATAAAACTTTACATGAATAATATAGGATAAATTATATATAGAATAGCCAAAATAAGCATAATGAATAAATAATAATAATAATAATAATATAATAATTTAGTACGTTAAAAAGTAAAAATAGATAATTATAATTAAAATAATTAATGTACCTATATTTTTTATTTAATAATTAGTACTCCTCATTTACTATTTACTGTACCCTTACCCCTTGGGGAGTTCGTTATTTATTGATTTATTTTAACAATAAATAAACTATAATATTATTATTATCCCAAATGCGTTTGGTTCTGAATATGATTTGATTACTTAGATACCTATTTATTATTTAAAAATTAAATATAATGTTGATAACTATCAAATTAATTTGTAAGTACATCGGTTAAAATTTAGCCACTAAATAATCATGCACATTTAGATACTTATTAGACCTGCATTAAATTTTATAAACATTTGAAGTTCAACATTTGATGAAACTATATTGAAACGTAAAATAACGTGTAAAATATTAATCATTGAAACTTGAGTGATTCCACTAAAACCAAAATTATTATTTTCTATACACATGGAATTTTCAAAAAATTTTAACTATACATAGTTTAAAGCATATAGCATATAGTAATTTTTAAATTTTTGAATAATTTAGTCATAACACTCATAACTATTAACTACTAAATCATAAACTTAAATATTTATATTAAATTTAATAATAATTTAGTTTTGTACTTAAAATTAATACAAGATTTCCTCATAAATTTTCCTTATAGAAATTTCATTTAGTTGCTCACCCTTAAAATAACACAGCGTAATCATTAGAACATTACACGTTTATCATTTTGCGGTTGGTCAAAATAATTTATTTCAACGGATATTATTTCCTACTTTATGAAAGTTCCAAAATATCCCCTTGACCAATTTTTTTTTATACATCGACTCTTATGTATATTTAGTTGCCTATCTACGTGTACTTCGCAAGGTTTAAGCGTGTGGGATATATTACCTATTATATTATTATGTAACGTTCGAATACCTAAATAAATTATATTTACGATTATCATTCAAACATATGATCGAATAGGAAACATAATTTTTTTATACATCGACTATTTTGATATGTACGTTTTAGTTGATTATTTCGTATACATAATTATTAATTATTATAATATTATACTATAACTATAATATATTATCATGGTTACCGTTTGAGTGCTTGTCTTTTTCGGAACCAATTTTTTATTTTTTATTATTATTATTAATGGCCTATGAATACCTACTTCATAGTGTTAATCAGCTTTTACTTAATACAGATCAAGAAATTCTTATTTTAATTCCAACAAAGTGGCACGTAATCCTAATGTCCTTAATTAATTCCAGATCGATTGGAATAATAGTATATTATATTTATATAATATTGTCGATTATTGACAAAAATTAAAAAATCAATAGTAACTAAAAAAAATCCAAGTTAGATCATAATTTTTACAATATAGCAACATAAGCAACATTGATAATTGAGTACTTTATATTGTTTATTAGAGTATTTTACACACGTCTCTGTAACATAATATTAAATTATCGCAGTAAGCGAGTTGATTACCGAGACCTACTTAATGTATTAGTTGATTCCCGGGTCATTAATAAGGTATGTACGAGTTGATTCCCGAGTCATTATGAGGTATGTGCGAGCTGTCGGAAATATATATTAAATGCAATAGCAATGGGACTAGAACATCCATAACAAACCGAGAAAAACAAATTTTTTGATAGATGTGATGTCATGGTATACTAGTTATCTCATTACCAGATAACGGTTTTTATGTGTTTTAAATATTTTTACCTAACTATTAATTTTTTTTTTAATAAATTATAATATAATTCAATAAATAATTGATAAATAAAAATTGAATGTTTTTCAAAATGTGAAAAAACTAAAAAGAACAACATTTTTGAGAAACTTGTCAGCCAACCTCCTCGTAGTGTCTTTTGGATTACGCTAATAGGTTGAATATTTGACTAAATACAGAAAAATATATATAATGGCCCGGGAATCAACTCGTACGCAGCCTAAATTATAACGTGGACTTAAGGGAATGTATGGCAATAAAGTTCATTTTTTGAACTGCAATCGATCACAATATCGTGGTTGTCAACGGTAAAAAATTTGGTCACTCCAAATAATTGATGGCTGGTTTTCAAAGCTAAATATTCCAGGCAACTCCAAAGCATAAACCTAACGCGTGTAAGTATAATAGGTATAGTAATAGGTACTATTAGGTATATCCCTTAGAGTAATGGATATACCATTTTATTATTATTATTATAAATAATATAGATATATTATTATAGATTTATATTATAGATACTTATTATTTTTAATAGCATAGAAATAAAGTTGCTGATTGTTTGCATTTTTTTAACAATTTTTTTCTTCGTTTATTTAAAACATCGTTTTATCTTATTGTTTTATTTGCTTATCGTTATCATTATAAATACAGATATAATATACAATGTACAAATATAATATATTTACCTACAATAAAATTAAAAATATTAAAATAATAGAAATTTAAGACTGTATGGCATGTATGCAAACAATAAATAGTTAAGTGTAGTATGTCATAGATATTATATAAATAAATACATAGGTAGTCTATTATATAATATATATATGACTTCATTACGCGGCTGTCGCTGTCGTAGGGAAGCATACAACTATTGGCGTTATAATATTATTATTATCAGACACTGAATGATTCGAATGCTTTTATAATGACAATATTATTATTATTACCTAGTATACTAAATGTATTATAAAAATTCTATTATACGTTTTTAATAGATAATAATTTTATATGGCATTATTGGCTAGTTAATAAATTGATACAATATCATATGTATAGTTGACGTGTACGACTGGAGCTATACACAGCGTATTCCGCGCGTCGAATTCAAAATTAATTGTGTTATATTGGAGTTGCTATATACACGACGCGCGTTTTCGTGCACGACGGAAAACGCCGATGAACTAGCTTACTTGCTTTAGTGAACAAACACCGAAACAATCAAAACGCAAACTCCTAATTTTACAATGTTTTAAATTATGGGGAGGGGCTATACTAGTGACGGAAAACGCCGCGGAATACGCTGTGTATAATAGCCCCCGGCCTAAGGATTATTACGTATATACGTTTACAGTATATATCATTAAATGATTGAACGGCTCTGGGAGAGTAATGACTATATAATGACTAATGTGACAACTGACAACTGAGTACTGGCAGTGCAGTGGTTACGTATATATACGCCACAATATATAGTATACAGAGTGTGTCTGGGGGATTTAACAATTAAAAAAACTAGGAACTTGAATATGATTAATTTTCAAATCCTCAATGCAACCATACGTGGATATGATAGAATAATATATATATATAAAGAAATGTTCGTATATTACAAAATATATTATACTATAGATATTGTGTACATTAATATTATTTATGTTTGTGCGTACTCCGCAGTCCGCTGTACAGTTATACTTTGCATGACCAAGTTCAATAAATTATCATAGGAATCTCCTAAATAATGGCAACCTGCAGTGGTGTTGTAGTCTATAACCTATAATATTATTATAGGTATATACCGAATAGGTACGTGCGAATTAGAAAAACGAAATATCGATTACGTGCGGTGTATGTGACTTATTCTAAACGGACGTATATTATAAATTTTCATAAAACTGGCAGGACATTGTAAGCTATCTTAGAATCTTAGATATCTGTTGCAAATAACCTGACCTACTCGGTAGTTGGTGTGTATAAATTGTTAAAATGTAATAAGCATTGTACATGACGTTTATCGTGGTATAAAAACTTCAAAGTTCAAATACCACCGTAATATTTTTGTGATGAGAGTAACCATTTATTAGTTTTACAATTTACAGTGTTGTTTTTACTGTTATTATTATTTATTATCATTATCATCAATTATCTACATTTTCCGACACTTTTTACGTTTGCAATAAAGCTCAGTATATTTTTAGGTATTAGAATTATTAAACGTATAATTGTATAGGAGGAATATAAAAAATTATACATAGTCACATAAATCAGATTTGAGAAAAAGCATATATTGTTAAGACTTTAGAAATTATAAAACTAATGATAAGAATTAAAAAGTATATATTATATATAGATTATAGATTATAAACACGATTACGCGAGTAAACTTTAATTACACTACATATTACATATTATATTACCCAATAAGTACTTTTATAGAATTATAAAAAATATAAATATTTTAAATTATTTATATTATTTTTATATTTTGTTTTTTAAATTTAAAATAATATATGTAACTCGATGTAGGTATATAAAGGTATATATAGGTATACCATATATAGGTATATAAAATGAGATTGATTTTTCCAACATCGAATAAAATTGATAATTAATGAAGTCGAAAACGCATATTATCGCTAAGTATTCCAAGATCTAGTAAAATATGCATTAAAGAGTTGAGTTAAAAGTTTAAACTGTTTATAGTACGCCAAATCAATACCAACTACCTATTGACTATTGACTATAACAATATATAGTTATTACAATAGGTATGATACCTACATTATGTATTACACTTGCACATTATAGTAAAACTATAGAATACTGAATAACTATAATAATATTATATACTGTACTTCTATGACAAAACAGATAATCAGATTAGGTACTATTGTTTTGTAGCCACTATCCAAACGCCAAACTGTTCAAATTATTAATTAGACAAACTGACAAACATATATACCTACCTGTCCTACCTGTTACACAAAAAATGACAAAGTGTCCTTGTCAATATTTAAATTATTATGTAAACTATTAACTATATTAATATTTATCTGTTGTCAAAAATAGAGAATATATAACTTATGCAAGAACTAATAAGAATATTATGAAATCAAACTTTTACCCAATAATTTGGCTATCACTAATTACTCAATAATATAATAGTGAATTTATCTATCAATAATTGATCCGCACGAGTCGCACGACTTTGTTGGTGTAAATTATAGTACCTACTACATGAACATACAAAAAGTAAAATAAAATGTTAATAAATCAACAATAATAATATTGTTTTTTCATTGTTTATTTAACAATCAATTTGTTGGTATTTTAAAAAGAATGAATAACTTATAAATAAAGTAGTTTATAATACTTATTCGGAATAAATAATATTTTTACTTTTATCACCAGCGAGAATTTTATAATTATTTGATGGTTAAGGTCTCTAGTTCGAGATAATCCTATGTGTGTTGTACAATATGTAGGTTTTCGCGATGCCCACACGTCTTTCTCTTTAATGACCATTCTAACGGATATTGTAATGCAGAAATCAATGGCTAAAGTTGGTATGAAAACTTTCAGCGGATTATCAGGAATCACAGTACAAAGTTTCAGAAAAATCGGTTCTATATAAAAATATTCAACAAGCTAAAAGCCGCTTAGTAGTATATATAAGTACTTATAGATCACACTATTCAAACTTAAAGTTAAGAACATTAAAATTTGTGTTTATATGTAGGTTTTTACAACATATTATATCATTGTTAAATTGTGATATATTACATACCTACTCATAACCTGCATAAAAAAAAATTGAAATATCGTAAAAATACAAATGTAGGTACAAACACAAATAAAATTCTTATTTTTAAATTTGATTGTGAGTCAATGTATTAAAGTCAAAATAAACACTTTATAAGATTGATTACGCGGAGCACAATTAATTTACTATATAATTCACATGAGTTAGAGAGAAAAAACAAATAATGCGTGAACACTGAACATCCTTTTGCGATAATGTATTGTTATTTATCATTGTCAATATTTCAATAATTTATCTAGAAATTATTTTTAGTTTACTTTTTTTAAACTCATTAAACCAAAAACATGGATTCGTGTTCATGTACAATAAAGTTTTATCATGATATTATATTTATATTATTTATTAGTTATTTTACATATTTTTTACCTTATAACTTATATTATTTTTTTCTGTTTCTACTTAATATAATAATACACACATGGCCACAAATATTAATAACAAATGTATTGAATCAATAATCGACTATGGATGTTTTAGTAGGTACATTAGTAAGTAGACAAGTATAACGATCATATATAGTATGTATCTCATTGGTAACCCCACCCGATCAATCGTTTACATTTTTTTTTTTTTACAAGGTCATATATCTGTTTGGTCGTATTATTTTCTTGAAGAATAAAAAAAAATATAAATACATAAAGAAATATATACATAAGAATATACAGAATATAACGTACATAAATCGTAGAAAAAAGTCAAAGAAAAAAACATAAGGGAGAATTTTACAGAGGAAAAACCTCAAGGAAAAAATTCACACCATAAAAAACCCATAAATGCTTTATTGTTAGTTTTTAGTTAAAATGTTGTTAGAATTTTAAAAATTACTCAAATATTGGTTAATTAAGATTATTCTATTAAATAACCCGTTATGACACACATTATTATTACTCGTATCATTTTATAAATTACCTAACAAATAACCTAACCTTATTTGTTTTTAGAAGAAGATTTCTATTTTATGTTTTTCAATTCGAATACTGGGTAAATTACGCATAGAAAAATTAACGTACAAATAACTTGTTGTTTTATACTTTTGACAGAAAAAAAAAATTATTATTTCTATTCTGAGTCAAATTTTACCACAATAACCGTAGAATGGACGTGCGTAATCTTGGCACACAGATGTACAGAATGAATCAAAAGCCTTCACTCGATATCAAAAACAAACTAACGAGTAACGGTACCTAGTTCTCTATTTCTCTGATCATTACGACGCCAAATTTATCAGCTAGATAAATTAAAATAAACTTGGTTATCTTATCTTTCCATTAGTACATGGGTCGTTTACTTGCGGCTAACGATTGCTAAGCTATATATAAATTTGTAATCGGATGAAGACTTTTGAAACACTCTGTATAACACACCAGTTACTTTATCAGTTTTTAAAGTTAGCAAATATGTCCATCAGTCAAAAAAATATTTAGATACTCTCCTAAACTAAACAATGCTATATTGTTATTTTTAATATTTATTTTTTTTAGTTTATTTTCTATAAATGTCGACCAAAAAACTATTCGCTGAATCAAACTTCTTGAATATGTAATAAAAGTAGACTCTACATTAATTATTCTTATATCTGTATAAAATTATTATACTCTTCGATTTTTATATCTAAGGTTTGAAAAGAAAATTTATACAGTGTTCCTTATAACTCGTAAGTTTTTCCTACTGGAACTGAAAAATTTAAAAAATATAGGAACATAATTATTTTTTATACATATTTAAAGTTTAAATTTAGACGAAATCACTATTATCACTATTATCTATTTAATAGAAAACAATATAAATTGTATACTATATGAATCCATTTACACTGTTTTATGGAAAGGTGGTTATAACTGAAAAATGTATAACAATAAATATAATAATATGGATTATTATTATAAAAGCTAAATACTAATAATATTATATTAAATATACTGTTTTTGGCAAAAATTATACCAACTTACCGTTAATAGTACTTTTAAGTACTTAATACTAATAATAAAATAAATGACTTATATAATAGTAATATCAAAAAACATTATAACTATTGAGGATTGATTTAATAAATGTGAACTTAACTTACCGTGGTATTAATACAAAAGTAATAACCAAAAGTATTGTAAATAAATTAAAAATATCCTTAGAAAATAAATAAGCTGATAAGTGATAGACTGTCTTAGAAACAATTTTTGTGTATAATGAATAATGATATACATATAATAGCATTTAGTATTGCATTTAAATTAAACATACTTATCCATTTACAGTGACCAATTCAACACTAATAAACTTAAACAGAGCGAGTTCCTCGGTTTTTTTTTTTTGCTTGTTATTGTTCATAAAATATTACATTAGTACAATAAATCATATCTAATTCGACTGGTACAGAATGCACTAAATATTACAAAAAATTATAAAATAAATTATTAAAAAACAATTTTAACTATAGTTTACTAACAAGATTCTATTTTATACGTATACTAATTTTGTATTTTGCTTTATGTAAATTCAAAGTTAGTCAATGTTATTTTTTGGTGTGGTATAACTTGTATTTACACTTAACTTGTTATTTACAAAACAAAACACATAGTTATTGTTTTCTGTCTATAGGAATTTAAAGAAACACATTTAAAATTTGGGCGTTTAGAGCTGTCTATAAAATTTACAATCACAATGTCATACTAAATAATATGAATACCTGATATCATGTAAATACTCTATGACGCTCAATGTGTTTCAAGGCAAAATAAACAGTGCACTAGCTAGCACTACCTCGACCATATTGACAACGGAACATACCGAACTCGAAGTTCAAAAAGAATATTATTTCCATTGAATGCCTCACTATCAAAATTTAGCACAAAGGTTGTTATAATAAAAATGTATTACAAATGTATTACATATTATTATAATTTCATATAATAATAACAAATGTTGTTTTTATGTAATTTGGGTCTGCAAACAAAAACTAGTACATTACAGTTTTAAGAATTGTCTAAATAAAAATAATTAAATTATCTAATTACCTCGTCTAAGTACATTGTCCGAATTATGCTGTGCTCATGTTATTCAAGGATAAATAAAACTGTAGTAAGCTGTGTATTGCTAGCTTAAAGATCGACACAAGCGGGTATCACGTCCACTTAAAAACATGTTGACTATTTCATTTTTTATTCAAGTTGTATTTTCTATTTATTATTAAAATTCTTAAGTTTGCGAGAAATGACTTATGAGTAAGGCACCTTATTATTATTTTGTTCAAAAAAATGCTTTTTTTTTATTAAATAATTGGTAACATCAATTAATAATTCCTAATATTCAAATATATATATTCTATAATAAAAGTTAAATTTGTTTGATCTTTTTAAATGAGGCATTAAATTATATTATCTGCTACCTTATCCAGATGATTTTTTCAGTTATATAACATTGTAGTAATAATATACTATACGTATATATTATATTAGTATCCCGGATGCCGAGAGACACGTAGGGAGATCAGGGAGATATAGGTAATAGTGGCGATGACGTAAAAACCCTCATAATATGTAGGTAATTGCAGTTATGATTATTGGATATGGTGTAGAAAGGAGGCACGTGTACATTTATCAATTAAATGGGCTGTTCATACTTAATTTTTGTTTAAAAACTAATGATAATAATTTTTGCGTAATGTTATTTTACAAATTATTTTTAATGTCTATGTATACTGAAATTTAAATATTACTTTAAAGTCTTTTTATTGATTAACTTGATTATTTTATTATTAATTATTATTTTTTTAATATAAATTATGTAATTATTTAACATTTGCTTCATATTTTCAGCATCTATGTAATTTATAAAAAAATACTTATATATTTATTTTTTAGTTTTTGATATTTACATTTTAGTACCTTTTTACTTTTAACTCAATGACTCAATTCATTGTTTATAAACAGGCAAACAGTAGTTGAACAGTAGCCAATAGATGAATTACTAATTATAAAGTTGTATATCTACTACGTCATTATTATAGTCATTAGTCATTACCAATTTTATAATTAAGGCCTCGAATTTCTATCTAATGGATTTTTCATTTCGTGAGTATTGTGTATAGCTTACTAAGTAGGCTAAAATGCAACCTAACCGTGTATTATTATTTATTATGCATATAATATGTTATAGGTAGATAGCATCATAAACCGAAGTATATTATTTTTTGTATTAGTTTTTTAAGTTAAATAGTTAGATTTCCAACAATGTAGATATTTTTTTAATTTGTAACAGTGTTTATTTAAGTGTTTTCCAATTTCCATAGTACCTACCTATATGGGAGAATAAATATTGTAATGTCTTCGTTTTACATATCTATAGCTTGTGCAAAACTATGAAACATATTAACAGAGCCGTGCCGTTAAGATTTGGCGCCCAGGGTAAAATTAAAAATATTCGCCCCTATTTTATTTATCATTAATATTCATTATACATTTCAATTTTTTTGGCACCCCTTTAAACCATGCGTCCGGGCGCATGCCCCCTAGACTCCCCCCCCCCACAGCACGGCTCTGCAAATTAATTATGTTTTCAATATATTTTTGTGATCTCAATTGCATTCTATAATATGGTTTTATAATATTTTATATATATTCATAGCACAATGTTAAAATTGTTGATAATGTATGAATAACAGGACTGTATTGTGTTAAGTGACGGGAGGAGTGGAGGACATATCCCCGCGGGGGTCAGTATCGGTTCCAGAACCACTAGTAGAGGAGAGAGCTTTTTATCAAAGCTTGGCCGAACGACTGACATTTTCTACTCCGGTAAAATATTATGTACACGCCGTGACGTCGTCTATAGCTGTAGCTGCAGGCCCCTGGCGTGTCAGCACTTGGTGGTTTTACAGTCTCGCCCGGCGACGACCAAATATTATTTGGGTAACCACTAACGGCACTACAAGTATACTATAACCACCACTAATGTCTCGGAACAATCGTAAAAATTCCTGTACATAGGTATCGCAGGTCAGGCGTGAAGCTTAATTATTTTACCTATCGCACAAACAATGCAATAAAAATCAATAATAATATATAATAATAATACCAATAGACAATAATATTATAATAATAATAATAATAATAATTACGAGCGACGAGCGGATACGATTACCGACGACCGACGCCGCAGCGTCGCAGCGATCACGTCTGGCGAGCGCCGCGACGGGCGGGGCCCCGTGGATGGGGGAGGGGGGAGAGCGGGCGGCCGCCGTCGCGTCACCAGTCGATCATTCTACGCGCTCGCCGTCCGGACCGTACGAGTGTACGACTTACTACGCCGCCGTTCTTATCAAGTAATCCCGATTCCGATATAATATTCGCAACTGCTGCAGTGAGCATTGCTGCTGCGTCGTTTCCACCGTACGTATTGTCGTTTCATCACGTAAATAATATCACGAGATATATAACGTCGTCGGGAATCAAAATAACAAATATCAGCCGACCGAGGCGTGTGATAGCGTAGCCGCATACGGCAAATAGTAGTGCGTGGCCGAGAATTCGACGACGACGACGACGACGACAACAACAATCGATATAATAATAATATCATAATTAATATATCATAAAAGTACGGATACCGTAGGTAATACTACAGCTTAAGCCGCGTATACCTCCTATACTGCTGTAGATTAGAACATTTTTATTTACGATCTGCCTCGGGCCACACACGATAACGAGACAGTCGTAATCGTCGACTTCGCAATAATATTGTTTTCCACCATAATCCACCTATAGATCTACCGCCGTCGACTCGATCGTTCGTTTTTTGATTTCGTCTCAAACGCACGTCTACTTTGAGTGAGTGAGTGTGTGTGTGTGTGTGTGTGTGCTTTTTGTTTGTTCTCGTTCGCGCGCCCGCGCGCATCGTACGAAACATAATAACATTGTTTGTAATATAAACGACACAGTGAGACGCATTGTTTCACACGGAACGATCGCGTACGTGTTCCTTCCGGTATCGACGACGTCCAACAACAGACGGTAGGTATTAGCATATTTTATCTGCCTCCGCAGCCCGATCGACTTGTTACGCACTGAGAAACAAAACATCTGCTCCATCGCCTTTGTCCGTTCGCCGTTTATCTCGATAACTCGTTCATCGGTCCGCCCTACGCGACTACCCCCGTTGTGGCTTATCCATCTGGACGTGCGGGAAAACGCGTCGCCGTCGTTGTTCGGGCGCGTAAATGTAACTACGTAAGTGATTTTTCGAACGCCGCCACCGTTCACCCCCCCTCCCCCCGCCAACCGACCGCCGAAAGCTCCTCGGTGTTCGCGTGCACTTCTTCGTTGCAACTCCCCCTCGTCGTATGTATGTTTGATCGGTTTGTTGATGATCTGTTGCAGAACTCGAAAATCGTTCCCGCGTCCAAGATGTCTTCTTCACAATATTCATACATATTCAAGTACATCATAGTCGGAGACATGGGTGTTGGTAAATCGTGTTTACTGCACCAGTTCACCGAACAAAAGTGTAAGTGTCGATTTCATAGCAAAAACGGAATAATTCTAAGCAATTGTCTAGATATTTACTTGTAATTATTTATCTACATGTCCGTCCAGTCACTGCTGATTGCCCGCATACAATTGGTGTAGAATTCGGAACAAGAATCATTGAAGTGTCTGGAAAAAAAATTAAGCTTCAAATCTGGGACACGGCGGGACAAGAACGTTTCCGAGCAGTGACGAGGTTCAGACTTTATACAAATACACCTTTGTACTATGATAATAATGTCTATGTTATTTAGATCGTACTATCGTGGAGCAGCTGGTGCATTGATGGTATACGACATAACCAGACGTTCTTCTTATAACCATTTGAGTAGTTGGTTATCTGATACTCGCAATCTTACAAATCCAGGAACTGTAAGTTTTTACAATTCAATATGATATTTTAGTTATTAAAATATTCGTACCAAATAAATATTAACATAACAGTACCTATTATATTTGCATAGAAGTATATAATTGCTGTTTTTTAATAATCATTTAAATTTAAAATTACTCATTGGCACTATTTCAGGAAATTTTGAAGGTAGGAAATTAATAACCACTTCAGTAAATAAAGATATTTATACTACCTATCAGGTAAAATTGAAAATAGTTTTCAATTAATTGCTTTACAAATCAACACTTTTATTTGGTGCGAATAGATCTATGTTATACAGGTAATAAGCCAACAACAATTTTAAGCATTGATGTTGGTTTTTCTGTGTTTATACTGATACTATATCACATAGCTTTTATATAAAAAAAATCCTATTCATTGAGAGTGATCCATTTAAATATCCAGAGTCATTCCAATGTATTTTTTTTTTTATAACTTGAATGATTTATTTAATGAGTTATTTCTCAAATAGTTTAGGAACCTTTGCGTAGATATCTTCAATATTATGATTAGCTGTGTTTATAATAACTCATATTTTGCGGCCACTGCCGTAACTAGACTACTCGAGGCCTGTGTGCAAATCAAAATCTTGAGGCCCCGTGTGACTGTATACATATTTTTGAGGCCCCGCAATATGGCCTGTGGCATATGTGTAGTACACACTCTGCATACCTAGTTTTTGCGGCTATACTCGCTGTACAAACTGTATAGTCTCCGTCTTACAAATATAAAGCTTAGCAAAAACTGTTTTGTGTGGTATAGAACCACACGGGCTATAGTGATAGTTAAGACTCCAAACTAAAAGGTATATAATATAGTTGAAACATTATCTGTAAAATATCACTTTTATTTTTTTTAATAATCATTTGTACAAAAATATTCTCATTGTTTCAAAATCAATTATTTTTATGTTTTCCAAACTTGAATAACTTTTTTTGTAGTTCTGATATCAAAAAAATAAAAACGATATTTCACAACAAAAGTTCTCCTTTTTACATCATGAAAATGTTGTTTCTTAGTTGTGAGTGTTTTGACTGTAACTTTCTCGGTTATTTCCTACGCAGTATAGTTTTTGCTGTTTTATATTTGTAATACATTGACAATACATGCGGGTGTAACATCCTTTAAATTAGTTAAAAATGAAGGTGGTAATTTATCTTGAAAAATATAGAACATTATTGGTTTAAAAACTAATATCCAATTATCCTAAAAAATGCTGTGACTTAATAATTGAATTTTTATGAGAATTAAAAAATTAATTGATCAGTTTCACTAAATATTTGAACTAATTGCAAAATACAGATAAGCTGATAAGAATGATACAAATTTGTATATTTTTTTATCTTTACATACCACAAAAATATCTAACTGTTGAGTCTACCAAAATGTTATTATTTTATTACAGATTTAATTATGTTTTTAATTTATACAATACACAATACAACTAAATATTAATTTCACATTGCCAATATGAGAAATACCAAGGTAATGATATTAATTGAAATAAAATAGAGGCAATCAATAATTTGACTGATTTTATTTGTATTTAAAGTGGTTTGCTTTACTAGTTATTAATTGTAATACCATTTATTAATTAATATGTATAGATATTAGGTACGATAAAATTGGATCACGGTAGACTAGGATTTATTAAAATTTAATCTTAACACTTATAGAACAAAGAAATAAATTAACTTATAGATATATGTTCATTTTTAGAAATAAGAGTTTTAAAATATATTTTTTTTTAAGAAATTACTTTCTTGTTCATAAAACATAAATAACATAAAATAATATTGTTTCATATAACAAAATGCTGATGGATTAAAATTGTAAATAAAAAAGCCTACTTTAATTTTACTTAATCTAATGAGATCTAATTAAGAAAATTTGGGAAGTTGGTCACTGTAAAAAAACATGTTAAATTTGAATTCAATAATGAATTATCACAACAACAACAAAAGGAATAATTATTAGCAAAAATGGTATATCATAATTTATTTTTGTTAAAAAAGTAATTTTATTATATATTAGAGGAACCATATATTAAATTCTCAGGATTTTGAGAAATAACAAACATTCTTACCAAACAATTTAAAAATTTTAAATGCTTATTAATATTTTAAAATAAGTAAATATTTTGAAAATGTCATTATGTATAAAAATGTATTCCTTATTTGAATAAAGACACAATGTTTTAAGTTTCTACAATTAACATTTTTGGTGAAATATTATGTTTGTCTAACCAATGTCGTAAAAATTTAAACTTCAAATAATCATAAAAAAAATATTGTCGTTTTAATCTGAAATTTTATTTTAATTTTAGTAAAAATATGATAGAAAAACTTCAATTAAATTTTCAGCTTTTGACTCATTAACTAAAATCCGCTATTTTACATGATGTGAAAATATTTAAAAATAATATTAAATGTCTATAGTTACAATAAAAAGCCAAAATATTTTAATAATGCTATGTGCAATAATTTGTACTTACAATGTATTTTTAACAAAATATAGTCTATACCTCTTATATTATAAAATAAGTATTATAAATATAGTGCTTAAATTTATTTAAGCTTAAATAAAAAAATTCTTAATAGTTTGAACTAGTTAAGTTATGTGTATATTTATAAATATGTTGTTTAACTAATAATTTGTATTAATCAATATTAATAAACAAAAATAATATTAACATATATTGTAGATTTATAATGTGTGCATCTGACTATTTATTGTTTAATTTCATTTTAATAATAAAATATGTTTTATAGAGTAATATTGATCTAATTTATTGTATAGGTGATTTATTTGATTGGGAACAAGTTGGATATGGAAAGTAATCGAGATGTGTCCTATGAAGAAGCTAAGCAATTTGCTGATGAAAATGGATTAATGTTTTTAGAAGCAAGTGCCAAAACGTAATGATATATGTTAAATAATAGCACTTGTGTTATTTTTTGTGGATTATTGATTGATTATTTTTTTAATATTTAGCGGAGAGTATGTTGAAGATGCTTTCCTTAAAACTGCTCAGATAATTTATGAATGCATTCAAGATGGAAGGTATGTTATACAAGATTATTTAAATTTTATACAACACTTATTAGTGAATTAAAAATGATTCGAACCTTTAATAATTAATTTATCATGAATAAAGTGTTATATAATAATATATATTATTCTTATTCTCTTTATTTGAAGGCTGTGAATATTTTTATAACATAGTTATATAGATAGAGCATTAAAAAAAAATAGTGTGAATTGATCATGTAGATATTATACTTTATAGTTGCAAATAGATATTAAAACCATTTAAAAATTAAAAAAAAAAATTAATATACATCAAATTTTTAAAAATGTTATTTTTTTACATACCAATACATTCGTTTGTCCGCTCAACATTTAAAATGTTATTTAAAATAAAAATTGTATTCATATATTATATTATAAATTACAGACTTGATTTAAATGCTGCTGATTCTGGAGTACAACAGAAAATCCTTCAATGTGAAACCAATACAAATGTGGAAAAAGATAAATCTTGTATGCAATGTTAAGGTAATTAGTTATTTATTATTAATATTTATTAATAATATCAGTTTATTTATTATTTATTTTTATTTTCAGAAAAATATTGTTGGATGGAATCTTTTAATTCTATATTATTTTATGATATGTGCTATTTTTTCTTTCTTAAATTATAATAAGTTTCGTAACATTCTTTATTCGTAGGTATTATTTGTTATCAGTTTAATTTATATCTATTGGATTGTACACAAATTCACATTTGCCCACTCATATATATATATGTATTTATATATACCTTAGTCGTTTTAAATTTATTTTTAATTTGTATAATTATTATTAACTTTCTCAACTAAAGATAAATATATTATAAGAAATTGTTAATCGAATTGTATTAAGTACATTTATATTGATGTCACATATTATTATAAATGTATGCATATCTAACATATAAAATGGATGTGTTTAATATATTATGAAAATATTTTTTATTATTTGTTTTTTTTTTTTTTGGTAAATGCTTCAATAGTCTTTAAGTATTGTATTTACTATTTTCACAAATGTTGTTTACCAAAATCAAATTAAAAACTAAATTCTTTTATTGTCCTATAATATTGTTTATTTTTATTTTAGACAATCTTTGATCTTACTATTGTAAGTTTATTTTATATACCAAAGTCAGCCATATTTATCAGTACTACAAATTTTTAAGTTAAAATGTCACATGCCACTTAAATTTTTAAATCAAAATTGATTTAATAAATTAATCCCCGTTTGTCATCAAAAATACTGATAACCAACAAGGGTTTAATTATATATTTTTAATATTTATTTACCGTTAGAATAAAGCATTTATAGTTTTCTTATATATTATGAAGTTGGAATACATTTACTACCAAATATTGTAGTGACTAGATTTAATTTGTAAGTTATTATTAACCTGTATCAATATATCTAGTTACAACAAAAATCATATTATTTTAATACAAATAATTAA
Source organism: Rhopalosiphum padi (assembly GCF_020882245.1). Classification (NCBI taxonomy): domain Eukaryota; kingdom Metazoa; phylum Arthropoda; class Insecta; order Hemiptera; family Aphididae; genus Rhopalosiphum; species Rhopalosiphum padi. The sequence goes on from NC_083599.1 coordinate 33,733,997, forward strand.
AATACAAAATTTAATCAGTAAAATTCAAGATAGAAATTTTAAAAAGGAAATGTTATATAATTTCATTATTTAAGAAATTTCAACAGTAATTTGTACTAAATAATATATTAAGTGTAAAAAACATAAGATGTATTTTATAGTACAAAACGTGTTTAATAGTATATTGCTTGTAATTCACAGTTAACGGTTATTATTGTCAAGTTAATTTGTTATATCTTAATCATATTATTAATTGCATATGTCTTATGTGCTAAAAAAAAAACTATTAATCCATATTTTTAAAATTATATTTATAATTTGTATGCAAACTATTTATATTACCTTCAAGGGTTTTTATAAAAATATATTATTTACATTTTATTCTGTATAATAAAATAAAAAGAATATAATTTCTAACCTGTAGTTCTTGATTTTATCATTACTATACCAATTTAATTTATTTAATAATACTTTTATATTGTTGTAATTAGGGTATGAATATTTTTGTTAAGTAAGATCACCAACGGATTGTATATTTATAAAAAAAAGTTATCTGAGACTACAATAAAAATATGTTATGGTTTCAGAAATAAACTATGTATGACCATTTCTCTTGTGCAGCAATTAGTATGTATCTTTCAAATAAATTGGTACATAAAACAAATAAATATAATATAGAAATTATAAATTATAAATTATAAATTCAATAATAAGCTAAACCTAAAATTGATGGAAATTAAAACTGAAGGTATCTTAACACTAATAAGAAACAACATTTTTGTGTAAGAAGTATAGTATTTTCATGCTATAGAAAAAGTGAAAAGCTAAGTTTTCTGATTAAAATTTATGAAATCATTGAAAATTGAATTAATAATGACAATAAATATTAGTTCTTCAATAATATTCAAAACTATATGGAGTTAAAGCAAAAAAATATTCGCATTTATTTTTTAATCAATTAATTTACAGTAGTACTGTAGTACTTTTATGTTGTTCATAATATTTAGATCTATTAGTATCTACAGTACCTATTTCATATGTTTATAGTTTATAATTAAGACCTGAATTTAAATGCTTAAGATGCATATTTTTAAATATATTACTTGGAACGATGCCGATCAGAATTATATGCTTTTCATAATGTAGACTAAAGTTAAAAATATTAAAATGTATTTTTACATTTTTCTAGGAGAAATGCATAAAGTTACATATTTTTTGAAATTATATAAGTGTAGTTTTTTTTTTTTACTTTACTATCCAAAGACTTACAATCTGTATTTACAAAAACATAATAAGTAAATATGATGACATTGTACACAATACATAACAATAAATTATAATTTGATAGAGACTATCCATTGATAGATTCCTTCAGAATTTGATTTTAGATGTAATAAGATATCACGAAACCGGTGTCTTTTGAGTCAGATGTGGAGAGTTATTGGGCAGTGTGTGTGGATAAGTGAGAAATAAGAGAATTTAAATGGTACAAAAGTTTTGAATGAAATTTTGTTTAGTATATTTTAGTTAGTTAATTTGTCATTGTATTGTGCTTTGTTTACTATATACCACGGAGCTGTGGTTGTAAGATGGAAGCAATAAATAGATCAGGAAACTTTGATTATGTGAGTTTGAGACATATGAAACAAATAATAGTGTTGACAGATGTATACAACAACAACAACTCTATTACACATACACAAGCTTCAAATTTTTTAAAACTATTTTTGATTGCAGTTACGAATAGATAAATAATGAGATTTGAATTTTTCATTAATTTTTGTTTTATTTATTGAACATAAATTCATGTGCTAAAATATTTATGCTTTTTAGTTTCACTGTATGAGAGTAGAAAACCAATAGCAAATATAATTTAATATCATTCTAAAATAATATTGTTAAATGATAAATTTATTTCTATCACAGCTTATAGACAATATGTATATCTTCTATACATCGAGACTTATAATTAAAAAACATTGCCTAAAATTAGCGCTACTTATAATCAGTACCTACCTATATATTATATATATATATAGCTAACAATCTCATAAAAATTATTTATTTTCAGTTACAAACTGTGTAATCAAAAAAAAAAAATCAAGTCAGTGCATTGATAAAAAAAATTAATAGAAGTCATTTTTAATGTTGGCTATCTAGCTATCAGTGTCTACTGATGCTACAGATTTTAAACTTTGATTTCTTACCAAAAAATTGTTATATAAAATCATTTATTGATTTATTAATTATTATTATTCACATAGGTACAATAAGTAGGTAATAATAATTGTGATAAATTAATTATTTAATATTTAATTATATTTGATACAAACAAAAGAACACTGACCACTGACTTATAATCTATTTGATGATTATATTATATGATACATAACAATTTATAAACAAGATATTAATGAGTAAGAATACCGTTGTACTAGACCTTGCAAAGTTGCAAACAATGCAATTAAAAACACACCCAAAAAAATAATATGTTTTCTTTAAAAATATTATATAAACTGTAAAAATGAATGTCAAATATATTTGTTTTTGTAATTAAGTATAGAACATTTTAAAATTTAAATGTTGACAGTTAGCTAGAAACACAATTAATATAAATAATAAATATAAACTTTTAAAAAATGTCTGTGTCTCTTTACTGAGTCTTTCATTAACTGCTAGATATATCAATATATGCTAAACTGTTAGATGTCTTTATAATTTTCTATTACTTTTTCTGTTAACCTGTATCATTGAAATATTGAATGGTTATATTATGGTATATTTGGACCATGATTATTATTTATCAAAATTCGGTGAATCCAAAGCTTGAGTGGCAAAAATGTACTAAACTTGTGTCTTTTAACTTTTTTTTTATCAATCTTTCTTGTCAAAACATTCTTATTTTTATTCTTTTTACTCTTACTCTTAGTATTTGACTAAATCGTTTTTGTTATTTTGTAATAATTCAAAAATGAATAACTGTAGACTTTTTTACCAAATATTTATATGAAAATATAATATAATTATTAATTAATAATTTCTAGACATGATAAATAAAGTATAATTTTAAAAATATTTTGTTTTTGTTTGTGATATCAATTAAAAATAGACATTTTAAATTTTAAATCTAACTATATTGTCTTTTTATTTTATGTTAGAACACAGTAGAACACATTAGAACAGATTTATTCAGTCATGCGTGTTAGTTGGGTTATTTCATACACTTTGATGTATATATCAATGTAAATATCTGTAGATGGCCCTTGGTTAGGATTCTAATGTCTTACTTTATTATTATTGATAAAAACACAATTATTGTATGACATTTTAAATTTTAAAAATGTACACAAACGTCACAACCCACTGTTTAGGTAGTTATTATTCTTTATTTTAATTTTTCACTATTATTGCCTATTGGTAATACTATACGTTTAGTGTTTACTAATATAAATATCAGTATTATGAATTGTAAACATTGTAGATTATTTTATAATAGGTATGATGATTTGTATTATTGGTGTAAGCATACCCAGTGCCCGTGTATTACTGTTATCCATACTTGATACTTCGTATCAACATAATATAATGCATATAATATTGCCTAATACGAGGATTTTAGGTAGGTACCTACCTATAGTTATCATTTTGATGATTTTAGATACAATATGATGTTTTAACCATAAATGGCATAAATATTAGTTAGATACTACATTTTATAAATCGTAATATTTTGTATTTTTGTACCAAACAAGAGTTTTAGTAAATTTTAATTATAACTTATAACTTAGGATAGGACTAAAGTCTTACCACATTTAGACATTTAGTTACAAATTACAACTAATCGATGAATAATTATTGCTCACCTCTGATCAATGATCATAATACGATATATATTCTATACTCTATACTATATACCGACCAGCCGCACACTGGTGAGTGTATAGAGAAATTTTCGCCATTAATTTGCTTCAACTCCAATAAAATAAGAATTTAAAATAATATTTTTATGGTTTTTATTTTATATATATCCGTATAACCATTTTAAAGGTATGTTTTTGTTGTATTTTATATTTATGCTACATGATTCTGTAAAATGTTTCACGATTAAATGGTTTTTTATAATAATACTACAGCATTGTGGCAAAGCCCCGCCCCACAGCTTTTCTATTTATAAAAACTAACCATCTCTCACCTCTCTTTTTATGCTTCGGGTACAATGTGATGATTAGATGATGCATAACACACTATCGTACGTTATTATGATGTGAATATATATATAATTACTAATTATGTAATGTTTTAGTACCCAATAAGGCAATAAAAATATAGGAAATATAAGTTACAATACACCAAATCTCCTGCAGTGCTGCGCTTTCACTGTATTAAAAAGGTTTAAAATACAGTATAGGTATAGTATGTAGGTACTAGGTATCGTTTAGATATAAGTAACTAAAATTTACCGTTAGCACATACAATTTGTAATCGCGTTGTATGGTTTCATTCACATTAAATATTCGAAATTATTAGGTACTATTATTTGGAATAATTTTCTTAAATGTCACGAGGGTCGCGATAGACGTCTGCATAATATTATTATTTCGTTACGCATTTTAATGTTTTTCGTTCGATTTACTTTGTAGTTATACACTATAGTAGTTTGTACAGCAATACGATATTATAAAAGAATAGTTTCTATGCATTTACACATTATATTCAGTCATTACTCTTAAAGTCATACCTCTTTTTACGTAAACCGTAGACTTGTGAATTGTAAAAAACATAATATATAAACAGCTATTTTAAATTGTATTTTTACCAGACAAACAAATGGATCAATAGATGACTAATTTGGCTATAATATAATATTATCATTATTATAAATAAAATAATTTATAAAAAAAGTGCCATTCGAATGCATGAAACTTGGTTACATTTTGTCATACATGGTATATTACTTATTTACTGATTGACCTTTAATGTATAGAACCTAAAAGAGGTCATAATTATTTTATAAATATTATACATATTATATAAAATATTAATTTATGCATTAAAGTTCGAGAGTAAAAGAGTATCAAATTTATGGAATCATATTATCTACTAAATACTTATAGGTAATTAAATTCTAAACCACAGTATGAAACCTAGGTAAACCTATAGGTTTGACTATTTTATTGGTTATTATTTCATAGACTACATAAGTTTATTATTAAAACTATAGATTTTAAATAATACGAATATTGTTCAATTATAATACAATATAAAATAATTATAAGGCTAATGATTAATTGTACGATTTGTATGATCGTACAATACAAATTAGTCCATATATAAAAACAATAGAATACATTTTATTTTATAAAATTAATGAAATCGTAATCAAGACGTATAGTTAACCGCTCTACAGTACCTATGTGGCTATGTTCTATGTACTTATTTTTTAAAAATTTTTAATTACAATAAAAACTTCTTATGGGAAATCGTATACTAAGTTTTCATGCTTTTTATGGAGCTTTACATTTTTTTTATTAACGAACTAAAAAAAAGGTATAGGCAATAAGTGAGTACCGCTACTATTATTATATGTGTGTTAGATTTTAATTCAATGATAAATGATATTATATACGAAAAACGATTTCAAGCGAAAACGGTCTATATCGCCAAGTGCACATGTTTTTTTTAAATATAGTCAGCTATTAAAGTTGTTAATTTTACTTTTAGTATTATAGTAAGTTGATGTAATTTTTGCCGAAATTATTGCATTTGTTATATTATTATTTAAATATTTATTAGTATTTAATTACTATAATAATATACATTTAAAGTATATTATATCAACTTATATAACACAACATATTTTATAACATCTTTCCGTAAATAAATAATATTTTTAAATAAATCAGAAATGTATTATTACGAACCTAGGGCCTACCTATAGTAAAATTCATAATATATAAAATACATAAAAATGTAAGTTCACGCGAATAATGTTTTTAAATTACAACAAAATAATTAAAATATTGTAATTTATCATTTAAACAAGCAGTTTCGTCAAAATTGGAACTTAAAATCTCTATAAAAAATAATTGTCTTTAAACATTTTTTAGATTTTATGTTTTGAATGTCTACTAATACAGTTACTAATACAGTCTGTAATACTGTCTACTTGAAAAACTTTCAAAACTTAAAAACAAAAAAAATGATGAATTTTTAACTAGAAAAAATTTGCAATTTTAACAAATTTCGTCAAAGTTTTAACTTCAAATAAATAAAAAATATTATGCCTATATATTATAATATTAATTATATTAATTTTGTGAAATATTGTATTTAATTTTCAAGAATTTTGACCCAGTTAATATTTTTTTATTTAAGAGAAAAAACTAAAAAAAAAAAAAATGAAAATATCTATAAGGCTATAAATAACTTAAAAAGAGGTAGACAAATTAAAAATTTTAATCGTACAATGAAAATTAGTGAAAATTTCAAGTAGGTACTAGGTACCTTTCTATTATTATTATTATTATTTTTAAGTGCCTACAATAAAATATCAAAAGTTGTTTGAGTATAAATAATTATTTTACAGATGAATACAAATTTGATTTGGCTTTGCGGTAAATTCTTTTGGTTTATTTTATATATAGGTAGGTTAAAAAACTAATAGAGACCCTTTATAATAAATTTTTAAATCTCAAGTATATAAAAGTAAAATTCTTACTGAATTTCTAATTACAAAGCAATTTATTAATTTTCACGACTTTTATAAATTTTGTTAAAACTCTAACTTTAAACGTTTATAAAAAATATTGTGATCTTTGATATTTTTTGATTGAAAAATTAACAAATTACGAAAAGCTTTGTAATACATTTTCAAGCATCTCTATATACAGCAAATAATTTTTTAATCGACATTTATAAAAAAAAAATAAAAAATGTAAAATTGCTCATGTCTTTAAATATAGTTCAAAAATAGTCGAAATATTTTTTAAATGTTATTGTAAATAAAAAACGCGCGGTAATTTATATATTTAACATCTACAATTATTTGTTTTCGTTTTACATCAAAAAAATAAAATTGATTTTGTCAAAAATTAGATTTGCGTAAAAATTCCCATTTTTTCTTAATATTTTGTTTGTTTTTCCCAATTATAAAAATAAATTATGGTAATTTTTATGTTTGACATCTTTAAAGTACAAACTAATCTAAATTTAAGTATATCCAAAACTACCTCAACTTTTAAAAATCGAAAAATGTTATCGAAAACTTATCGTGTGCATGTATCTACGAAAAATACACAACATAATAAAAATATTTAAATTTGTCATATCAAGTCTTCTCGAGATAGGTTTTCCCATGTTTTTGATTTATTCATTTTAACTTCTCCAAAAATTCAAATATGTCAATTTTTAATTACTCTTTTTTTATTATAAAGGTATTAGAACTTTTGGGGGATATAATGTCAAAAATGTGGGAAAGTCGATTTCAAGTAGACTTGACGCTTCTAATCCCCTTAAAATGTTAGATTATTTATTAATCAGAAGCTTATTTTTATGACTTTTACAATTTTAAACACTTAATTAGGAGTTATTAATACTCATAATTTTGGAGCCTGTTTTTTTTTTTTTTAAATATCTACGTAAAAGTATAACTAAGTTAATGTTGAATCGTATACAAGAATCAATATTCCATCGTACCTACATTATTTTATTATTGTTATTGTTATTACCTTTTGTTATTAATCTAAATATTTTGCTATTTTTTGCAACTAAAAAACCTATTAGATTTAAAAACACTGAAGATTTGATTTTTACAACTAGGTATTCAAGCGGTTAAAAATCGGGTACAATTTTTTCAAAACAAAACTCAGATTAAGCATTTTCTAAAATAACTAAACTAAATTCATTTATAAATTTAGAAAACTTAGTAAAGATTAGGTGTAATAAATTTGTAATTTACTATACTTTCCATTTAATATGATAATCACATTGCAATAACATATGTTATGTACTTATGTATATATATGGTTAGATTTCATTAAACAAATATAATACCCAACCTAATAAAATCACCTATATAGTCTATACTCTATAGTCTATAGTATAGCCAGTATAGGTCTGTCATATATAGTATACAAACAATAATAATTAGAAAATATATTTTTCGGATTTTTATTTCATTGGACAAGTTTTACCGGACTTTTGTTCGGGGATTCGTTTAGCGAATAAGGAAATAAAGAATGGTATCTTGTAATTCTGAGAACCGAAATTTGATTTTGAGTTCAATTAGTTATGTTTTAACTTATAAATCAATAAAAATTATTTATAAAATATTAAAAATGATCAAATACATCGAAATGTTTAGATCTTAGTGGTGGTTAGCTGCAGTTTGGACGTAGTTTGGTAGGTATATTACTTGCAGTATAAAATTGCTGTATTTTAATACTTTACAGAGAATTTAAAATTTAAACTTAATGCAATCATGCATATATTATAAGAATAATATAGATGCCTGCTAACAATATGGCAGTGAAACAACTAAATACCTGTACACAAAAATGTAAAAATGTGATGACGACTATATTTTGTTGCTAATCGTTAAATTATTTTTAAATATAACATTACAATTGTCAGCAATTAACATTGGTACATTTTCTACATAGTGATGTCTGTAAACAAAAAAATAATGATAAAAAATAGCGTGTCATATTTATATATAATAACTACCTACTAAAATATACTATATACAGTATACATATAGACTACAGAGTATAGGAAGTATATGAGCTGTGAAGTATTTTGTAATTACAAAATATTTTTCTTATATTATTTTTTTAACATATTAGCCATTAGGTACCTCAATTATTAAGAGTTTTCAGACTTTCAACATTATTTCCCAACATAAATACTATTTTAATTTTATAGTCTTATACCTATACTTATATAGGTATATTGTATATATATTATTAGATATTATAATATATTACACAATAATTATTTTGAACGGATTAATAATATTTAGTACAAGAATATGTAGTACATACGTATAGTAGTAGTGAAAAAATTAAAAATATTGTAAATTTAAATTAGGTCAAATTTATAAATATATAAATCTAAAAAAGTCGATAAAAAAAATACTATAAAAAAAACCTGTTATTTTAATTATAGTAATTTATTTTATTTCTTCTTGTGTAACCTACCAATATTAAATGTTGAAACAAATTTGTTGTGTTTTTTTTTTAATTTTAATTTTAATAAACTTTTTAGATTTATCGGTAAATAGGTTTCTTAAATAATTGAGATTCAAAATCTTGGATTCGCTATATTGTTGAGATTTGAACCATCGTGGTAAACTTTTCCTTTTCCTAAGTACATATATATGTGTGTGTGTGTGTATTTGTAGGTAGGTATATATATGAATAACGGGATAAGTGTTGAGTACATGTATAGCATTTTTTACACCTACTGAATAATAATTAATTATTATTAGATCTGACTGATTTTTATTCAACAAAAATAGATATTTACCTATTTACAATCTACGTCTAACTACATAATTAATTAAGTTAGTAGACCTACTTTTACAAGTTTTACCTAACAATCTTCTCAATAGGTAGTAGATTATTATAATCTCCTTCCACTATTGATGAGGTTATGTTGAGAATACATTAACGAATGTTTTCTAGGTACTTAAAAAATAATTTAAATAACAACGAAATTATATTGAACTACATGAAGTAATTAAGTATATAGGTCGAGGCCCTTTAATAAGTACCTGTAGGAGTTAAAAAAATGTATGATAAACATACCTAGGCTTTATGTGAAACAGTGTTGTAGTCATGGGAGCAGTAAGGATATAACTATCCCAAGAGTCCCTCTCCTTTGACTTTAGTCTTTAACTATTATATTCAAATTCATAAGTCCATGTGAAAACTCTTAAACTTTTAATTAAATTATCAACAGTAACTAAATAGTAAATAGCCAATTAACCATAATAATTAAAAACAAATTTGAACATTTTTTCAGAATCTAAAATTTTTCATGTTTCAAAAACCTAAACATTTTCAGCTATCCCTCCTCATTCCCTCCTCCTAAATTCTAGCTACGACACTAGTGCAAAACGAACGGACAACGCTCTGTACCTACAATATAGTCTGTGGACTGTGACTGAAGAGGGGCGTGATGCCTACGTCCATCGTATATTACTATAATATTATTGTTGACCGAAATAAACATGATTATTGAGCAACCTATAATAGGTAGAAAAATAACTTTATCAATAAAAAATTCGACCGACTTCCTGATTTTTTACGAATCAGTGCACTACGATTTCATTAAACGTTGACGTCAGCGAGCGCCGTCGAAGGTTCGGCGTGCTACGTAAAAAACAATATTCCAATTTATTTTCATGCCGTCGATGTGCGCGCGATGTGATAACGATTTCGCTGATAAGGACGTGTTCGTCAAACTGCTGACTGTGTGATATCGCAGCGCTTCAGCGAAAGCCAGTCATTGCCGCTGTCGACATCGCTCGCCGTCGTCGTCCGCCGAGTTTGCTTTTTATTTATTTTTTTTTATTAAACATTTTTTTATTTCCCAAACAATTCACACGGTTTTTTTTTTTGTCGACTATCGCAACTATACTCATCTCAATCGCCAAATAAAATATGTCCAAGCCCAAAGTATACGTCGTTGGAGTCGGTATGACCAAGGTAACCAAGGCCAATTATGTACCTACTGGCGAATAAAAAATTGTTCGTCTTAACTTATTACTCGAAGACTACAAACGATGATTGAGTCTACATCGCTACGATGCTTTTCTCAGTGGTGTATTTGGTAGAAAAAAAATTATGCTTTTAATTTCACTTCCTGTTGTTGTGTCACTCTATGGCGGTCCTTTCTCTTCTTCGCGTTCCACTTATTACTTATTATGTAACTGAAGATGTCGCGCACGAGTGCAATAGTTCATTCATTAAGATTTTCAATTGTAGCTGCTATAATAGGTAGCCAGGTTGGGTCAATTATTATAATCCATGGACATTTTAACCCATGATGTTGTTGATTTTGCAATTTTTTTCAATAAATAGCTCGTAATGTCTAAGATTTCTAAGAACATTATCCAATGTTGGTCATATAACTTTGTTTTAAACATTTTATTCGGTAGCTAGATTTTGTATTTATACGTACGCGCAGTTTTATTTTTATTAACTTGACATAGGTATTGCTATGTAATATTCCACCATTGATATTGTATCGTATTGTATGAATATTGCGCTCACTGTATTATTTTTCATTATTATTAATTAGGTACTCAATAATTATAGAACATTGAAAGTAACACAAAAATATTTAAAACAATAAAAAATTGTAAATAGGTATTTTGTATAAAATATTATCTTAATTTTTTAATTTTTTATCTGTTTTAAATAAATGTTTATTATAATACTATTCACCTTTGCTTGAGTTATCTGACTTTTTTTCTTATTGTTACACAACATGCATGTGTACCTATGTAATGATGCTCTCCTCGTGGAGACTAAATAAGATACTAATATCTTTACAAGTCAATAAGTTATGAAGAAATATTATTTATAAAATTCTTTTATTTACAAATTTATACTTGGAAATATGTCAATTGAATGTATTTTCCAGAGGAATTGAATAATATTTAATCCAATGATTTTTCAAAATAATGGCATAATAATGCTTGCTACAATATAAATGAAGGGTTAAGAGTATTGCTTGTATGATAGAAATCAAAAAACAAAGAAAAAAGTCAGTAATTATTTTTTTTTTAAATGTTAAAACCTGATTTAAACCTTACTACCTAACTTAAATAACACAGTAATAATATGTACAGTCCTCGATCTGGTATATTTTTTACACGGAGCATAGTATAAAATTGGAACTCTCTAAAAATTCAGCTCTATTATGTTACTGTTAAACTTATATACCAGTTACTCCCTTAAAAAAAATTGGGTAAACAAAAATTATTATTAGGTAATTTGGGGCTCCCGACCAAGACTTTCAGTGCAAATGCCCTGGTTTACCTTTCCTAGATCTAGCACTGAATGGGCTATTATATAGGCGTGTTTAATTTATATTTTTCTTTTAAGTACAAATTAGGTAGTAGTGCTCTGATGAATTTTGAACGCGCACATGCTGCTAATAAAATAATATCCACTTATTTTTCACCAGAGTAAAAAATTTTCTTCCTATTCTCATTATTAATATTTGCGTAAAATGTATTTTATACATTTTAAAGTAAGAGGATGTCCTATCCATGTGTGTTGTCTTCATCTAATGTACAATATAGCAAATTTGCTCTTAGCAGAATTCATTGTAAGTAATTAGCTTTAATATTAGAATATAAATTTACCTATGATCATACCAAATATAATATGTAGTATCTTTTAGGCTTTTATTGATATTATCATTTTAAAGTGTGTTATAGCTAAAGACTGGATTTATATGAAATCAAAATTTTAAAATATGCACTTAAAAAGCACAAAATATGCAAAATAATTTTTCTTTATTACAGCTATTTATTTATTGTTAAGTTATAAAATCAAAACACTAATGATGAAAAAAAAATAAGCTGCAATATTATACACAATATATTTTATGATTGTGATGAAAAAATATACAATTTATTTGTTATTGGAAAATAATAAGTAAAAATAATATGTTTCATATTGATCTTAGTTAAATTATAACGGTGGTTTGTGACAATATGTTGAATGTTGATATATGCAAAAAAACTTCATTCCACATCAATGCTTGTTATGGGTGCATATTTTTAGAGAAAAATATTTGATAGAAAAAACTCTTCAAATCAACCTTCTCACCTTGGTGAATTTTAGAAATTTCTTTTAAAATTAGCAAAATTTCATTTTCAGAAAGATTATTAAAAGGATTTGTAACTTGTTCAAAAATGTTTAAAGCATCTATAAGTAGCACACGTCACATGAATAAGATTGGAATAAAATGGTTTTTAAATAGTTGGCAGCCTTAACCATATATGGGGCTGCATTGGGTAACATTAACAACATTTTTTTGTTGTTACTTCCCTCTAGTCATAATATTCTAAGGCAATCATTTATACATTTTGGTATGGTATTGTTTTTTCAAGAATTTTTTAAACCAAAAGAAAATATTTTGATGGTGAATCAACATTTAATTTTCTAACAATAAAGTTAACAACATATTTGCCTTGTAGGTCAGTAGTTTCATAGATACAACAATATACCTATAAATGAACTTCCGATTTTTTCTCATATTTTTTTTTTAAAATATACACGTTAAATTAGATATTCCTATCTACCTACCAACTAATAAGTAATAATGTTTTACAAAAATGTAATATTATATTTTTAAAAATATTTCAAGTTTTGTGTTGTGGAATAAATTTATATAGAATAATGTATATAAAATTATAAAATTAAATTAAAATATTTAAATGTATATGTAACATGCAAAAACATGCGTTTTTATGGAAAATATGCACTTTTATTCAAAGTATGCAAAATAAAAATTTGTAATATTATTTATTTAGATATGATTGATATATTTATAAAAATATGAACATGTAATAATACATACAAAATCCAATGTTTAGTTAAGTAAAATATAACTTTTAAATTATAATATTAATAAAACCCTATGAGATGCTCTGGATTCTGCTGAACGCAAATTTGCATGTTATAGCTGTTTCATTATTTAGATTGTGCTTGCTACATTAGAAAGATAGAGACTATGTATTAAGTGTTAAAGTGTGTATTGTGTATCTAAGATGTGATATTTTATTAAATATCTAGACCATTGGTTCTCAACCTTTTTTTTATGCTCACGGCACATTTCTTATAACCATACATTTTGAACGGAACACTATAGTAATAAAGTAATACTATACGTGTGTACCAGGGTTGTGACTCGCGGCACACTTACAGCTAGTTCATGGCACACTTGCACACTTATGTGCCGCAGAAGACTGGTTGAGAAACACTGATCTAGACCCTAAAAATCTAAAATAATGACTTTATTTATTTTCTGGTTGCTTATTATGCCTGATGATATATTTATTATAGACCCATTGACCCAGGCCATAATGATAGTTATACATAATTCTTATAGTAAGAGGAATATGAATATCTTTTTGGGCATATTAACATTATTCATTTTCACTTGAAGATTTTTTTGTATTTTTATCCTATTTTCAATTAAATTATTATTAATAAATGCCTATCAAGTCAATTCAAAAATTTTAACAACAGTAAAAATAATAATAATAGCTTATATCTATGTATGTAATTTGTAGTAATAAAATATAGTAAAATCCCGATAATCCACCAATCTGTTAACTTCTATTATATGCCGACCACTATCATAATGATATCGTAAATTATGAATAGAATATTTTACACCTGTAAAATAATTATTTTAATTTATCATGATATACTCTAATACATATAATATTCAAATTAATATAGGTATAATAAAAAAGAATTTTTTCTGTTATCTGTTTAATTAAATTATCTGTCCTCTCTTGGATCCATTTAAGATGGTTAATCGAGGTTATATTATATTTAAATAATTCTGTTTATCACTCACTTCAGTCTAAAGAATTTAATTATTAGAATTTTTCATAAGCTTCCCTATGACACTAATAATTAATACCAACCTCCCTTGAGAGCAAATATAGTTGCATCACTTCATACTTGATGATCCGTATGGGTGCAACTGCACTTCGGTTTATTTTTATTATATTTTGATATAATTGAATTTTATATTTTGATATTCAAATTTAAACTCTTGTAGCTCACACCAATATGTTATATTTTATTTCATTATACAATTGTAATTTTGAATATATTAATACGAAGGACTAAAGTATTCAAGACTCCACTATATAAGATCATAAAAAAAAACTAAATATTCATTTACATCTATTTGATTGCATAACAATAGATTTATTTCATGATTTGCTACACAAATAAATATGAATCAAACAATCATGAGTTATTAAATTATGTCTTGGGGCCGTTATTTCACTTTTAAAAATTGGTTCATTAAATGTTTAGTGCAATCTAGATTTAAGGACTAAAGTTACTTAATTTATAGTTGTACATATTTTTTCCTGTTTTCATGCAATTTACATTTACTACTCCACTTATAATGTCATTATAGTCAGGATTATTTATTTAAATCCAACATAATTTATTTAATACATATTTATTTTGTAAAAAATATATTTTAGCCTTGATCATAAATTTGTTTACTTCAAATTAAGGTTGGTAAGAGATTTCAGTATATTTGAATAGTTTTTATTATAACAATAATATTTTTTAATTTGTGTAGATATCATCTGAACTTGTCTAATAACAAAGGTACAATTGATAACTATGTACTGTTATTGTTGATTCAGATAATTATCCACATTGTTACATCCTCTTATCCTCTTCAAAATTTGTATATTATATTTATGATAAAATGGAATTTAATAAAAAATAAAAAAAAATACTGAATTACCTATATTCTAACATTGTTGTTTAATACCAGAATAAATATAAAATATAATTATATTTATATAGTATATATTAAGTACAAACATAAAATTTGATAGGGTCTATCAGTCTAATATCATATACATATTAAATTGCTATTAATTTCTTATAGTAATTTATTTTACTAATAGTAATACAGTATAAAATATTTATAGGCTATAGAATAAAATTAATCAAAATGTTTTGAAAAATATTTTTGAATTGGATATTATAAAATGACAAAAATCATTGTTCTTCTTAAATATTGAAATTAATACAAATTTTAACTACAATTAATGCTTATTTAAAAAAATTGTAATTTTGAAGGTTTTTGATCAAGCAAAAATGTTTTATCCATAAATAGATAAATTGATTTTTTGATATCTATAAATATTAAATAATTCAAAAAGAGTTTAAAATATTTTTAAAATGAAATCATAGTTAAAATAGCATTACAAACATTTGGTAAAAAAAATTAAAGTCCTCTGGTTATTAGTTTTTAGAAAGAAAATGTTTGATTAGAATAAACTTTTATTTTACACCTGAGTATCTAATGTTGTTAAATTTTAAAACTTTAAATTCCCATAAAATTAATTGTGGAATTATGCTAAAATTTTTATTGTTAAAAACTTTAACAACTTTAAAGAACTTAATATACAATTTTCATGCCTTACGGGATTAATATTAACAATTTTAGGAATTTTTGACTACAAAATAATTTTTAAAGTTTTGGGATTTGGATGCATTTTGTCCAAATTAAAACTTAAATGCATATAAAAATAAAATATTGTGATTACGCATTTTGATATTTTTTAATTGGTTTATTTATGAAAAATTTATAAAAAAAACCCTGGAAATAAATTGTTAAGGTTTTTGGCTGAGCAATGTTTTATCAGTATTTAAATAAAAAAAAAAAAATTTTAATTTAAAATGTATGTAACTATAAAATATTAAAATATTTCATTATATACACCTATAGAAAATGTTAATATAAATGTAAACATTTTTTATACCCTTAAATCAAGGTTAAGGTTATTCATTTTTCGAGTTACTCCAAAAAAAGAAACTAAATTGTATTGATACCTAGTTTCCTGTCATATCAAATCTTTTATTTTGAAAAAATATTATGAATTTCAAATTTTCAAATGATCCAGAAACCACCACAATATCAGAATCTAAAATTAAATTATTAACATCATTACTTTAGAGATTGATATTAATAATAACTAATCATTATCTAACTAGGCAGGTAAATAAATTACCAGGTTGATACCTAACTAAATGTTCATCATTTTATTGACAATGGCTGATTATTGTTTAATATTTTTTGTTTTGATGTGGGTTGTAATTAGTACCTAAGTAATATTTTTATATATTATTTTACTATTTATTTATATAAGCTTTTACATTTTTAATCTGATATATCTGATACATAGTAATGTAATATTTTTTATAAAAATAAAATACTTTTTGCTAAATGTTGTGTATTCTAAACTGTTTTCTTAATAATATATTTTATTACGTTTTAGTTTGAAAAACCTGGTCGTAGAGAAGACTTTGATTACCCACAAATGGCTGTTGAATCTGTTACTAAAGCTCTACAAGATGCAAAAATCAGCATACAGAAAGTGGATCAAGCGTGTGTGGGATATGTATATGGTAATTATATTTAAAACAAATATGTAAATGACATAATTTTATACTAATATATTATTATAATTATATTTTAGGCGATTCTACTTGTGGACAAAGAGCTTTGTATGAAGTAGGAATGACTGGAATACCTATTTATAATGTCAATAATAATTGTTCAACTGGATCTACAGCCTTATATTTGGGTAAACAAATTATCGAATCTCAAAATGCACAATGTGTATTAGTACTTGGTTTTGAAAAAATGGAATCCGGATCATTGTCTGCTAAAGTAAAAATTAATAATTATTTTTATTGAACACTATTGTGTGTAGGTAAATATATCTTATATTTTAGTTTTTAGATCGGACAAATCCAATGGATAAACATGTGACGCTAATGGGTGATTTAGTTGGTTTAGATGGAGCACCAATAACTGCACAGCTTTTTGGAAATGCCGCTTTGGAATATATGAATAAAAACGGCATTAAACCTGAAACACTTGCTAAGATTGCATACAAGAACCACAAACATTCAGTTAATAATCCGTTAGTAATTTTTTTAATAAATTTAGTCTAGTGGAAAACAAATTTACTATTACTAGACAATTATACAAAAATGTTATATTGTTATAAATTATAATTATTATTCATACATTTATTTTTTCAGATATTCTCAATTCCAAAAAGAATATTCATTAAAAGAAATCCTTGAATCACCCAAAGTATTTGGTCCCTTAACTAAACTTCAATGTTGCCCAACATCTGATGGATCTGCAGCAGCTATTTTAGCATCTGAAAAATTTGTCATTGAAAATAACCTTCAGGATCAAGCAATTGAAATTGTTGGAATGGAGATGGCTACTGACCCACCGACCACATTCTCTGGTCAAAGCTGTGTTCAAATAGTAAATATCAATTATATATTATTATAATTGTATTTAAATTTAATTCATGTATGTGTGTAATTTTTATAGATAGGATATGACATGACCAAATTGGCAGCTGATAAATTGTTTAGTAAGACTACTATCAAACCAGAAGATGTTGATGTAGTAGAATTACATGATTGTTTCTCTGCAAATGAATTAATCACATATGACGCTTTGGGCCTTTGTAAACCAGGAAAAGCTGGAGAGTTTGTTGAGTCTGGTTCAAATACTTATGGAGGACAAGTAGTTGTAAACCCAAGTGGTGGTTTAATTTCTAAAGGCCATCCTTTGGGTGCTACAGGTATATTGATACAAATTGAAATTAATTAAATTGTCCTATATTTTACACCAGTTACATAACAAGTCTGTGATGTATCTAAATTTGATTCAAAATAACATTGTTTACTATAGGTCAATTAAAGAGGCAAAGTTTGATGGTATTTTTTGTCTTGCGAAATATAAATCTAAAACCACAATAACCTTTGATTGTTTTTAGTAAAAATAATATAATTTTTTACTTATTTATTTAATGTACATACAATTATTATATTACACATTTGGCTTTAAATATTAAAGAAAAAATGCAATGTAAAGTAATGTCATAAATTAATTAAAGATATTAATAAATACAATTATTTCAAAGCATGATTGATGTCATGAATTGAATACTAACAATTAACTGAAATAATTAGGTATTAACTTTTGAACTTATTAACCATTACTTCATTATAAATGAATACATAGTTTTATGTATTTATTCAATTTAAATATTAAAATTACCAGATCTAAAACCAATCTATTATACTGCTATTAATGTCGGATGACAATTTCGCCCTAAATTCTTTAGAATTCACATTAAAATAGGGTTGTGTGCTTAACAATATTTATAGTGATAGAGCTAATAAAATATAATTTTTTAAACAAAAATTATAAATATTTTTGTACAACTTTTTAGGAATTGCACAATGTAGTGAATTGTATTGGCAACTACTTGGTAAAGCTGACAAAAGACAAGTACCAGGCGCTAAGGTGGCTCTTCAACAAAACATTGGTTTGGGTGGTGCGGTCATAGTAGCTTTATACAAACAAGGGTTTCCTAAGACTTCACAGTAAGCAAACTCCTACACAATTATTTAGTAACTTCTCCAACATTTATACATTTTTAATATTTATTTAACATAGAACACCAAAAAAAGAAGTGGCCAAGCCAACTACGGATAAAGATCCAACTATTTTTAAGGTTTATAAAATTTTCAAAATTCTCGAAGAAGCCATGTTAGATGACAAGGAAAATATCATTGAAAGAGTACGTGGTATTTATTGTTTTAAAGTTACCAACACCCAAGGAAAGGAAGGGATGTGGATTATTGATGCAAAAAACGGAAAAGGAAGTATTACGTTTTACGGCACAGGTATAACAAAAATTAAATTTAATATGTACTAAGTAATTGAGTAGTTGTGAGTTATTAACAGGATAGTAGAAAAACTATCTGAAATAGTAGTAAATAATCATAACTATAGTCTGTAAGTGAAAAAAAAAAATATAGAAAACAATGTAATTTTTATGTACTGTAATCTACAGGGTGTATCAAAAGTCTTCATCTGATTACAAATGTATATAGCTCGGCAAATGTTAGCCACTAGTAAACGACCCATATACTAATAAAAAGTTAGATAACCAAGTTTATTTTAAGTTATCTTTTGATTAGTATATAGGTAATTTACCTGCGGCTAACGATTGCCGAACTATATAAATTTGTAATCGGATGAAGACTTTTGAAACACTCTGTATATTATGTACCTTAACATCATATATTGTAAGAAGACATTAGTCTGTATATATTTTAAATAAATAACATTTTAAAGTTTTAAAGGGCCAACATGTCTAGTTTTATAAATGGTTCTTATAACAAAGAATATTTAAACAAATCACAATATTAATGGTTATTTAAAATATATATATACATATATATTGTTCATATGATAATTATTAACTGTTATCAAAACAATAATGTTCTCTTAATATTTTAGTAAATGCATAGCATTTTATGAAAACGAAAACCAATCCTATAATAATCATAATTATTTGTAATATATTTATTGATATTGTATGTTAAAATATTGATTACAGGCAAACCAGATGTAACATTTACAATGAAAGATGAGGATGTTGTTGAACTGATATCAGGGAAGTTAAATCCTCAAAAAGCATTTTTCCAAGGCAAAATCAAAATTCAAGGAAACATGGGCTTAGCATTAAAATTAGTTGATTTGCAAAAACTCATGAGTCACAAAATAGCTGAGCTACGAGCAAAATTATAAAATTAGTATGTTGTCAACGGTTAACATTTTAAATTATTTTAAAAAAAATTTGTATTGTGAAACCAATCAATTGATGGTGTGGTTTGTTAATTTTTAAGATTATTATTTCATGAGGTTTAGGTTTAAATTTATATTTTAATTGGTTTTTATTCTTTTTAAATTTTTATGTGTTTTGTTAATTTTTACATTATTGCATTCCTTGTATTTTTTTTATATATTATCATTACTGTAGTTTAAACTATTATTTGGTATTTGAAATGAATAAAGTCTGTGATTTTTAAGGGAAAACCATAGGTGTTCTGTTAGGTATTAATATCATCTTTTATTTACTAACTACGCAAAAATGTATTTCATAAATAAATATTTTTTTTGATTCATTTATATCAAATTAAATTGTAATAAAAATCATTAAATAAGTTAAAATACTATGTTTAAATTATAAGTTTTCTCCATATACCTTAACCATATTGAAAATTAATTACCTAATCCTTCAGTGTACAAAAATTAAGTAATTACAACTTGAACCATACCAGTATAGATAGAAAAGAACTTGGTACTCGTCTAATATGCTACCTACCGCTATTTCGTTGATGTAGTAAGCTACCTACCGTAAAATGATACCTACTAAAAAATAATAATAATAATAATTTATTATTTTTACATCATCTCAGAAAACTTTTAATAAGTTGTGTTGCGTATATTATGGACCACCATCATTCTTCTTTTAATTGTTGGTTTAACATATCTGTTGCTCCTCGGGTTTTAATTCCGTATTTAATTTAAACATGTCTCCATATACACTCGATTGTTTGTGTTTATGCGCCCATTGTAGGATCAACAAAACACTTGGAATGATGGAATGTTTCATGATGATAACCTATATTTTGTAAGGTACTATATCAGGGGTCGGCAACTGGCGGACCGCGGAAGGCAAAACTCTGGACCCTGTCAACACATTGTGCTTACTTCATTAATCATTATGTATAAAGATTTGAAAAAGATTTTTTTCACTGGACCTCATTGATTCATCTTTAGGACTCCAATAGAAATTACTTGCCGACCCCTGTACTATATGCTCGCCATTGATCTGAATAAAATAATTAGTCCTAGTTCTATTTAATTTTGTATTATTGGTAATAAAGTTGCCTTATCTTTTTTTTCTACTTTAAAAAATCTTCGCTCTAGAACCTCATCAACTCAAATGTACTTTCCCACAATAAAATGAAATAAAATAAAAATAACTACGGTAGGTGGCATACTACACGCATACAGTTTTTTGGTAGATACCATTTTACGATAGGTAGCATATTAGACGAGTACCAAAAACTTGCCCAGTCTACAAATATATACATAACCACTAATCACACTTAGTGAAGAAGTACTTGCAATTGCTGTGCAACTCCAAATAGATCCTTGTTTTATTATAATAATTTATTAATAGGGAAGGTTGAATTAATTTTATAATTTGAATACAGTCAATTGTGTATAGTAATCATTATTCAGTTTGTTACAAACGAGTCTTAGGAATATAATTATTTATCAGAAGGCAATAGGTAATCTTTTGCTAAGACTATATTCCCATATTTTCACAAAAAACTATTTCAACGCTCAATCTATTGAGATTGATGATTTTTCTATTGGTTCGGACAATATCAGGCAGGAGTGCTAGTACCTATAATAGTATGTATTTGTATAAATTATACCATATTTTATTATTATTATTTTTATTAACTTTTGAGTTTTGATTCAATATTTTATATTTATACTTAGAATTGTATGAATAAGATTGTGTTATAAAATTACAATAGCTTGAAATACTAATCTAAGTATACACAGAATGGCTCATTGATCGCGGGATTGTCTAATGCAATTTGTGTAAGTACTATTCAAAACATATTGAATGTTCAATGTGGTTTGATTACAGAGGTTATAATTTGTAACCAAAGATCAAATAATATAAAAATGAGAAAATTGTTTGAAGCAACCATAGAAAACAATATTAATAATAATGAATATATATATTTTAAACCCTAGAATACTTTAAGCAAGTATATATTTATCATTGTTTATTGTTGGAAAGAAATTAAAGATTTTTACAATATAGATGGTAATATTAATATTAAATCATGATTAATAAGCAAATTTAAAAAATGTATAAAAACTTTCCACCTTTCTGACCCATAAGAGTTTGTTTAACTACATAGCCCAAAGTACAAGGATTAACATCAGTTTAATTTAATCGTTTGAAAAAAAACTGATGTTAAATTCTTTTACAGTGGATTCAACTCAATTATTCATTAATTATGCATCTAAGATCTAAACCAAAAACGTATTGAATATTTGATTTCATTATAAGATTAAAATAAGGAAATAATATAATTCCAAACTTCAAACTCATCAACAGTTATTTCTGCAATTTGAATGTGCATAATATGATGCAAATAAATAATAATAATATATTAGAGACCATCAAATTACTCCAATTATGAAAAAGATGTATGAACATTTTTAGTATCAATTGATGATCATAATATTTTAATTATTTTATCAATTCGTTATGAAATTTTTTAATAATAACATTTGTATAAATCACTATGAGTAGCTTTCACTATTCTTGTTAGTTCAGTAGCCTGTGAAATGTAATTTTCTTCAATGTGACAAATACAAAATTGCTTAAGAACAACAATGAAACAGTAAGAGCACTTTTAAATTTATTAACATTGAATATAGAAAGAGAGTAAAGGACATAATCACAAGACTAATAGTCTGAAATCTAACGTAATTGTTATACATTTTTCAACAACAAATACGCACATTTAATAATATTGTATTACAAAATGCAAAGATATATGGTGGTAGGTGACACTTTTGGATTTTGGTATCTGGTTATTCTCGTGGATAAGCTGTATTATATATTTAATACTATTTTGTACGATGCTTGACCGCTAATATACACTCATATACCTAATTGTATTTTTTAAATATAAACTAAATAACTCAGTCCAAGATATATTACATATTATTTGGTACAATGAATTTACATATTGATATTATGTACTTTATAATATTATTTAATGTATGATAAATGATAATAGTTTAATAGTTAAATTTGTAAATTTCCTTTTTATCAGTGTGTCTAATTTATTTTGTTGTTTTGTGATTAATTGTTTGTTTAAATTATTTAATCTAATGTATGTCCGTGTTCTAATTAAGCAATGTATTACTTCATCAGGTACATTAAATTTCTCAATTTTTGGTTTAGTGATCTTAAATAATGTTTTAAAAACATATGGGGATTTTGATATTTTCACCATATAGTAATCTAAATTCATTTTCTATTTGCAGGACAGCTTTGAACAAATTTTCTGATGGTATTGTTAAGTGCCCTTTAGATATATGGGTTGTCTAGCTTTTTTTACATTACAATTTGTTTGAGATAAATGAGAATATTTATTTGAATACCAATTAGCAACATAACCAGCAATGTATTGAGCACACCCTTCTTCGATGTCATCAAATACTGATTTTTCACAATTTTCAGTGTCAATCTAAAACAATACATTAGCCATGTAAAAGTAATACAAATTAAAAGCAAGTACCTAGATATTATAATAAAGGGAAACTGAAGTATTTATAAAATTACTACAAATTGTTTTAGCAGCTGAAGATTAGATTCTGAAACAGTAATTACATATTCTTGATATTGGCTTCGTTGTTAGCACAAATAGAAGAATTATTATTAAGAGATAATAATAATATTTGGGCGGTAAAACAATCATTTTCACCTAACAATTTATCTTCCATACTACATTGTGAATTAGTGTTTTCGGTAAATATTATATTGGAATGCTTGCCTAATATATACCATCTTAGACTATAAATTATAATGTATAACAAATTAATGACATATTAGTTACATAATAATAACATTAATTTAAATTTCTTTTTATTTAAGAATCACCAGTATTTGAAGTCTAAAGGTATGATGTTGTTACAAGCACTTCCAGCCATGCCCTTTAAAAAGCTAAACAAATGTTCTAGTATTCAATTTCCTGGTTAAAATGTATTCCAATGCATAGTGTTTTCTTAAATCAACTATATAGTCATGGTCCGTACGGTGTGTATTAGGCCTTATCCCAAAGTAATATCTTTTTTAATTTGTTCATACTACACTTTGTCATTGTCTATTGAATGCTATTGACCATATAAATTTATTAAAATACATTTAAGTATCTATATATAGTAATATTTTTGTCCTACTATTACTGCGTTGCATTTATATGCAGTAGTAAATGCGCATTGAGTTAATTTACATTAGAGAGCGGGTTTATATGCACTTAAAAGTTAAAATATCAAGATTAGATGTTGAATAAAATTACAAGTTAATGCGAATGTTTTTAGTCCATGCTTTATACTTTGAATTCCACAACTAAAATAATTATAATTTGACATTTTAAAATTCCCGCTAAAATATTAATTTGCGTTAAAGCGTTTACATGCATTTCTTAATCCCGGAGTAAGAGTTAATTCGATTTGATGAATCGAATTAAATAATAAATGCTCATCAGTTTAATGCGAATAAAAAATGTGTTTATATGCACCTAACTCTCGGACTAGCTCAATGGGCATTTAGTTAATGCGCATTAACTGCTGCATATAAACGTAGTATATTTTAAAAGTAGATACATACAGTTTTTGAATTAATCAAGATCAGTTTGCTGTGTTTTTAATTCAATTCAAGACATAATATAAATACTACTGTTACAGATGTCTCAAAATGTTATAAATAAAACTCAGTGCTTTGTTAGTATAATGCACTTAGTCACTTCTGTGCACCCTTAGTCTCTAGTTCATTACCAAAGTCTTCTAATCCCATGTAGGTTGGGGTTTGACTGTTAACACTTAAGCTTTTCCTTAAATGAACTTCATCTAAAACTATTATGCCTTGTCTCTATACATAAACTTAGTTGATACTAACCATATATATATATATTTAAAATACCTATATTAACATTTAAAATCATAATTACAACATTTTTTTACTTTGAAAATTCATCATTAATTTACATCATACACAAATTTTTTTTTGTGTATTAGACATTAGTACATTTATTACATAATTGAAAAGAACGCCACAGCCGTATTAATTGTCACAAAATTAGTGAATAGACAATAGACATATTATAAAACTTAACTGATGTTTTGATTTTAAATTAAGTTATAAGTACCTATGTAAAATATTACAATAAATTTAAAATAATAAAAAGAACTATTTCAAGAAAACACAATGTTGTTACCTTTAATCAGGGCCTAAAATAGTGTGCAGTACAACACTGTTAGTGTAGTACAAAATTTGAATAGTGCAGTACAAAATGAAAAAGTGTGTTGATTATTTTAGTGTTATGTTGATAATTCCGTCAATTAACCATATAGTTAAAACTTTTATATTTAAATAAACTTTGATATATTAATATTCATATATAATATGTGATAATACCATTGAAAAATACTGATAATACCACAATGTATATTTAAGCAATGCTATATGCTATAAAGGTTTATGATACTACAAATTTGCTAGACCAAACCGGTGTAAATTTCCCCTTAAAAAGTGAGCCGGTGTGGTTTTATCCGACCATCATAATGAGGTGGTCGAGTAATACCGATCGAGATTTGTCGCCACCTTATTTTAATATTTCTCCTCAATAGGCATTCCTTTATCACATATTACATGTTATCACAATCACTTATAAATTATAATTAATTCAATTTTACATATTATTTTAAAATTAGTTAAAATAAGTTAATATCATTAAGGTTTTGGAGTAAGCAAAGTTGTAAGTAGTAGTAATTAACAATTAACTTAATACTCTAATTAGTTTATTTCGATAAAAATATGATTTAACAAATAATATTAACCTTGGAAAAATTCAGTTTTAAACTTTAAAATATAATTTTATGTTCTACTTTTAATTATTTTATCCAGGTGACAGGTGTAATATTATGTTGAATTTTCAAATAATAAAATTTTTTTAACTTATATTTTATTTTTAGACAGAGAGAACTCATATTAAATTAAGTGAAATTATAAAATAGTGTAGTACGAAGCTTCATTTATTTTAGGCCCTGCCTTTAATAATATATTAATCATAACTAATATTAAAACCAACAAAACTTACAAAACTAAATATTAACTACTAAATGTAAAATTTCCACAGACTTTTTAGTTGTTACAATGTTACACATTTGTCAACTATTAATTGTACTTACACAAAAATGCAGATGTGGGGTCCTTACTTCTCTTATAAGCAAATAAGAAATAAGATATGTAGTCTACATTGTAGACAATTTTAAACCAATAAATGATTATTCTTAACAGAGCCATTTACTTTAATAATTTTGGGTTAATTAAACAGTTTTTCATTAAACAGAAAATAAATTAGTATTCAAATTAATAATTTGATTTTAATTATAAATAAATTTATAACGAATAACTTTTTTTTTTTATTATTATTATTAAAAAACAATTTAATATAATTATATTTTATAGTCAAACATACAATATATACAAACAGTGTCGGCGCCAGGATTTTTTTTTAAGTAGGGCCACAAAAAATGAAAAATGAGTATATTATAATGTCTAAGGATAGGCCAGTGGTAGGGCTTGGCATTTTCAAGTAGGACCATGGCCCATGACTCTACCTTGCCCGTCTTTGGAGCCACCATTGTCAAAACTTAATACTTTTAAAAAATACTAAATATGCATACACTTATGCGCTTAGAAAAGAAAAAATATGCTTTAAAAAAATGGACTTGCGTTTTTGTTTCTATACAAAATTTTTATTTGTACAAATATTTTATTGAACTAAAAATAATTAGTAAAAAGTAAAATAATAAATTCTGATTTTTAATTTTTTATCAAAATTAAAAAAATTAAATTCATTAAAAACTTTAAAAATGTTCATTGAATAAAATAAATCTATTTGCTGAATGTTTCTGTGTGATTTTATATAACCGAAATTTATAAATAAAAATCAGAAATACTACCTGGTGCCCAATTAAAAAGTATTTAAATTAAATTGCTTAGGTTTAATTCTGTTCTTACCATTAAAGTGTTGCATTGGACTACTAAGCTATTAACCAAGTACCCCATACAGTTAATATTGGCTCTTATGGATTTTGGATTATTACTAGACTCACTTCATGTCTTCACATAACTTGCTACAAAACAGAATACTTCCATCGGTTTTAATGTTTTAAATATATCCGTACGACAGTACCACATCCTAACACAAAACTTTTCAAACGACTTGTCGCAGAATGTTTAGCTTTTAGCGTAATGGCCGTAATGAAATTAAAATAATCTAATTGAAGTAATTAAACTAGAAATAACATCGTATAATCTAAACGGTATAGAACTATAGACAACACGGACGTCGGACATATTAAATGAAACTGATAATATTTACGTCATATGGCTAAGTTTATCAATGCCGTCATTGCCATCAACAATAATCATTGAATTATTTTTCTAGAAAAGTATTTATAGAAAATAATCGTAGCTGCTTCTAGTCTCTAGTGTATAATAAACGTATTTTAAATATAGTTACAAATAATAGCTATAATTATATATTGGTTAATACAAGGAAAACATCATTTTTTTATGTCAAACAGAAATTTTGAAAAATATAATACAAGAATAAAGTAAGAAATGTCAATATGATTGTAATTATTTTTTTGTTTTATTTATGAATTGTCAAACCTTTTGATCATAAATTATAAAATATGCTCTAAAAAATTGTGAAATTAAAAAATATTATGCTCTAAATTCTAAAAATCGCTAAATACTATGCATTATAATTATAAATGTTTGATATTTTGTTCGTAGTATCTTGAAATGGATTTCTAGCTCACTAAGCAATAAATCTAATAGTCCAAAAAAACAACTTCCGAGCACTAAATTAAAATTAACACTAATATTTTAATATTTATTTGAGATAAATTCGGTACCAAAATTCCATTATTAAATATACGTACATTATTCAAAGAATATAAATAGCCATATAAGCTGCTTATAAATCTCATGAAAAAAATGCCATTTATTTGTATTAATCAATTTTTAGCCAAAAATGTAATCGGTAAAATATAGTAATGACCAGGACTCGGAACTTCATGAATTTGGATATTATTGCATATTTTGGGTTTTTTATTTTAATTTCATTAACGATTAATAATAAAAATTCAAAATATTAATGAAAAATTTTCATTTCTGACGCGTTCTAAATTAATTTTATTTAGGTATATGATTTCGTTTGCAATAAAGCCGATAAGTCGATAATCGATAACGTGACTCCGTATTTCATTAGAGAAAAATGAATAGAAAAATGTTGGTCTTCTTATGCTAAAGAAAATTAAAAACATTCTTAATGGTGAATTAATTGACATGAAAGACTTACCAGAAGACTTGGATATTAATGATCTGACGTATTTTAAATATGCCACAATCACATCGAGAAACGTAGAAACATCATTTCCCGCCTATAAAATTTTACTATAATAGATAATAGAAGATCTTTCAAAGTCGAGAACATCAAAAAACATTTAAGAGGCCGTTCTGGTAGCGAAAAATCGACCGTAAAAACATGGTTTCGTACTTCCCATTTTCCTCAGCTATCGATAGTCGTAGAAACATGATTTATACACCAAAATAAACTTGAGAAGTTCTTCTAGATGACCTCGTTCCAGATTTTTGAATTTTTTTTCAAACCAAAGATATTTGTATTTAAAATTTTCAAAATTTTTAAATTTTTTAAAAAATCATATAAAATAGAAAAAAAAAGATATCAAAAAAGTGGAACGCAGTCCTCTAGAGGAACTTCTCAAGTTTATTTTGGTGTTTAAATTATGTTTCTACGACTAACGAGAGCTGAAGAAAATGGGAAGTACAAAAACATGTTTTTGGTTAAAAAAATCATAAATTTACAGTCGTCATGTGCTGCTCTGCTAAGTATAGCGGCAGCGTTCGAGTACAATGTTCATACCACCACCCCGCGCGCGACTGTTTTTTAAATAATTATTGTCAATACGATAACAATAATTTTGGTGACCGAATAATATTTTAACCGATATCGAATTTTATATTTCGTGTATTATTATTCTGCACGCCGTATTAAATATCTCACGTCATCATAAAATTATTATAATTTGTTTAATAAAAGTACAATTTGAATAATTATTTTTATAAACTTGAAGAGAATTTGATGATTTAGTTAACGCTGAACCACATATGAAAAAAAATTATGAAATTTAAATCGATATAACAAAAAAATAACACCTCAGGTACCTACAATCTGCACGGTTACATATGAATAAATAATAGCCTGTTGAATAAAGTGACAAACGTAATCAATATACTTTCGATATAACTCGATAACTTATAATAGTCTAAATAATAAGTGATTTAAATCCCTAATTATACTAATTATTTACATAAATCAGTCAAATACTGTAATTATTTTTAATTAGTAGGTACGTCTATTACAGATTATTTATTTATTAAATTTAATACTTACAAATAAACAAATTGAAGACAATTCAAAATATGACAAAACTAGTTGACACCAATATACATTTATTTTTTTTAAATTATTAATTAAATAATTATATTTACAACCAATATAATATACTATAAGTACATTTGATACGGGGATGAGAAGCACTCGAGTACAAAATAAATCGTCAAATCGTATAAAATATTAAAATAATAAAGCTAGGTATAATATATCAGAATATTATACGTATACCATAATATGATAATATATAGTAGTAATTACTAATTATTGTTATAATATATTTTTTTTTAAATATTAGAAACTGTTTTATTTATTTTTCATTTATTACTTTAATTTTTTAATTTTTGCTTTTTTTGTTTTTATATTTTCCAAAATATGTTGAGGATATAAAATTTTGAAAATTACCAAAAAATGTGTACCTATTTAGATACCTATCTCCTCCCAAAAACTCCATACCAATCTGAAGTCACTGGACTTAAAAAAAAAAGAATATTTTAGAATATTAATAAATGTTATATTGTAATTCACATTGACTTATTTTATTGGCTTTTGGTAATTTTTTTTTTTTAGAGTAATAATAAGTATCACATATGAAAATTTAGTTAGGACAGTTAGGTACAAACTATAAATTCTTCGAAAACCAAATACAATATACAAATTAAACTTCATAGAAAATATAAACAAGTTAATTTGGAATATTTAACTGTGCAATAAATATAAATTGATTAAATTAAAATTGAATTACTTTTTACAAAATATTAATAATCATACAATTTATTATAAAAAAATACTTAGACACAATTTTTTTTTTTAATATGTATTTGAAGTTAAGCTCTACACAGGGCCGTTTTCAGCCTTTTTGAGGCCCTGGTCAGTGAATTTATTTAATTTAATTTATTCGCTAAGTAAAAATGCTTAAACAATTTAAAACAATGCTCTTTATAAGTTATTTATTTCTCAACTACGAAATATCAAAAAATGTATTTTCAGAATTTTTTTACTAGTGTTTTAAGTTAGTATTTTGATAAAATTCATTAAAATCTCAAAAATGTAAAAACTATTTCATTAGAAATTCATAAAAATTTGTATTTTTAAACCTAAGATTTGAAAATGTAATACAAGGACACAAGGTTTTCTTTAAGTTTTTCAGCTTTTAAAATAAATTCTACCAGAAAACTAAATTAATTTTTTTATGATTATTTGAAGTTAACAAATTTATAACATTAGATATTCACCCATGAAATAATTATTTCTTCGCAAACAATTTTGATATTTTGTAATACTCATTTTTTTAAATAAATAATACTCGTAAATAAACAAAATAACAGTAGGTATATGTACTTGAAATTTTCACCACATGTTTATATTATTATTTTTATTATAAAATACAGTTTTCAAAATAATTTAACTTATTTAGAGCTACTTATATAGGTATGACAAATATTCATCTATTTAATTTTTTGACCTTAAAATTGTGCCTTAAGGCTTGAATTAAAATAAAAATAAATTCAATTATATAATACTTATTTAATTATTAAAAAAAATATTCATGTTTTATAAAAATATTGTTTTGGATACGAATTGCAAAAATGTCCTCATTCAAGAACTCAAATTTTTTTTTTTTATATCGGTTTTTGTTTTTGATAGATTCATTTTACGTACGGAGATGATTTGTCAGTCTAGAATAATTAGTATAGGATATATTATATGATAACTTATATTTAAATAATTGTGATATATTATTATTTTACTTGATTTCGTAAACAAATTAATTTCATATGCTCATAAAATTTTTTCTATATTGACGTTGGAATTTTTTTTTATAGTAATTTGAAGAAAAAGTTATGGATAATCTTGTGTTGGATTTTTTTAACCTTAGATACAAATTACAAAAATTTTATGAATTTTCAACTTCAAAATGCCTTGCAAATGTTCGCAATTTCGATATATTTTGTAAATATTTGAACTTTTAATGCTTATAAGCAAAAATTGTGACTAATGATTTTTGCTTTTTTTTTTTACTACCATAAGAACAACTTATAATAAACCTAAAGTGTGACAAAATTAAATTAGTATACCTAACAGCAATTCGTGTTTACTGTTTACTTGCTTACGCTTACATATCTACTTAGATTTATAACTGTAAATAAATAAAACGACAAACATAATCGTAATACGTTATGAGTTTTTTAAGATGTATAAACAATTTACAATTTTAAAATAATCATAACTCGCTTTAAAATAAAAAATATAATATAACGCTTATGAAATGCCCTAGATAATGTTCTTATCTTTAAATTCTATAATAGGTCATTTTACTCTAATTTGAGAAATTAATATGGTTTTAGTCATTTTTGTGAACGTAAAATTTGCTATGTTGCGCGTGGGTTAGAGAGAGATAACAAATACTATGCTGGCATCCTCTTAATAATCCAGTGCAACACAAGTAAGCACATAATTAGAATTATAAAATAATGATTATTTTTGTATGCATAAAAATAATATGCCTGAGTGTGGAAATTAATTTAAT
This sequence comes from Rhopalosiphum padi, assembly GCF_020882245.1. Taxonomy (NCBI): domain Eukaryota; kingdom Metazoa; phylum Arthropoda; class Insecta; order Hemiptera; family Aphididae; genus Rhopalosiphum; species Rhopalosiphum padi. Next base: position 33,766,502 of record NC_083599.1, read on the forward strand.
TAATTTTAATTGCTCGATATAGAATAAGATGCTGAATGTTAAAAAAATCCAAAGAGGTCATTAGATCAATAGTTTGGCCCTATTTTTTAAATTAATTTAAATTTTTTTCAAATAAACACATATTTAAGCGTATATTTCGATATTTTATTATGCATATGTATGCGCATAATTTTATGATTTTAAGTGCATAAAGTCCCAAGCCCTGGATTAATGATATTTACACGGAAGATTTATGAGGTACGTTTCCCCAGCCCCCCCCCCCAAGACTTGTTTTTTTTTTTGTTTAACCATACCAATCGATTGTAGCCGGTTTGTATTGGGTTGTAATCATATTTTTTTCGTTTGTAGAGACTTAGTTTTTTTTTAAAATCAAAATTTTGGTGGGGGGCTGGGGAAATCCCTTAAGTTTGAATTTCGAATTTTTTTTACCAATCGCTTGTAACTTATGAAAAGATTTTAAAGCAAGTTATTTAAAAAATCACCATCATCATTGGATAGTTATTAATTACTTACTTTTTAAATGCTGTTCTATGATGAATTATAAATATATTATGTAGGTACCTAATCAAAATAATTAATATTTATTTGTAGCTAAGTATTATTAGCCACTAGGGTTTGATTTATTTAAATTACCTACTATCTCATGTGATATTGTACAATTCATTTGATCGAAAAAAATATTAGTCAAATTAAATCATTATAACTTTTACTATTACGTTGATTTTACATTTTACATTTATTATTGATACAAAATCACTGCAGGCTTAGGTTATATAGGGGGTCGCAAAGTTTTAATATTTTGTATACTTATTATTCTTAATGCATATTGTAAATTTTGCAATTTAATATAATTTTAATTTAATTTAATATTTATTGTATAATTATACTTTTGTTTCAGACAAACAATAAGTAAGTTAGTTTTTTTTTTTACGAAATTAATTTTTGTTTCATACATTGTATCAAATATGACTATAAAAACAACATACCAGCATTTTTTAATAGCTACTAGCTACTACATTGTGGCCTTTTTTAATTCAGTTCATTTATGATTTATAAATGTTTGTAATATATTTTATCAGTTATTTTAATTCAGTTTATTGATTCGTGTTTCCTTATTGGAATTTATTATGTCGTATATTATATATAATATATTATATAGTATCTTTAATCCTTGTGCTAGTTGAAAAATATTTTTACCGCATTGATATATACATTTACTTTCCAAAATATAGACTCTATTGTTATTTATATTGAGAATCCTTATTATATTCACATATTTAATGATCTAAAAATATAGTGTATTAATTTTATCCACTGATTTATTTTATAATAACAAAACGCGACTTGTTATCAAAAATAATTCATTCCACATTCAGCCTCCTGTATTATATGCATATAAGTTGTTCATTCCTATTGATGTAAAAATGCCGAAAAAGGAGTATTACCACGTGAGGTTATTATTGAAGGTGTCGTGATTTATAAAGATAAGTGGATCAAAGACTTTGGATCGGGTAATAGTAAGTACCACTAAATTATGTTTTATTAATATTAAGAACATGCCTATTATTACTGTGTCTATGAATCTAATATTTTATAATTTACATGCTCTGTATTTAGTCATCTATTAGATGTAAACCGAACAATACATATTATTTTAAATGCAATTCCATTAATAATTCTAATATTGGTTGAAAAACATAATATGATAACATTTAATATTTTAACGGAACGTTTTTAATTTAAACTAAGCAGTATTTGTGTTAATTTCAGTATTTGTATAGTATTGTAGATTTGTAGAGTTTATTCACACATTTGGTTTTATTTATTTATAATTATCACTAAAATGCTGGTTTGCGACTATATTATAATATAATAATTTAAGATGTATAAAATGTTTATAGTATAAAGAGAAACTGTCTTTTTCGTAATATTACCAAATTTATGTTTAACATAATAGAGGATAACATTATCTGGAAAATCTGCTCTTAGCGGTACGAGGCATTTCAACGACATGGTATCGGTTGCCATTCCTATATAATGCGACCATCCCGATTAGCCACGTATCGATAAAAATAGCACCGTCTCAACCACAATAATATATTGTACCGAATATTTTCATCAATATTAATTAAGTATCTAAGCTAAAATAAGGAAATGGCACTTATTGATATTCTAATGTAATACGAATGAATTAAACTGTTCACATGTATTATTTTGGAGTTTCACCGGCATACGTTTGTTGTGTTTTGCACACAAATCTCACGATCAGGGAAGCGAACTTTTTGTTCTCACTTCACATTTTCCTTTATAACAGTAAGAAGAACTTAGTAGGAACGTTGAATTTAAATTTAAATTCTTAAAAATTAAAATATAAAATGTTATATATTTTTTGTACAAAATAATGTGCACATTTTCGTGATATTAACAAATCTTTGATCAAATTTGACATTTTAAAGCTTATAAAAAAAATAGTATTTTAAGAATTTTAAATATCTAGCTCTAAAGAAGTAACTTATGTAGAACTTAATATTAAATTATTTACAAGCTTTTTTAACAAGGAAAAAAATTTAATCAATCATAAACTATAGGTACAAAAAAATGTCAATAATTTATTATAAAATTTCAAGTGCCTATGAACGGATCAAAAATGTGTCTGAATACTTTGAAAACTTTTATATAACTTTTAATATGACTCAATATCATATTAACGTCAAAACTGGTTAATATAATTTTAATTGTGAAGTAACTAAAACTATCTGATGAAAAATGGTGAATAATTTAATAAAATAAAATACAATTTTAATACTTAAAATAAAGGGGAAAATATGCTAAACTTTTTATAATTATTACCAACAAACAAAATTCCGAAAATCATTATATACAAATACACAATTTTTAAGTCTTAGGTTGTAGAATGTATAAAGTTATGAGTTTTTATTTAAAAAAAAAAATAAGTTATTCATATTATGCTTATAAAATACATTTGTGAATTTACTATAATATTTTTTTTCGATTTTCAGTAAAAACAATTTATGAAATATTAATAGATTTTAAAGAATTTTTATTTGGTAAGATAACTTATTATTCTTATAAAATAAAAATAACTAAAAAAATCGGGTAAATGAGTGTCATTCTATTGAACAGTAGGTTACAAGTATGTGGCTGTAATGGATGGTGTTAAATTTAAATTCAATGATATAAAATCATTGTATATGAAAAACGATTATGAGCAAAGAAAATCTGTCATTACTATTCTTAGTAATAGTATTATTATTACTTACTACTTAGTACCTATATTTGATGATATTATTGTTATTTAAGTAATTTTTTTTACTGTTAGGAATTAGTACTACCATAAGTAAACAACATTTTTGCTAAAAAAAAGTTACATTTGAAATTGTTATTGTAAGCATATTGTATACACTATACAGTATAATAATATACTCTAAAATGTACATGAACCACGAATAATATTTTTAAATTACAACAAAATAACTAAAATTGATATTCTTATGTATCTATTATGTAATTTCATACAAATTTGAACTTAAAATGTCTATAAAAAATAACTGTTGATACATTTTTTTAGATTTCTTGGTTACAGTATGAACTATTTATGAGAATCGTAATTTTTTTAATTCAACCTGGTATTTTTTTAATCTAATTTAGATTTTTTTAGATTTTTTTAAATTGTTTTATTCAAGTATGATTTTTTATTCAACAATAACTTAAATTTGTCAGTATTTAGTTATTTATCTTCAATCAAAGCCATTTCAATTAATATTCTCTCGAGTAATGACTAAATCTATTTTTTAAGGTATTTTTCCATGCATTTAATAAACAACACTAAATAAATAGAAAATTCTAATTTCCATAAAAAAAATTCTAAATTTAAAAAATATTTTAACGAGATTATTTATAGATTAGAATTTTCTATTTATTTAGGGTTTTTTATTCAATACAGAATGTTTTTTTATGAATATACACTATTAATATTACATTTTTTATTAATTTTAACTTTTTATGAAATAATAAATATTTTAATTACTTAATATTTTTGCTAAATTTAGCATTTCTTATTTAACATTTATCTTATCGGCATACCTACTCAGTTTTTTTTTACAAATATTATAATTTTTATAATTTAGTGTTTATATTAAGTTCATTTTTATTAATTTAGGTTACTTACACAGTTACACGTATAATACCAGAGTTGCCGACAATTTATGATAAAACAGAATGTACTGATTCAAAATATTATAAAAACCCGATACCAGTACTCCCATATAACATATATTTATGATGGTAACTTCAATGGACTTGAAAAATTTATTTATGAACGTACTTGTGTCAGTAGCAGTATTTGCGTACATAGGAATGACAATAAGACTTGCACAAATATTAAAACATTAACACCATTTCTATCTAACCAACATTTATTTATAGAATTAATTCAAAATAACGAAGGTGAGTATGCAAATATGTATACTGTATACATATTATTTATAATAATATAAGTTTTAATGATAAATAATAATTTAATATTTAACATAATTTTAGAATTTACCAGTCAAAATCCGAGGACTACTGTATTTATAAAATTATCGGACATTCCTTCTCTACTTAGAATTCAAAATATTAATTATGAACTAAGAGGAATTTGTTCACTGACCAGCGATGTAAGTAGTGTTGATCACTATAAAGCATATTGTAGAAGAGTAAATAATAGTTGGGAAATATACGATGATTTGGCAGTAAAATCAATTCCAATTAAATGTGAAACAACTGTACAGTATGAATATTTATACTATACTATATTATATTAAGTAGTATGAAGAAAAATTATTATTTCAAACTTTTTTTTTAAAATGTAAACTTATTCTTTACTATGCATTTTGTTCTATAACAGTTCAAGGTATGTATTAATTTAATGGAAAAATATAATTTATAAAAAGATTTACATTTATATTTAATAAATACGATTTTATTAATTCGAAATTCGAACTTAAGGCATTTCCCCAGCCCCCCACCAAAATTTTGATTAAAAAAAAAACTAAGTCTATACAAACGAATAAAATATGATTACAAACCAATACAAATCGGTAACAATCGATTGGTATGGTTAAACAAAAAAAAACAAGTCTTGAGGGGGAGGCTGGGGAAATGTACGTACACCATAGCAAATTTGCGTTCAGCAGAACACATTTTATGATATTAGCTTTAATATTAAAGTAAATTTACCTATTATCAAATTTAAAGGGAAGAATATCATTTAGGAACTGTCATATGCTTTTATTGATGTTATTATTTTAAAGTGAGTTATGAACCTTTTAAATTTGTAAAGTCTCCAGAGACCCTCTAGCTCCACCTATGTACGGGCTACAGTATATACTATATACAACTCACTTAAGTAAGTGCTAAACATGTTAAATAAATATTGTTATTTATTATGTAAATTGTAATTTTTAAGATAAAATGTATGTTACTTTAATGGCGTGTATTCGTGTACAACAACTTTGGTAACTTAATACAACAAATACATTTATGGTAACAAATCGACAATAAAATGGTACCTACCTATTTATATAATATTAGTGTGGTGGAGATTAATATGCACACAGCGTCCTAGTCGTTAATTTAATAGCTAACTGCGACGATTAAAATAAATACATATTATCATTGAGTATAGATAGTATAGAGAAACAGTGCTCGATATTTTATGTTACGCTAGATTAGTTCAATGTCGCTGGCAATAGAGCGCGCTACCATTATAACAATATTATTTTATTAGGTGAAATAAAATAATAATAATAATAATAATAATTAATAAAATTACTTGTATAATGTTATTGTTTTACATAATAATTTATTTGAGATTTGACACGTTAGGCGCACCTGCTCTTCACTCAACGTTGCCAAATCGAACGATAACATGTTGCCATTTACGGACGTCTTAACACAAAATACATATCCAAATAAATTAAATTTTTAGTGATTGCTTAATAATAATAATATTATGTTATTAGGTGTATATTTTATTATTTATAAACATATTGTTTGGATGGGTGAGCATCTAAACATTTTTCTGACATTGTAGAAAATTGGCTTTTTGTCAATACAATTTTTTCAAAATTAATTTCGTATTTGATTTTAACTACTAATAAAACACATTTTTTTTTTGGATGGGTGACCGTCTCGAAAACTGAAAATCAACATTAATTAAAAAAATATCTATACTCAATGATATTATGTTAAACAATATTGAATTTTATTTTCAATATTATAAAATATGACTAATATGCGTATGAGTACTACAAATAACAATTAAATATGTTTTTTTTTCTTTAAAAATGACAAAATATGCATTTTAAATTTTCACTATTCTATAGTACGGGTTTCTAGCTTTTATCTATTATAAATCAAGTTATGGTAGAGAAAATTAAAATATATGAGTGAAAAGCCAAATAATGCAATTGATGCATTGAGTATATGCAATAAATATATAGATATGTATCCTAGTATATTCAAATTACTTCAAATTCTAGCAATAATCCTTGTATTGACTACGCCAAATGAAAGAAAATTTTCGATTTAAATTAATAAAAACATACCTACTTACATAATACTATTTCTGAAGTAAGTATTAACATTTTATTCACTAAAATATTTTTTTCTTTTTGTAAAATGTCTTTCTTTTTGAAATAAACTTAATGGTTTGGTAATGTTGTCCACTTACAGTAAAGATACTCTCTCATCTCATCAAATTTTGGATAAACTTATTAAAAAAAAAGACGATTAGATATTGTACATTTGTCATTTAGTACCATTTTAAATTAAAATATATATTATTTTTTTTTTAAATCAATTAAGTAGTTTTTTTCTTATTACAATTTTCTATGTATAAAATCTATTAATTGCTATTTCCTAATATCATTAACGTCAGTACCTATATAATTTAAGAAATGAAAAAAGTGTTGGACCTCCCAGAAAAAAGTCGAAAATACGCCACTGTTAGTCCACTATTATAGTCCGCACTTCTGATACTTTCTCGATGATACGTTAGTAATTTCGGTGATACTATACTTTACTTCTTTTTTTGGTAACTAACTGTGTTTCAAATTTATTTAAAAATTCCAAAGAGCCTTACTTTTTTATTTCGTTATAGGTATATTATACATTATACATTCGAATTAATCCTATATACCTATGTATAGTATTTTGTTTATAGATTATACGTCTTGACAATGCACGTAAACAGCAAAAATGAAAAAGACACCTAGTAAAATATGAAAAGAAAACGACATTTACGAGATTAATAGCTTACAATTTATATATTATATAACAAAATTAAAACTTTTAACATCAACGGTTTATAAATTATTATAACCCTGTGCACCTTGATTCAGACACACACACGACAATATGGATCTGTGCGTTTTAAATGTTGCCTATCCACGACTCCTGTCTTTAATGCTGATACATACAAATATACGATTTTATAAAAAATACGTGAATCTACGTCTCATCTCTCATACGTAATGTTATTGTAAGCGGTGTTGTGACTTATTTGGACAAATAAATATTTATATTCTATCTGTTCTAGATAAATAATTGCGAGTTATCTAAATAATTATCTAAAATAAAAAATTCAATTATTTAGGTAAATTTACCTAGATAAACACAACCGTATAAATAAAATAAAAATTGTTATTGTCAATGAAAAATGATTTATTTCATTATTAATCAATACGTAATATTACCTAAATAATTCTAAAAAAAATATTAAATACTACATGATATCAGATATAGTATAACATATAATTAATCTTTTTCGTAAGGGGCCCGGTGTTCAAATATAGGCAATTCCAAATTTATTTGGTGTTGATGACATACAGACGTAATGATGTCTGACGCTCGAGCCTTAGTATGAGTAGTAATAGTAGTATTAGTAAGAGTGACTGAGTAAGATGCTGTTTATAAATATTACATTTTAAATTTTATGTTTAAATTTGTCTTCCGACGAAGGGTATGATGTCAATTTGGTTACATTATTTTATAACAATATAAATGTTTATCGGGAAAATGCCGAAAATGGCACATTTATTGAACTTCTCAAATGACTCAATGGGTGGGATAAAAGTATCTATAAATAGTGAAATATTATTGTTCTTGAAAAAATTGGTTATAGTGTATATAGTATAGTAGACATAATAAAAATAATAATATCAATTATGTCTATGCCCTCAGCCAGCACAGTCAAATAAAGAACATTTAGTCAAATATTGTAGTCAAATCAGATTATACTTAATTTTTCTTTGTAGCGTCATGGATATTGTTACATTATCGTCTGTCGAATAAATATTCGACTTCTACAACGACAATAAATAAATAAGTACCTACGTAAAATAATATTGAGTTTTGTATTTAAAGTTTTTTTAGAAAATATTAAATATATTTATACTTGATAATTATGATTAAATTTAAAAAAAAAGGTAAATTAATTATAGATTTTATAATAAAATCTGATTTTGCAGCCAAAAAGAGAACGATATGTTTTAGCCGAAAAGAGTGACGCCTACATTCTATATATTATAGAAAAAACTCATTTCCTGAACGCTGGACGGCAAAATATAATTTTCCATCGTTACAACTGGAATCGAAAATTAGACTTTTGGTGACAAAAAATATTTATTTTTATATACTTTATACAATAAGTAACAAATATTAATATATTATAATACAGGCATACAGCATACAGCAAAACTCAAAAGGACAGTACAATATACGTATATATATATTATAATCACGAATAAAACAATATTGTACAGCACGTCGTCTGGTATAGTGTCTTATGTGCGTGTACCATCATGTGTGTGCCCCATGTGGTGATGACAATATAATATACTTGATATATTTTATTGAAAATACGTGAGGATAACATAGAGTTGTGCGACTTGACCGTTGTAAAAATTTAACATAATATGTGATATAATATATGGTTGCTATTATTCTAGCATTTGACAAAAGACTGGATGATGAGAAATTGTAGGACTGTCGGTAGATATATTTAGCTTATAAACATTCTGTTAAAATACTAAATATGTTTTCAATAATACATTGTATTCCGGTATTCATAAAATATCTGTCTGAAAGAATATCGAATACAAAGAAAAAAGAAAAAAATAATAACGATCTTCTTTTAAACTATTCGGACGATTTACACAAAGACCACCGGTGGTGAAGTGAAAATTGTATAATGTGTTCACTATTGGTCACTTTGTATAGATAAACCTTAATTTATTATAAGTGTTTCGTATTCATAATGAAGAATGAATGGTACTGCAGGGATGGAATGGCTTAACGGGATATCGGGAAAAATCTGGGTGGCCTGAAGTATAGATGGAAATAAATTAAAATACCTAATATAGAGTAATGTAAGAATCATATTTATCGATACACGAGAACGAAATCATATTAAGAGGACGTTATAACCGCGTGTGTTGTCTGTCATACTAATGTACATCAAAGCAAATTTGCGTTCATGCAGAGCACATTTTGTAATGTTAGCTTTAATATTAGAGCTTTAATGTTATAGCAATATAAAATATTACGACTTTAAAAAATGCACAACTCACTTTAAAATTATAAGATCAATAAAAGTATATGACATTTCCTAGATAATATTCTTACCTTTAAATTTGATAATAGGTAAATTTACTCTAATATTAAAGCTAACATATTTTTCATATTGTAACATGTATGTAAGACATAGCAAATTTTCGTTCATCAGTTTCAATAGTGTGCTGTTAGTTTTGATATTAGATTGGACTGACCTATAAATTATTATACAATTTTAAGGTAAGATTACCACCTAGGGCCCCAGGTAGCATTTCATTGATATTATTATTTTTAAGTAAGTTATGATCATTTTAAAATGTACAGTTTCATATAACATATTGTTAAGATAGTGAAAGTTCTGATGACGAAGAAGATTCAAATTCATATAAAATAAAGCCACGCAAAAGTTATCAAAATTGTCCTCTTTGTTGTTAATTAAAAATCGTTTATTTTCTAACACATATGCAACTTTAATGTTGGTATATCAGTTCTTATATTGACATTACCCGTAACACAAGTCCAGTGTAAAAGATCATTTTTAAAGCAAAAGTATTTAAAAAACCAAACCAACTAAGGAGTACGATGAGCTATGATTCTATGAATAACTTTCATGTGTGTCCAGAGAAAAAAAATACTAATCGAATTTAACAATAACAAAATAATAAAATCTGTCGGAGTTGGAGAAAAAAAGTAAATAATAATTAAACAAATTATGACTATAAGTAAAACAAATAAAGTTAAAAATAAAATCTAAAATAGTTTGTTCATAATAAGTTGGTGTAGATATTTGTTTTAATTTTATTAGAACATAATATTAAATATGTTATAAAAAACAATTACAGATTAATGTAATTTGGTTTATATATATTTTAAATTTCAGTTTTAAAGTTTTGTTATATCAATAAAATTAATTTGCAATATATTTTAATATGTGTTATTTATCTATATATATTTACATATAAAATTCATTACATAAATTAATAAAATAAAATATCTATTCAAGAGATAAAAACGTTGAGTGGTCAGAAGGAAATTAATTTTTCTGGCCTAAATTTTATTTCCACTCTACCCCCGGATGGTAGGCACATTTTCAAATAAAAAATATATTGCTGAGTAAAGTAGTAAATACTTTTAATTTTTAATTTATGATGTATCGAGAATACTCCTATATAGAGAACTTATATCAATATAAGTCGTGTATATTTGACGTTTATAAATTATAATAGATAAAAAGAATAAAAAAATTATTTTAGTGAACTGTATATAAATAAATATTAAATTTCATTTATTTCGATTATTTCAACCATCGAGTGGTGCAATTTCACGAGAGCGAATGTAAGTTTTTATACGAGAGGCGATTGTAAATTACGCCAGTATTATTTTCTTACCTACTCACACGTCCGTGCGATGACATACGTCAAAATTGCTAAAATTGATACTAGCTTAATGGTTATTACAATTATTTATTATGATTATTCAGATTATTTAACGTAATGGTAAACGGACAGTTTGTAGTATCTATTGTTTGATTTGCATATCGCGGACACTTTGTAATAAGGTACATAATATGTATTATTGTAAGTTCCTACACGGTAAAAAATAGGTAGGTACATAATATATGTAAGTTTGGATAAAACACGATTGTGTACATTCGTTATTATCGGTGATGCTTTTTCAAGCCACGTACGATTTTGTCTGATTTTTAACTACACGATTGCGTACGATGTTTTTTTTTATCGCTTTTACTACCTATGTATATAGTTAATTATATCAAATATTATATAAAATATAACGAAATTTCGTTATCTTTTTTATATTATACGATATTTTCTGCTTGGAGAGTTTCAGTCGATTGTTGATGGTTGTAGTGCGTTGAACGTGTGTACTGTGTATATTATAATACCGACGTCTAGTAACATGAAAAGTGCAATTAAACTTATACAATCCGAAAAAGGAAAACAGTTAGTTCTTTTAGATTTTAATAAGTATATGCATATAAGAACACGTAAAGACGGAATGCATAAATGGCTTTGTACAGTTAGAACGTGTTACGCAAGCATAGTTACTGATGCGCATAAGACTTCAATTGTAAGTATTATTGGTAAACACACACATGAACCTATTTCTGATGTGAAAATACAACGACAAATATTGCGGGAAAATTGTAAAAGTCGAGTAGAAGATGGAATTTTAACACGACCTATCCAAATTATTAGACAAGAACTAATGAAGAATGTAAGTTGTAATTTCGAAATGAAAGACATTCTTTCAGTTCGAAAAGCTATGTATGTTAAGAGAAAAAAATTGTACTCCCAATGTCCGAGTTCATTAAATGATGCCACACCTACGTCAGTTACAGAAGATGAAAAATAACAATTGTTGTATACTCGTAGAAGAAAATTTTGTTCATGTTTCGACTGAAAAAAATTTAGTTTGTCTTATAACAAATAAAGAAAATTTGCAGTTTATGATGAACTGTTCAGAGCTATTCACAGATAGTACATTTCAATACGCACAAAAAACTTCTATCAACTTTATACTACAAATTTTTTTATAAATTATTATAGAACTATGTTACGTATAATATTACTAGAACCCATGTTTTCGATATTTTTATTAGCTTATAAATGCGTATAATACGATGAAATTAATAAATTTGACAACGTTGCATACAATTTCATACGCAATCGTGTTAATTTTTTTTACCTTTAACCCATCTACAAACATACGCAATCGTGTTCCCAAAAAGGACAAAGGTACACAATCGTGTTCTACCGCAAGCTTCTATACGTTAAAAAAAGGTACGTATGTAAGTTCCTGTACTATGTATATTGTTATAAATAATTATTCTGCAATAATTATAAAAATAGTAAATACTATTTATTGAGTATTTTACATTTATTTTAATTTATAAAATTAACTGTTTCTACATATTTTTGACTGATTTTTAATTTCCTGTGACCAGATATCTGCAGTTCTTATTTTTATGTATCTTGAAATAGTTTGAGAATTTCAATAACTATTGTTGAAATATTATATTTAAATTTATACAAATGAAGTGTATTATGATATTTTATTCTTTTTACATATTATACGTACCTGTCTTCCATCATGTATGAATTAACATACGTACCTCTTTTTTTATGATGTATAGGGAACTTACAAATCACGTATGAAGGAATTTATGTATCACGTATGTAATGTTTTACCTGTTACTCTCGTATAGAAACTTACGATTCGCCCTGGAGAGAAGGCACTTGCCCTCCAAAACAATTTTATAGTAGGTATGTGTGTGCAGTGATGGGTACTGTGCAGTACGGTACCTTATCGTACCTATAAGGTACTATAGAAGTTATAGTACAGATTATAAAATTATATATTTATATTGTAAATGTAAAATTGGATGGTTGACTCATAATACTATGACTTATGTATTAAATATACATTGACTGGTTACTACAAATTCTAGATTTACCCCTACCCACAAAAACAAATGATTTATGCAATGATTTGGTAATGCAACTATCGACCGGCATTTACGAGTATCGTGGAACAGAAAAAAAGTCTCTGGAAAAAAAAGTACAAATTGAAATATTTTAAATAAAACTTTAAGCTTTAACTTAAAATTTTGAGCTATAGCTTTTAAAAAATCTTCAAGTTCTATTTTATTTTCCTCAAAATTAGTACAGTTATAATAATATTAATAATTAAGAAATAATAATAATATTTGTGTATAAAAACCTTCATACGCAATTTACATGTTTCCTTTATTAGGTTTTTAAATTTATATTTAAAAAAAAAAATAAAATCTGTTCAATACTGTTTGATGTACGCTGTCTTCGTCTATCACACACACACACACACACACACACACCTATACTGATGACCTACTGCACTATACTATATTAATATTATACTGATCCAGACTCATAACTAACCAAAACTATTATACATTATAAAATTATAATTATGATCTGTAATCTGTAAAATAGTAATATTGTAAAAATACCAGTGTATTAAAACGATTATATTAATAAAAAAAAAAAAAAATATTATACTATACAAGAGATCATCGTATTTTACTTAATTATATCACGCTTTAACTGCGCTTATAATCTATATATGTATTTGTGTGTGTATAATCTGCTTCCGATCCCGTGAGTACAAACTAAAAACCAAAAATTATCGTTTTTATTAACTTTATCATCATTTTATCTACGAATTTCCACAGCAAGTCAGCGACCTAACGTATATTAGGTATAAACTATAAGTCTATAAATGTATAATATTAAGTGAATAGTATAGATTTTATCATTTTATTTTTGGTTTTTTACACTAAACTAACATATTGTACGGACTGATTATATAAGGTAATATCATAAAATATCATACAGAGTGATTATATAAGTTTTATTTTAAATATTCTAATCTGTACTTCCCCCCCTCCCCCGAGACTTTTTTTTCCAGAGACTTTTATTCCTATCATCCATTTATCATCAAAAATGTTTTTCAATTTCGGCCAAGATCGAAGATCTATATTAATTTTTCCCGTATACCTATCGGATACGTAGTACTGTTTTGAATACCTATACTGTAGCATAACAATAGTCATGGCTATTGTGTACGATAGTTTAGACGAAAATGAATAATTTATTAATTCATAATTATTTGTGCGTGGCAATAGAGACGCAATAGTATAATAGCTCGGTTGGCCCGCTTTATTTTTTTATAATGTTGGCTCTACTGTTTTCGGATAACGACCGTTGCGGCGGCTTAAAGCTCCGTCACTGGCTCCGTCCAGACTCTTCGGACCGTCCGGCGTCCCACTCCATTCGGCGTAATTACGGTCGGTTTCGTTGATCGTTTTCTCGTTGCGTGTGCTACTGTTACGACTGCAAAATGCCGAATGAGTGTAAAATCGGTCGCACTACGAAATCGTAGCAACATCGTGGATTTGTACTTTAATTTTCCGCCGTTGTCGCCGAACCACCACCATCGCATTCGTAGAACGCATCAGCGCCTCCAAATCCGCGATACCAAAAATAATAGAAAAAAAGAGTGGGATCCACAATTTTATTTATGGTTTTTTTTTATTTGAAGTTTTTATCAGATAAATACCATTTATTTAATACAATATTTTGCTACGCCGTTGCAGATTTCAATTATTTTGACAAGGCTGAGTAAGTTACGTAAGTAAATTTAGAATAATTAAATTAATAATTATTATTTATAATCCATGCTAAAACACAATGATGAAGGGGTCCGAGGGTCCGGACCCCCGTATAATTTTTAAAAGTTGAAATATTTTAGTGGTAAATATAGTTTATTGACTATAATTATAATTCAAAAAACACACGTTGAAGTAGTTTTTAGTTACGAGTGACGACCATAAGAGACTTTAGTATAAATAATAATTAATATTCATCATATTAAAAAACTTAAATACAAAAAATTGCATTCCATTTATTTTTTGAAAGTAAAAAATTGTTATTGATATCCACCGTAATCCTATACATACACTTAATATTAAAAATAGATAATTTAATACCATTACTATTTATTATTATCAATATTTAAACTCAAATTTAATAAAAAAATTCATACTTTAGGTAGAACTGCACGTTAGTGCCAATAAATTGGTTTCAAATAGTATAAAATAAAATAAATTATATTTAAATTTGATATGAAATTTACTTGAAGTTGATCATTGGTTTTTGTTTTTGTCTATATAATAAATGTTAGATTTTTTAAAATTTTCAATTATAAAATAAAATTTACAGGAAAGATAAAATTAAAATTTTAAAATTCGACCAATCTCAATTAAACTTCATAATTAATTAAAATTATCTTTTAAGATTTCTTATCGAACTACTAGTTTTATTCTGGTAGATATTCAAAAAAATAATAATATATATTTCAAAAAATAAAAATTTATAGACTGTATTTTTATTTATGAATTATAATAATATAATTAATATTAATTTAATTTAAAAGTTTAATAGACTTGTTTAGATTTATTGTATATACGTGTGTAAATATTTTTATGTCACATTTAAAAAAATACATCAGGAACGCTTTTTGAAACATCAATTTTCTTATAATTTTCTTATCATAAATATAATTCTCCAGCTATAATTAAACTACCGCTATTCAAATCCTTTTAATGTGTATGAATAAGATATTTAATGTCTTGATCAGTTATTAAATGCATTTTATAACCAGGTAGAATACAACTAAAACACTGTAGTAATTATTATTATGATTAAGAAATCAATGACATGAACGTGATCCACTGTCCACTGAAATGTAATCTGTATTTTTAATGTTTATAATGGGTATTATTGATTTATAAAAATTAACTTATTGGTTATTCAACCGTTTATTACTAATAGTTAACTCACAGATTTCTATGCAATTGCACGTTTAAGCAAAAGTTGAGCATATATTGTCAAGTAAAAAATTCAAAAATACATTTCGTAGGCACCAAATAAACAATAGTAATATGAATATTATAAATAATAAATATGTACACATATATATAAATAAATTATATTTGACAAGACCGTACAGTCGATCATAGTTTTTGAAAATTTGTTAAATGATAAACATCACAGCTTTACCGAGGAAAACTTTAAATGCATATGGTTCTTCATTTTAATAATAAATACAATTTATAAAATAATAATATTAATTTATTTAAAAAATTCTCTAAAAAATATATATTTTTTTCATTAACTCTAATAGTATCTATATACCTATTATTAAATATTATTTAGTTGTTAAATTTTTAGATTAAATAAAAACTGTGCATTTTGTTCCATCATAATTCATAAAAAAAATTGAATATTTGTTGCATATTTTTATGATTTTGACTACATATTATATGGAATATTTTGATAATTTTTAGTGCAAAAAAATCCGTCCTCTACAGTAATAATCAAAAGTAATGACTTTATAACGAGGGCCGTATTCAAAGCAGGGCAAGGGGACATGCAATAATTTTTCTGCAATATTTGAAAAATGTATATTTAATTTAACAACTTACTACAGTAGAGTCTCACTCTATTTTTATTGTATAAAAATGGGTATCGGACATTTCGGCACGGGTGTTTCGGCGCGAAGATATATCGGCGCTGGAAATTACGGCGCGGCGTTTTTTTTTTTTAAATTAACTATTACTATTATGAAAAATAATCGTAATAAAATCGTCAATAGTGCAATCCTACCGAATATAGTTGTTATCGTGTAACGTAAAAACCGATTCTATAGGTAAGATAAAAAGGTAGGTTATTAACCCACATAAATTTTAAAAATACAAAATAAATAATATTATATCATTATTTGAATATTACAATACATTTTAAAAATACAAAATAAATAATATAACAATATAAAGTTTTATATGTTTAATAATACATGATTATATGGTTAAAATATATACATATATTATGATACCTAATGATTTTATAATTATTATCTTACCTATATAGATATACGAGTATAGTCGGTTTTACGTTACACGATAACAGCTATATTTGGTAGGATTGCACTATTGACGATTTTATTACGATTATTTTTCATAATAGTAATAGTTAATTTAAAAAAAAAAAAACGCCGCGCCGATATATCTTTGCGCCGAAACACCCATGCCGAAATGGCTGTACCAAAATGTCCTAGACCCTATAAAAGTTATTCATGTGAAGGCTGTTAAGTGTTGAAGCACAAAATTTGAAATATTGACAATTCATTATGCATGATGGAATAATTGGAATAGGTAATATCTTAATTTCTATATACTTTACGTATAATTGATATGTGTGGTAATATTCTCGTAATATTGGTAGGTGGGTATATGTGTATTTACAGGCCCGGCACAAGGCTAAATGACGCCCCAGGCCAAAATGCCAACTGGTGCCTTTTCATATCATAATCAGGACTCGGGACTTAAAACATTTGCTTATTTTTATGAATTGATTTAAAATGTATCAGAGTGCTACAGAAGTGTAGTCATGATACAACACATTCAATTATGAAATTTGAGTGTTTTTTTTCTTTTTTCAATGATTTTTTAAAAAGATGCTTATTTCCAGTTTCTCTGATTATTTTTGCTTTTTTGGCCAGGTTTTCTACTTTTTATAGTTTTTTTCAGAAAATCGCTTGGAAAATGTCTCGAAAGTGAAGTTTGATTTTTATATAATATAAAAATTTATTTTTATTTTTTTTATTTTTTTATTAGAAACTTTTTTTAATAATTTTGTTTCAATATTTTTTGAAATCTTTAATTATCATATTATTTTTAGCGCAGTTACAAATTATGTCTAGTACCTACTTAATTATGCAAAAAAAAATTTATTTTGAATAAATATTTTTGCTCAATTTAAAGTTTTTTAAACGCTTATTTGAGTGATTAAATTATGTTTTTAAACGCTTTTTTATTGATCTTAAGTGCTATAAGTCTTGAGCCCTGATCACAATACTCTGAAAAAAATGTTGCTCGTGGACAGAAATACGGAAAAATTATATATTATACTTAACTTGTACATAATTTGTTATATCGTTTAATTAAAAAAAAAAATAACATATTATGACGAAATATAATGTTTGTATAATATTATATTATACAGTAAATTCCCGTTACAACGAATACCAATACAACGAAAAATCCCGTTATAACAAATGTCATAAAAATCCCCTGTCGAAAAGCAGGGCTTATAAACAACTTATTTGATTTTTCGTTACAACGAAATTTCCGTTATAACGAAAAAAAAGTCGGTCCGCTGGAGTTCGTTTTAACGGGATTTTTCTGTATTTATAGAGCAACATATACAATAAATACTTTACATTAGTACGCTTATGCTCATATTATTTTAATATATGGCTAAACAAAATAACCATAATAATAATTATCAATATTTCAGTACAAAGTTTTAGGTAGGTATTTTATATTAAAAAAAATATATTACTGACAAAAGTCTGAAAATTGTAAAAAGCTATTTCGGCGCCCCCTGAAAATAGCGTCCTAGGCGATCGCCTGACGCCTGAGTCGCCTTACTCTCACGCCGGCCCTGTGTATTTATAGCATAACTATACCTATACGAAATGTACATGGCTTGTCAAATGCAAAACTCTAATATCTAATAAGTTGTTTTTTGAAAGTCAGCAAAAAAAGTTATGATCTAATCTCCCTCCCTGGGTTTGCCACTGGTACTAGTGGTACTACTAAAATCATTATGCGATAATATTTAAAAAGATGGTATTTTAGATGATAAACTTTTTTCTAACATACTGTTAGATAATAGTAAATTAAAAAAAAAACAAATGTTTTTTGGACCACATTTTATTAGAAAAAAATTAATTCATGATTTTCCGTTTTCGACTGTCGTATTATTGCGTGATGCAAATACTCAATATATTAACTGGCAGAGAGGGGTGATACCAAGGTCCAGACCCCCCGAAATTTTTAAAAGTAGAAACATTTTATTATAAATTGTTTATACATCTTAAAAAACTCAAAACTCATTTTAAAATAAAAATATAATAAAACTCTTATGAGATGCCCTAGATAATGTTCTTAACTTTAAATTTTATAATAGGTAATTTCACTCTAATTTGAGAAATTAATATGGTTATAGACTTATAGTCATTTTTGTGAACGTAAAATTATTATATGTTGCGCGAGAAATAACAAATACTTGGCATCCTCTTAACTAATAATACACAATACACAATACAAAATAATATATATATATGTATGGGTTTCGGCACGTAGATTCGTTCTTCCGTTCTCGTACATAAGAATAGATAGGATAGTTGAAACATTTATAATAATATAGGTAATAAAAATTTTATTTTATCATATTTCAGTAAACTATTTAATATGTATAACATTATATTCACGTCTGGGGGGGGGGGGGGCAAATACTCACCTTCCTAAATCTACCATTGTTTTAACGAATTGTCAAAAAATTTTCATACACTACCTAGTGTAGTAAAAAAATTAAGTTTGAGCGAGTAACTCAACAATTTAATTGTAATATTATTTAGATAGAGGTTAAGTCTCCTATACTTTCAAGTTCTCTTCTCTATTCTACAACAAACTAATAACTCAACACTTTGAAGTACAGACGGATTAGAATGTATAATATTTATATTTTAAATAATATGTAGTATTTGTTTATTATTTATTTTACATTAATTATTGATTATAAAATTAAATGTTTCACTTTTTGTACATTATTAGTTTAGTGTTCAATATTTTTAGCTTAATAACTAATAAATATACTTATCTTATCATACTATTTAATAATATAATGTTGTAATTGTTGTGATCTATTATTATTTAGATTTACTGTATAAAGAATTATAGATACAAGTAGCTATTAAGTACCTAGATAGTAAGTACTTGTGCTGATTTATGAGTATAAGAACAATATTTTTTCATTTTACATAATCTGTACTTTGTAGTTCAGTAAGAATATGTGATGATAGAAGAAAATTGTTTATTTGAGTAAAAAGTCATCTATTAGTGGCATTTTATGTAAGAAAATAATAATAATAAAAAAAAATGATTGATTTAATAATTATTAATAAATTAACAATATATTTATTATTTTATAATTTAAATTTAATTATAACATAGTATTTTTATTTACCAATTACTGTTTATTAGTGGTTTAGTAGGCAGAAATATTGAACTGTTTTCATATGCAATATTTTATTTAATGATACGATATAGGTAAAGGTAATAGATAATTATTAATAAATATACATTTTTATACATAAAAGCACTTACCTATAACATATCCATAAAAAAAAATTGATGATAAAATATTAATAGGCAAGTAATATCAGTAAGAACTCTATTATTACCTATACAAGTTAAAGTACACAACATTTGTAATTAAGTGATAAAAGTATAAAATTATTAACTGTGAATCTCAAAATATACTGAAGATTGCTAAAAACTTATCATAGTTAAATTAGTATTTGTATTTTTACAATTTTTACTATTTTCCTGATAGTTGAGCATGCTTTTTTCCATTATCGTTCTTTACACAAAAGACAGAACCAATTCACTTGATTTTTAGTCAAATATTTTTAACTGTAATAGATACTAAATTAATTCTCTAAGGTTTTTATATGTAATTGTATAAAAATAACCATTTCAAATAAATGCAGTCACAATCAAACAATTGTCGCACATAACACAAAAAGTGTTTATTAGGTAGTGTTTTTTTCTAATATTATAATTTGAGACTCAATATTAGATAACATCAATATAGACTTTAACATTTGTATATACCTATATTGTGATTATCTTATTATATTATGTAATAAAATGAGTATCTTAATTTACAAAGCTAGAATGTTCAATGTAGGATGAGTATTGTTAAATCTTTATATGATATTGTGGTTTAAATTCATACATTTGATGGTGATTGATCAATCATATTATTATTAATATTTTACTTAATTATAATATATAAATTACAATCTAGCTTTCATTACATATACTTAGGTAATACACTTAGGTAATATTGTATGATTGTTGCCCTGTCATAGCCATATGAAAAAATAATAAATAACCAAAAGGTAAAATTATAATTTTAATTTATTAATTTGATATTTTGATTAACATAATCTATTTTTTTCAGCTTTTATTTATATATAATTTATATATATCTTAGATAATACAAAATGTACTTGGTACAGCATGAAAGAATAGTTTAAAATACTGTTGCTAGTTTAGGAAAATCAAATGTATTCTATTAAATAATAATAAATCATAATACATTTAAAAAAATAACATAAATTGTTAATAATCAATAATAAACTTTGATTCGTTCAAAAATGAATTTTAACACATAATCTCTTCAGTATTGAATACTAATTTATATATCGGAAGATCCTGAAAAAGATAAAAAAAAAACAAAAAATATTATATAATAAGGTTTTAGTACATTTAAAAATATAAAATATTTTTCTTTTTTTAGTAATTATTGTTTTAATTATTGAGTAAAATGCAATTGCTCTAGTGAATACTTTAAAATATATAGTAGTTTTATTTTAAGAATCGTAACATGCCATAGTAAGTTTATTGGCAGGGAGCTATAAATTAATAATTATTTTTTCAACCATTTTTAGGCCATTTATATTTACAATTTTCATTAATTAGCTTGGCATAGTGCAATAACATTTGATAATGGCTGTTAATATTTTACTCTTTTTACCAAACATTTATAGTATTTAAATATTAATGTGCTTAACATTGATAACACACTATATTTTGGCAGCGAGAATTAAGAACACTTAATAACTTATATAGTTGTTTCTATACGTAAAAATGATTTGAAATATATAATTTATTGAAAAACTAAAAAAAATATGACTACTTATATTTTAATAAATTGATAATTACTACTAAAAATATTTTTCAAAACAATAAACAAAAATATAGTAAAAATGTATTAAAAAAATTACTTCAAATTCTATGATAGGATTTGATTTTGGTAAATTCTTGATTTCATTTATAACTTGTTGGCGGCTTTCGGTCAAATTCTCCACATTAAACCATTTATCATACATATTAAAAATACGTGTACCTATCTCCTTGGCAGAAAAATCTTCTATTACTAAATGAAAATCATCACTCATACTTTTTTTAATAATATCAGATAGTTTATCACCACAACTGTTACCTAAATTATAATAAATTAACATTAATTATAGGTTGTTTCATAAATTGTAAATACCAATAATTTATTGTTCTAAATTCTTAAGAATTCACATTTTATTTACTAAGATAAAGAATAACCAAAAACTATCTTATGTACAAATTATAAAAACATAATTAATACAGAAGAGTAATTGGAAAGAGGAGCAGAATTAAATTATACATGTATAATATTATAACTGTTTAGTGTTAATAATATTATTAAACAAATTAATAAAAAATATATGAAAATTGTAGATACACACCATATATCAAAACACAATCAAATATATTCTGTAAAAATTTCTTTATATCATCATACACATCATTGCGCGAATCTTCTGAAGTGCGATCAACAACCAACTTAAAAAAAAAATATTATAAAAGTTACACTATTGAAAACGGTAACCTGTAACAAAGTTCCACTCACTTTCATTTCTGGCCAATTGTTGAACAGGGTAGAGATTATATTTAGAAAATTTACTTCAACGTTCCAATTAAAATCTTTGTTTTCTAATTCCATTTGGAGACTTGAATTTGACATACTTATCTAAAGTAATATCGACCGAAACAAACAAACAACAGTGAGTCACACTGATCGAAATATATGATCAAATATAAACATTCAAATACGAGACACCGACAACAGATCTAGGCGGCAACTAAGTAAAAACTGATAGCAATTAACAGCATGACATGGTCGGAGATGCCAGGTTACTTGTAATAGGTATGTTCATACTTGTTATCATATTTCTTATCTGTAAAATGTTACGAAAACACCATCTATCTTTAATTTTGTTATAGATACGAGTAAAATAATACTCCAAAGATGTTAATAACAGAATTATAGTAGTTATTGGTACAAAAATAATAAAATTTACAGAATAATTTTCTATACCATTAAAATGAAAATAATGAAATGACTTTTGTTTCGATTGAATGTAATCATTATTGTTTATAATCAATGGTATTAGGCGATGTACGCTCGATTAGTGCCTACATCAATGTTATTAAATCTTAAATCGTCATCATTTGGATTCAAACAAACTAAGATGCCTATTTAAAATGTATACAAAATAAATTATTAAATTAATTTTGTTTGTTAAAACAATTTAAAACAGTTTAGAGCGTTTTTCCTTTTGAATTTTTGTTTTGTGAATAAGTTTAGTTGTAATAAAAGATTATATATTTTACGACTTATTTTATTTTATATACATTTTAAATGTGTATTTTGTTTTTTTAGATCCAAAATGAAATTTTAATACGGATTGCTAACGTATGTAACGTCGCACTAATTTCCAGTATTGTTGTTACCAGAAATGATTTTATTGTTATTGTTGTTGTTGTTTGATAATATTGATACACCATTTAATTTGATATTATATAATATTATAATAATACAAGCGTGCTTTGATCTATTTTTATATCTTACCATTTAAATAATGTTTTTCAGTTTTTGTTAGTTATAGCCTATAGGTGGATGACATAATTTAAAAACAGTTTCACAGAATGCTTATAAAAATTATACATGTAACTTTAGTTAAATCGTCAAACATTTTTAAAAAATATCTGTGATTGGATCTTATTTTTTACATGGTAGAAACCAGAAACAAATTTTAAACAATGTAAATTTAAAATGCGTTTATTCCGGGACTATGTCCTGATGGGTTCTAGGTCACTTTGTAAGGTCGTGCATCAAATGTGCGAAACGTGGACACTTTGTACGGTCGGATAAAAAAGTACATTGCAGAACGCGGACACTGTGTACTGTTATATACATATGTATATATTATACACAATTTTATTACAATTGTTATTAAGTTTAAATATTATTTGGTAAATCTAAGTATCTTATACATTCTCCGAGTTTTTGGACAGTTTTGCGGGCAATACAATTGGACGAATGTGTCAATAGGCTACATAAGAAGCAAAAATTTGATTTTGGTAAAAATAATAAGCTATTAACTTTATGTAACCAGCACCAAAACAAAGAAATAATTTTGTATTTTTAAATTCCATGTATTATATATGTCGGTTTTAACATTATTTCTCGTTTTTGACGTATGTTTATATTGTACACGTTTTTAATTGATTTAAACATTTTAAACTGATTATTTTGACTAATAGTATAATATACTATATTTTAAAACGTTTTTAATAAATTTACTTTTTTATATTTAATTTTTACATTTTAATAATTTACATTATATACACATAACACTTAGGTATATTACTATATACATTAATATGTACTTTATGTATATAATAGTACAAAGTATCCGCGTTATGAAATTTCAACAACGGACCGTAAAAAGTGACCGCTTACCGTCCTAATGGTCGAATTAAGAACGTGACTTTGAACACCGTGCCATTAAAATTTTCGGTTACTCAATCTTCAGCTTGTGCGTGGGTTCGTTAGTATATTTCTTGAAGTTCAGACTTTAAATCACGCGGGTAAACAAAAATCCGATCAGCTGATTGAATGCCATTTGATATTGCTCCATATTTTTAACTATTAAATACGAGTGTTCGTTTCATGATAATAATCATGACAAATATGAAACAATGGGGAAATGAGCGAGGGGAGGTCGTTGGATAATCGTCCCTCTCTTGGGTCATAATTTTTTTCCTAGCTATTAATTTATAATATTCTATAATAGTTTATAGTTGTTCAGCAATAGAATTTCACATACCTAATAGGTATCAAATCCTCATATAATTATAGAATATCATATCATATACAGTGAAACCTCTGAATAGCGGACACTCTCGGTCACCAAAATTTGGTCCGTTATTCAGAGGGGATACATTTTTGAAATTTATTTGTATAATAATGTACTATGCATGACGCATGTATATATAATGTTATTACTTATTATTTATTGTAAATTATTACATTTTTATATTTTTACAAATTATTATTAATTATTCTTAATTAAAGTATATTTTTACAATCAAAATCAAAATTGTGTACATGTATTTTTAAATTATTTTTGTTTGAAAAAATCGATGAGCTTTATCTGTTTATAATTACACCGTGTCTGTGCAATATCAATAGTAATACGAGAATATATATACGAATGTGAATACGTATTATTTTCAAATAAAGATTAGGGACTTACCATTATCACATTTTCACTACTTTTCAATAGGAATACCTCCGAATAGCGGACTCTCCGAATAACGAACATTATTTTAATAGGGAGTTTTTAAAATAATGGTAAGTCCCTAATCTTTATTTGAAAATAATACGTATTCACATTCGTATATATTCTCGTATTACTATTGAGATTACACAGACACGGTGTAATTATAAATAGATAAAGCTCACCGATTTTTTCAAACAAAAATAATTTAAAAATATATATACACAATTTTGATTTTGATTGTAAAAATATACTTTAAATAAGAATAATTAATAATAATTTGTAAAAATATAAAAATGTAATAATTTACAATAAATAAGTAATAACATTATACATACATGCATAGTACATGATTGTACAAATAAATTTCAAAAATGTATTCCCTCTGATTAACAGTCACCTCCAAATGACGGAAAAAATTTTGGTGACCGACAGTGCCTGCTATTCAGAGGTTTCGCTGTATTTAATAGCTTTCTACATTGTTGCCTATCGGCAGTGCCGTAGCAACTAAATATTGAGCCCGGGTCGAAACTTCAAAATAAGCTCTAATATATTTTAATTTATAAAATATGATAGCCATGTTTTTGGACTCTATTTAAAAAAATTACTTAGGTAGTTATTACTTATTAATAGTAATCATTTCTTAATTACAAAGACCTACAAATATTATTGTGCGTAAAATAACTAGCTAATAACGTATTTGGTGATAAAAAAAAGTTATTTTTCGTTTAAATGAACAATTCTGTTAACATTTGATTTGAACCATTATTACTAACCAAAAAATTATTACATGCGAAAAAAACATCAATAGACAACGCATCCTTATAAAATCAATAAATACATTCTTCATTTCACCCTAAATATAAAATAAATAATTTTCGTAAAATTTAAAAAATAATCTTATCATTACGATATAATGAACTTAAATAATATCGAATATATTAAATGCTTTAAATATAATATACTGTATCGCACTCACTCATCTTAATGACTATATACTAATACAAAAAAAAAAAAATTAAAATTAAAAAAACTGATTTTTGTTTAAGATATTATATTATATTGTTTATTGATAAATAAATTATAACATTTATAGATGAGTTATCTTTTATATTATAATGGATATTAATTAAAAAAAAAACATTAATCTATTTCCTATTCAAATCATTGCACAATTATTATCGACGTTCCTACCTATGACAAGATAAAAATAAGTTTCGTATACAAATTAATTGCACTCAAAAACGCCATGTTTTACCGACCGACGTTTAACACTTCTTAACGCCAAAAACTACGATATTTTATTTTATTAAAATGTACAATTACATTTTTAAAATATTATTATACGATTTGTTGATGGTTAAAAGTAGAGAAGCAGACTTGTTTGACAAAATTATAATAATGACAATGAGGTAATATATTAAATACAATTGTTTCATTTTCATCGTGATCGTTGTTGACGCACAGCTAAAACGCAAACATCGTTGGTAATTCTATTATTTCACATTAACACAAAACAACTTAATAATAAGAAGAAGACATTAAAACAATCACTATAATAGTATATTATTAATAATATTCAAATATTGTCTACGAA
This sequence comes from Rhopalosiphum padi, assembly GCF_020882245.1. Lineage (NCBI taxonomy): Eukaryota > Metazoa > Arthropoda > Insecta > Hemiptera > Aphididae > Rhopalosiphum > Rhopalosiphum padi. The sequence goes on from NC_083599.1 coordinate 33,793,575, forward strand.
CGTCGAACACATAATAAAAGTATAACAGAATTATTTCTTAAGGTCTAGTATTGGTTTTATATTTTTATATAAAAATATTATAATTATTCAAAAATCGCTTCAATTAAGGCCTAAAGGACCCCTCGCTACGGTTATTATTTAAGTGGCAACATTTAGGCAATTTATAATCTCGCTATTTCTTTGCCACTCAGGATCCGTGTTAGTTGTAAATGATTAGTGCGAGCGAAATTCAATGCGGGTACCGGCTGGAATCGCTGACAGATGGCACACTCGTACGCGCAAGCATATGTTAATAACTCAACGACAACTAAAGTTATTACTTATTGATTTGACAAAATTAAAGTCAGTTAACGTTGCACGTCTGATTTTGATTTTGAAAAAAATATTTAAATTCAGCAGACAAATATCTGTAGATTGTACTTAACACTTTCCGTTTTTAATTTTAATTTTAACTTTTAATATGATTTGAAAAAATTCATATTTTCAAGTTTTCATTTACATTTAATTATAATATAAGATTTAAAGAGTATAAAGTATTGCGTACGATTTATAGACAACTTTCTGTCGAGATCAAATTTTTTTTCAGAACCAAAATCGAACATCTTAAACTAACTTTAATTTTGTTAAAACTTAAGGTGTATTGAGCTAAAATTGACGGCAGTAGCGAGGTTCCTTAATATGATTTATAAAGTATATTGAAATTTTTGTAAATAAAATATACTACATTGACCGTTGTAATTTTTAACATAAAATGCAAAATTTTCATCTTTTGCGTTCTTAAGAATTGCATCCGGGGCATATAGACACCTCTCGTCCACCCTTGCTACGGCCCTATTGGTAACACGCATAAAATAATATATAATGTATAGTCATCGACATTACTGCTGGCCAATCCTTAATGATATATTATCATAGGATAATACATTTTTTGTTTCATTAAAAAAAATCGCGGTATAAAGCGGTAACTACGGTATCAACGGTATTTAACAAGACTTCGGGAACGCTACTTTATAGGTGTATAGTTTAAAAATAATAATATATTTTTAGAGATGGCACATCCATTTTATATTGTCTATGGTACACGTTATAACTTATAACTATAAATTAAATATATTTTATTCTTCACGACACTCTGCAGTTTGATTTCGTCTGTTTGTTAGAAGCGATAAAAATACATTTCTTTAAAGTAACACTATAAGTTATAACTTATAACCATTTAATCGGTCTTGATATATTATAACATGAATATAAATGTAATATGTATACTATTTCTCTATATTTTGAGAAAAATCGAGTATATGGAACACATCTATACATTTAGGTTACAAATCGATTACGATGTATAATAGATTTTATTTTTACAAGGGGTTTGTCGTATTAAAATAAAATTTAATTTAAATAAAAATAACTATGTAGGTACGAATACGTAATTTTTTTTTATCAGTAAAAAATTATATTCAGAAATTTAGTTTCTATGTGATATACACTTATAAAATAACAAAATAATACTTCAGATATGTTGTTTTTGGCCATTAAAGTATAATTATACGTATTAATACATTAATAATGCGTACAATTATACCAACTATTATTATATTAAAATTCGACTGCATATACGAATCGCGTCCCGCTTTTTCTATAAAACTATACCAATTGCATCTATGAATTCATAATATATAAAAAAATTATTCTTATGACGTGAACGAAATCACACGTTTTGATTATATCAAAACTGTATCGTTTAAATTTTTACCAATCCATAAATAATATTATACCTAATACTATCTTAATATAATAATACAATAACTTGACCGTAATTATATTTTTTTTTTTATGATTTTAATTAGTTTAATGAATTAACGACGAAAACAATATTTTTAATATACATAATAATTACGAAACGATGAAAAACAATATTTTTAACCTACCTTTAGCAGTATAATATTTAATGTTGCTATTGACAGTCTTAAGTCTGGAAAATAATGTATTTACATCGGGCGCAATTCGTACGAAAAAGGGATCTTGAGATGCAATTGGTTTTCTGCGTAAATTCAATGCTAAGACACCATAAGCACGATTCTAAGTAGATAGATGCTGCAGCCTGCAAGATGGTAAAATAACTATATAGGTATATTGTTTTTATTTTTATTACCTATTTTTGGTTTAAATAGATATTATTATAGCTTATACGTAAAATATTGTTGATAGATTTTCTCTACGTGATGCGTATGACTGCAGCATAATCCAAAATAATCGTTTTAACCAATTATAAACACTTGTTTTTTGTATGTATTTTAATTTCGTTTTGGAATATTCCTGTTGGGGTTAATCATAATTTTATTTTTTTCACGAATATCATGGCATACCGTTTATATAGGTGTATTTATATGTATGATATATTATGTACATAATACATATAGAGAGTCACAATTCAATAAAATATTATATAGGCCTTTACGAGCCCGACATTGCGGCGTCACCACATACAGCGATACAATAATAATAATAATAAGAAGAAGAATAAGAATACAATATAATATACATTATATATTATTGTTGCTCAGATGTGAGTCGCCAAAATACAATTATTATCCTTCACACGCCGCCTGCAGTCACCACCCGCGTGTACGCAGAAGGTTTTGTTCCACGACCCTTGTGGATAGCGATCGCTGCGACGAACCCTTATTTTTGTGTGGGTGTGGGCATGTTTTGTATTCACTCGTCTATACGTTTCGGGTAAGGAACAAAAAATAACACGCAGTATATCTTTTTAATATATTATATTCATATGCCGACACCGATAGGGCGTGTGGGGTACGGCACAAACCGTATATAATGTATTATTGAACAGACGTTTATATATATATACCTACGTATGTATATACATTGTACTGCGCCGGTATTTTTTTTCTATACAAGACGAGTGTTTAATTTATCTGTTTCTTTATATTTAAACGAACAAACATAATAGGTACCTACCCCGCGTTATAGACGTTTACCGACCCGAGTGGAGCCGAACCAATAACTGCGAGCCCACGATGACACTTGTTCGGGTATATGGTGCGTGTGTGTGTGTGTATGGGCGCGTTGTCGCGCCGCGCTGGCGTCAACTGCCGCAGACTGCAGTATATACCTGTCCATATAATATTATGGCGCCTCGAACACGATGCGCATTATAATTATATTGTTCCATTTTATTTTGTTTCCACGTAAACCGTAGATGTATTTATTGTGGTCATCGATAAGACTTTTATAACGGATAACGCCGGTGACAGGTTTACACAATGAAAACCCCGAACAAAATGTATCGGCTGTGTATATAATGCACTCGTACAATACCCACACTGGCTATATAATATAGTGGCTACATTATATAATACAGCGGACGATCGGATTTTCTACTGCGTAGTGCGTACTGCGTACCTACTATCCGTGTATGGTTATATATTTTTACGATTTATAATAATATATATACTTCAGTACTACTGAAAATAAAGATATATTATCAATTTAATTCTTGGATTGAAAAAATAAACGTAAACATATTATATTAATATTATTTTTTAATTTGAACGGTGATATTTTAAAACATCATATTATTTGAATTTTACACTCTTTCTTAGGGATTTTCTATTCTAAATTTCGTGGAAATGTGAAATTATCAACTAATTCATAAAAATGCATTTATTTCGTTTTTAATACAATGTTTTGTTACAATTATAATTTTAATGTTGTAATTCATAATTTAAATACCTATACTGTTAAAAATGAATTGCATCAAAATGGCCTATTTATAAAATGTAATAATTTTTGGTATAGATTAATGAATATAAATCTAGGCATACTTACTTTCTATCCTGCTCGATAGTCAATACACAATCCTTCGAGTTACAAGTTATTATTTTATATATTTTCAGATTTTCTAAATGCATTTTAGATGAAAAATATAAATATGATAAGCGATATAACTAACCATCAACACTTGTGATGTAATTTACTATCAATAACCATAATGCTATATAATATGAATATATGATAATAATGTTTTCAGATGTAAAAATAAGTAAATAAATCTATGACATTTAAATATAAACTTTGCACGGTTTATTTGAATAATTAAATAAATAATTGAAAAGTACACTTTATATTACATATAGTATGGTCTTTATGATTATAACATGGAAATAATTTGTTTTGTAAAAATAATCGGAGTACTTATTTGTGTGTTTTGCCGCATTTTAAAAACCTAATACCGGAAAAATAAAACGTTATGAATCGATTGTACCGTGGCATTCGATTCTAGTTCTATAAGAAATTATGTGTATAACTTAATTTATACGATTTTAGATATAGTGTCTACGTTTTGAAATTGCACACCTCAGTTGGCTCAGTTTATTATGTAGTGTTTACTGTTTAAACTGTAACTAATTATTATTATTGAAAAAGATCTATTATTATATCATTGCTTATTAGTTATTATCTTGAAAAAATTTACATATTTTTATTTATTTTTTTTAAATTGTAGCTATACTTTATTATTATTTTAGTTTCCATTAACAGTATTCCGACTGATACTCATTAATAAATACGATTTCTGTAATGATTAATTAATGATCGGAACAAAAGCAATTCGGACATTATTTTTTTCTGTCTTGAGGGCAATTCGGTCTTACCCTTCATACCTATATCAAATACAATGAATTTTCACACATACACACACAAGCACAACAACTTTAATATTTTCATACTCAATACTAATAATACTACCATTGAACTCTAAATGAATTGTTTATACATTCTGGCAGATAACGATGTGTGTACGTAATGTAAATAATATTATAATGTGTTATGTTTAATAAAATATGTTAAATAGTATTAAAACAATTCGTGTTATGTAAAGTACAATAATCTGTTTTTTTACATAATGTAAAAGCGACTTCGGACAGCTATACATATAATATATATACATAATAATATAAGCTACACAGCCGGGTCGTTGTTACCCACTCGCCCTTCACGAAAGTGGTCTGAACCAATGACTCCGCAACGCCATACTACCATGCGTACCTACATTAATACTATAGAAACAATTTACTATATAGACGTAAAACCCTAAGCGATTTACATTTTCGTAGTTTCTTATGGCACACGTTGTGTGGAGATTTCTAAAACCTGATTAACTGATAAACCGCTCGTTCAGTTTTTTTGGCTGGAAAGGTGTTGACCCCCGTTCAAAAAAAAATATTTAAAAACCTCAAAATTTTAAACATGTCAATATTAAAATATAATAATAATTTGTTTATTTTGAAAATTCTGTACAGCACTCACACCTATATCGTATTCGAATAAATAATAATCTGATTTGGGATATGATGGATCGGATCGATCGATAGAAAGTCGAAATATAGGCAATTACTATATTACAGTTACTATATTCGTAGAAAAAACTATTTACTACTAATTGTTGAGACCGTTCGGCGTTCACCATTGGATCTTTATCACTATTCAGAGTCCAATTTATAGGGGTCTAGGGGGGCTGCAGTCTCGATATTAATTGAAGCCCCAGGCCCTTTTTGATGATTAAATATTAAAATAGCTCTGTGAAATTGTATTATGTTGTTAATGTTGTTAGACATTTACATGATGTATATCAGTAAACATTAATTAATATTTTAAATTTGTACTGATATTATTATAACTATCTATAGATAGTTAATAATATTATATTTAAATATTATACAAGTATTAAAAATTCATTTATGTTCTGTAAATAAAAATGTTGTTCATATTTTCACAAATGCAATAATGTTATTTTAATGTTCACTGTCTTTTTTAAATTACATTTAACAAATATTAAAGGCCCCTAAAATTATATTGCCCCGGGTCATATTTTCTAAGTTGAGCTCTGTCACTTTTATTAAAATTATTATTTATTCTATCGACTGTTCTTGATTGTCTATAATTTTACTTGTGTTTTTCTGTCATTCTCGAGTTTAGACGAATGCCGACGATACGTAAGATATTGTCATTCTAGAGTATTGAAATAGAGCCAATAGAGAAAAAATTAAAAACATTGGATTCTTATTTTAAATTAAACAAAGTGAAGGTGAAAGGTCAGTATTATTATGAATTATATTTGAACTATTTGTTACATACGCATAGATTAAATTGGTACTTATATTATAATTAAATATAATTAATTAATAAATTACAAATATTAAGCCACAAAAAATGATTATGCCATGATTATTTTGTTGTATTTTAAAAGTAGGTAATAATTTTGTAAATTTTAAATTTATTCTATCGATTTTATTTTAATTATCTCTGTTCTACATTTATATAAGATCATTGGAACAGTTGCTTTTACTCTCAGTCGTACTACAACGCGTGCACTGATCGGCACATAAAAAAGAGTGCAACCTAGTTAAACTGATGTTTTGATAGAAGACCGTGTAGGTCTGTTGATTGCGTATCAATGTGATATAATATCAATATAATATGACGCGTATAGTAAGTCATTACTTTGATTCAGGGTTGCGATGTATTTTAAACATTTGCTTAAAACATTTGAACTAGTGGTTTTATTTAAAACATTTAAAAAAACATAAAATTGTAAATTTACATTTTGTTTGTTTATTTACATCCATGGTGTAGACTTTTAGATAATATAAGAATGAAGCTACTTTGTAATGTAACTATATAATTACATTTCGTTTAGAACAAAGCATTTTAATAAATATATATATTTTTTTATAAATTGTTTAAAACATTACAAAATGAACGTATTTTTAAAAATTAAGTTTAAAACAAAAATAAAAACGGAAATAACGTTTTAATAATTAAATCGTTTGTAGTATATTATTTTAAAAAAACTGTTTTTTTCCAACCATGGTTTGATCCTCACTGACGCGTACACATTTTTACATTCTATTTTTTAATTTATTCGGCCTTTACACCCTCAGCACTTATCAGTTCAGCTAGAATTACATAAATTACACTACAAATGGGAGAATAATAATAATGTACTTATTATATTATTAAAGTGTTCAAGGTGTTGACTGTTTAAGTTATTGTTTCTTTTTAACTTGCACAATATATCAAAAATAAATCTTAATTGTTTTGTCTAATATAGGAACTATAAAATGTATAACTATTATACACAAAAGTACACATTATTTAACCTAGTGGGCAGTAGCGTATTTTCCATTAACATTTTAATAATATAGACCTAATTATAAAATGCTAAATGACGTAGTCTCCCACAGGAAACACACTACATAATAATTTGTAAAATTTTAACGCCCTAAAAACGAAGCTTTTTGTATACGCAACTATTAAGCCACTTAAATTGTTGTGTAGAATTTTATTTCTAATTGCGGCCTACTATTTTTTAACATGTTTATGAATTACGACCTGTTTTTTGTTTTGTAGATACATATTTACTAATTAAAAATAGAAAATAGAAATTCAGAATATTAAAATATTATAATAATATTATGATATTATATTATATGAATTGGGCTATTTCGAAGAATTGAAGGCCAAATAGTGAAACAGCCAGAGGTTGTCCGGTGGATGGGTATTGATATGTAAAGTAGTGCAGTATTGCACACAATCGCTGTGCACAGTGTAAAAATTAAAACAATTCAAAACACGCAACCCACGTTATAATAGAATTGATGCGCGTATTCGTTTCTGTGTACATAAACAATATTAAATATTGTTTTTAGAGAATTATTTTGGATGTCACCGTCGCGCGTCAGCATTATAATTTATTTTTAGTTTTTTCTAACTTAGTTTAATATATTTTGGTTATCAGCTGATAATGTTCGTCGATCATTATTGTAAATTCAAAACAAATATACTCTGTCATAATATTTTTACATGTAAATTTAATATATATATATATATATATACATAATATGTATAAAAATATAAAAATATAAACAAAATAGGTAAAAGGTAACTATAAAATGTTATAACAATTATAACAATCCAGACATAATATATATATTTATATAATATTGTTTAGGTATATATTTTTTGGATGTGCATTACTTCATTAAAATTCCACGATAAAACGATAATACAATATGATAAACATGTCTTAAAATAATGAACAATAAAACATTTTTTTAGTAATGATATGTTATAAACTTATATTATAATTATTAATTATCAATAGTCCAATAGTCGATATTATTAAACCGGAAACGAGACACAATTATGCTACATTGTCATATCTTATATGGTAAATATTAATCGAACCACAATAATAAAAAAATATATTAATTTATTAACATAAAAAAGCCGGAGCTGCATGTAGGGTTAAGGTTAACGTACATAAAATCCCGGGCCGCAAATCGGATTAGATTTTTTTCGTATAGTTATCTATAGAACACAAATAGTATGCAGCCAAGGTTTTATTTGGACACTTGCTTTATATCTTATTTTATTATTACAAATGTATTATATTAAAAATAAAAATAAATCATTGTTATTACATGTACCTACTAATTACTATAACTCCAAGCTGTCTTTATGGAGCTCAGAATTTAGTATCTTGGGAAATTGCTTCCCTGAATCCCTCTTTTTAAATATTTAATTGATCTAGAGCATCACAAATTCTATTTAGAATAGAAATCGTCATAATACAATGAATACTCAGTATAATAATGTTTACTGCTGTGATAGCTTAGATATTAATGTTATGTTTATATAAATTACGACTAATAGCGTTTTTCATTTAAAACACAAATAAATAAACTAAAAAGAAAAAAAAGCTGTTTATTTGACTATCTAAGTTATACTGTAGACAAAGAAACATGAGTATGGCCCTGCATATCAGTAGATATTTTAATAATAAATGTTATAAGTATAATGTAAAATATGTATGACTTTAAATGTTAGCGAGAGTGACCGTCTGTACCAGTTTATTTGAATATGTAAATATTTGTTACATAAATTCAACTGTCAAGTGTCTCAGTGTCTACGCGTCTGTTTATCTGACAATCCAAAGCAAAACGGATAATTGATAAACCGTTATTTATATGTATAGAAGAAAAAATATATAATACGTATTATATGTATATTATAATAATTAGTATGATATATTTTATTTATTTAATATGTAAAAAATATTATTTTATTAATTTAAAATACAATATAATACTAACAGTACAATAATTGCACAATCTTTAGATATCAATAAATTAATCTTTTATTTAATAAAAAAAATCGAATAAACGTTTCGATTCATTAAATGTAAACGCGGAAAAGATAAAAAAAAAACCTCGTAGTTGATGCTAAAATATACATTATTGCAGTTTGTCCTTCTAGGTACTATAGGATAAGTTTAAAATTTGGGGTGTTACATTTATAACTTATGAACTCGTATTATTGTATGGCAAAACGAGGTATTTCGTTGAATTTAGAGACCGGCCATACAAAAATAATAACTATATAGTTTTAATAGTTAATATTTTATTATATAGGGATGTCAAGAATATATTGCTTCAAACCGGTACTCCTACTTAACCCTCGACCTGGGTCAGGTTAGATTACATTGTAGAACCCGGGGATCCCCTGTCAGCCGTTCGTGTATGCCGTACCTAATAAATAAAATAAATAATGAAATTTCATTTTTATACGGCGTTTACTGCGTGATGGGCGTGCCATGGCGGCATGGTATCTGTTATCGTTTTATATGGTTACAAATTTCCTTATTAAAAAACAAAATACATATTATTATTAAAAAAATATAAACAGGTTTTGCCACTTAAACACGTTGCATTCCAACCCCGCCGTTATGTATAGGAACGTGTTTTCACTGCCGTAGTTCACTCTCCCCCACACCTTCACTTGCCGGTCGACGATCCACCGACCAACCAGCCACGAAAAGTAAAACTTTTAAGTTTATTGATATGATAATAATATGTTGATTTATTTTTTTCTATTCCTGCCACTCGACCGTCATCGTCTGCCTTCCGTTAATTTGCATATCTAGCTATTTGTTTATAGATAGGTCTGTGTCTATATTGTATGTACTATGCACCTAGTATTATATTTGCGAAAACACATTAATTAAAATAGTCTATATTTGTATTTCATGCCAAGCTAGGTACAAATTTATTTTAATTTTAAATGTATTTAAGAAATGCAGGTATCTATTGCTAACACAACCTCATATACAATTCTTGACTATTATACGTTATACTTATAGTAAATAATAATAATAATAATAAAGATTATGCATTTCCCGGTTTAACAAACTAATAAAACAAATGTCTCGGGTGTATTATTATATTTTATAAATCAATATTATCGTGTAGTTTCAGTTTTTATAGGCTGTACTCATGACAATAAATATTAAGAAATCAAATTCTTATGTAATAATATGAATGACAATATTTTATCTCTATAACTGCAGTTAACTGCAGACGGTGTTTGATTTTCGATATTGGTATACAGCAGAGAATTATAAAAAAAAAATCACACTGAATGAAAAGTTTTTAAACAACTACGAAGGCGTAAACACACGATAATTTCGTCCTATATAACATTATAGTATCGTATATAATAATTTGTTTTCTAAGAATAATGTCTTATCTGAACCAAACAGATTTATTTATAATGACGCATGTGTGATATTCTCGTCGATATCTGTTGGATGTCAATGATGTCAATGGCTATCTTTCGATTTATATTGCTGTATGCGCATAATACATTTATCAGCGATACGATAGAGCGATACGGCGGTCCATAACGATTAACGAACGAATCGTTTTGAGATAATTATTAGTAATGAATAGATATTTGATTAATTAATTCATAATATTATATTTTGTGGCAACATTTTCAGAACATAATATCTCCAATAATTATTGCTTATTTATATTGCGTGTATGGTATTATTTAAAATGATAGAATATGAACTTAACCGTTAAATTTAAATATTTAATCACGTAATATATTTTATCTTATACACATTATATAAGTTTATAATATTTTACCAAATCGCCGATAGTTTTGTATAATTATTATTGATTACACACAAAAATTACTTGTTCATATTTTAGTTGATAATAATTAACGATTTAGTATAACTTAAAAATTAATAAATACGCTCAATAGTTAAATAATTTCATTTATATTGATTAAATGTCATAAACAATTTTATTATATCAACATTGTAATATACACTTAAATGATTAAGTACGTAAATAATGTAACGTCGTACGATTGTCTTTACAATGCCCTTGAAACGCGTTTTTTTAAGGGATAATGTGTAGACATTTTTTTCTTTTTTTAATGGCTAGTTGATGTGTTTAATTATTATAATAATATTATGATCATTATATAGTATGTGTACATTTTGTAGTCCTCTTCTACCGTTACCATACATACTCATATTATAAACAGTACTAACAATTTTATACAGATTACAGATTATATTATGGTATAATCATGACGAATGATATTATATACGCTTGCAATACAGTATAGATCAAAATATTTATTATTAAAACCGATTTAAAGACTTAAAATAAACATGAAAAATGTGTTGGTGATTGCAGTAATTCGATGTAAAAAGTTTAAATTTGGACGAATAAATTAAAAAGCAAGTAGGTAAATTTTGCGTCAACAGAGCACTTTTTTCAAATTTTGCAAATTAAAAGACGCAAAGAAGGGCATTTATATGGAATTGAAAATTGGTATACATTAGGTCATTTTGTAATCATAAAAAAATAATATTTCCCGATATCAAAGTTGTGTTCTATGCTTCTACATTTAGTTTAATTGATGCAAAATAATATCTTGTTACCGATTGCATTAAAAATATAATAGTCTAATGAATTTGTCAAAACGATTAAAAAAATTAGTTACTCAGGTAACAAGATAACCCTCATTCAAATTTATTTTAAATAATAATAAATGCCTATATTATATATGATGATGGTATCGTATTTTGAAATATTATACACCAACCTAATATCATAATTAAACATGTATATTCCAATGTAGTAATGGTTTATATATTTATGATATAATTTTATTTCACTCAGTTACATTATATGTTGACATATTGTTTAAATAATTATTTCGTTTGTTTTTATTTTCATTAATAAATAGGTAATTAGTGATTTAAAACAATATAACACATAAAATGTACAAACTACAAATAATCATTTCAATAAACTTGTTTCTAGTTCTATATGTCAAAAAAAATAGTGTCTGGCGTGTAATTGCTTACATTTTTAAAACCAGTAAGCCTATTTAAATTATTTAAATTTTAAATAAGTTCATAAAGGTAATTTATTATTTAATTACATCTATAGTTGACTATTAGGCATTTAGGCCGTATGGAACTATCATGAATAATAATTATAATGATGCAATAATGATCGGTAGACGAGTATATTATATAGTAAATAAATAAGAAAAAATAATGTGTAATTGTGGCCTTGATATTATAGTAACCATCACTTAGGAGCAGGACCGGATCTAGCTTATTTTTTTTAACTAAAGGAAGTGCCCCGGTTCGTCTTCTCCCTAGATCCAGCCCTGCGTAAATATGATTTATTGGCAATCTCAAATTTCTAAAACGTAGGTACATGCTAAATTTAAATATTGTACAGACATAAAAAGCGATTGACAGAAAAAAAGCCACACGGTTTGATTAAAAATGTCGTTTTGGAAACAAGTCTGGCCCTTTTTTATGTTAATTTTACTCGTCGACGGAATAAGAATAACAATAGCTATATAATAATATAAACACTCGCGCGACGAACCCTCGACCGCAAGCCGTGATGGGTCGGCACTCGACGCGTTCGAGGACCGTATAATATGCTCCGCATGCCGTATACGGTGATAATAACAATATGCCTGCACAACAGTTTCGTCCTAAAGACAACCGCAAAAAAGGTCAAATCCAAATTGCGGCCCAGGTATTGGTGAGTGTGTTATACCCGAATAATATTGAGACCTTTATGTTATTCTATCCAAGTTGCAGTCTATATATAATATATTAACCCTTTCAAAATGAGACCTATAATAATATTATTATTATTGTGGGCCGTCGTGCGTGCACCGAATACTATACGGATCAATAGTATATTAAATATAAATATAATAGTATAAATAATATAATAATTAATAATATTGATCTGCATAGTATTCGGAGAAAGGGGCACGATAATAATATTATAGGTAATAGCCTCAAGCTTGAGGCTTTTCGTTCAAAGTTCAACGGCATGTTCTACAGTGTATACGTTTAAATACTTTGGTGTTCAACTATGTTTAAAAAAAAATGAAACATCTATTTAAAACTATAAATATGAAATAAGTACTCATCACTTAAAAAATTGCAGAAAAAATAATATACAGAAATGTCAGAATGTCAAAAACATTCCAGTGCCAATAGTGCCATAATATGCTGAAATATGACATGATCGAAACAAAAGTGTGGTATGCAAGTATTCTCTACATGGTACCTACCCAAAATTATGTTGATATTTTACATTTTTTGTGTCAATTAATTAAAATTTTGCATTCTTGATGATCGTCGTTTAAAATATTTTAAAATAAGTAATGTACTGTATAATATATTATTATTTATTATACATTTATACGACGTCGTATTATGTTGTTTTTACGTTATCCCAAAAAAAGTAAGATCGTTGTATAGATATTTATCAATTATATCGTAATTGTTAGACAGCTAATATTAATAAAAATAACCTAATCTCGATGAATCAAATCGCAGATAACGTTCTTATAATAAAATTAAAATCAAGTATAATATATTTATTTATTTCATATTATATAGATATGAATACTAGCAGGGCTGAGAGAGTAGGGCCTCGCGCCTTGCGTGTTTATACGAATAAAAATGTTTGGGCATTTGTATTCTATGCTGAGTCATTGATTTCTTATTAGTATAATAGTATAATTCATGGATATTCTCGGGCTCACTACTGTACGAAAATATGTCAACCGATACCACGTCGTTACCCATTATGGAATAGTTAGATACAAATATGAATATTTATTTATAAATATTTTATAGTTATAAATTAATACTGTAGGCGACTAGGCGAGTACGATTATCATTTGAATTAAAAATTGTGGAATACCAGCAAAATGCAAAAAATAACAATACATTTAATCATTATATTTTATAACTTATTTTTAGTTTGACAACATTCTATTTTACCACCTAATTTTGATTTTTAGCAATCGTTTTACTTTTAAGTACTTAGCTTATTGAATGATTCTATTAGTGAAGAGGTGGGGGAGGGGGGGTAAAGTCGTCATAGATTTAGGACTTCGCAATGTATGCCACCTAACGTTGACCCCGACACTGGGTCATGAATAGGAATTAGACGGGTATATCATATTTTTCGGTAGGTAATTATTTTTCGACAGACACAGCATACTTGCATACTACACGAGTACTAAAAAATTAAATCATTAACGACGGATTTTAAAACTAAAACATGACAGCCGTTTGAATAAAGATAAAACAACTTTTTTGACCTTTTCGTACACATGCAGTTTCACAGTATTATCGTGATATTACATACAGTTTGTGTGAAAATGGGGAGAACAATTAATTTGAGAATAACTTGAGACTTTTTAGTTATAACGATATACACGCATAATTGCGTATATTTTATGTTTTTAGTCGGTACGCGTTGCAAAAATTCACCGGACTATATTATGTTATTGCGTAACGCAACTACTACATATTATTATTATTCGGCGCATCCCAAAAGGCTCTCGTCCATTTTTTGCTTATTCGAAAACAGCTCCCGTCGAAAAAAAATGTACTAACTGCATTGGTAATACCGGTTTTCCAATTTGAGCTTCTCTAAATCTCTGGTATAACTAGTATAAGTAAACGTATTTATTTTACGATTTTTTATTTCAAAAACAACAATTATTAATTTTGTTATCTTTTTACTATATTGGATAAATTATGCATGTTGATTGTTATTATTTTAATACTAACTGTTATTGTTTTATTTTTTACCGTAACATGTAGGACGTATTACTATCAAGCGCTGTATACCGCCGGTATATCGTATTTTTAAATTTAAATTGTATAAAACTTTTTAGCGAAAATATAAGATATATTGATAATATCGAAAATACCGAAACATTGAACATAATTTGTATACCAAAATTATATATTATACGTACTTGTGTAGTCGTTAAAAATATTCGTATGAAGTATATATAAAAATTCTGCCAAAAAAATTTACCTATAATTTAATTTTTTACTTTTATTAAATACGTATATGTTTTACATTTTTTTTTTTAATTTTAGATTTAATTCACAATAATACGATAGTATATAATTTTTTATATAATTTTTGTAATTTAATTAGTTTTTACCAACACATATTTAACCATACCTCTTTTGAGACGGTCTGTATGAAGTGTGGAGGAATTTGTGTTATTTTTAAAACCGGAGCCGTTTGGGAATTTACCTTGTCCTAAAACCTTTTTCGACGGGAGCCGTTTGGGAATTTACTTTTTTGTAAAATGGGAGCCGAACGGGCTACGTCCTTATTATTATTATAATGTTTTAATGCCGTTAGCCGTCCGAAAGTATAGCGATGGGGCAGCGCGGGGCGACGCGCGACGGTGTGTCGGTTTCGCAGGTAGCGAGACGGCCCGGACGGCCGACCTTCGGACAGGCGCGGAAAGTGGTGGGCGTGCGTGCCACGTCGCGTATTCGCAACAATTATTTCAACGAATATTGTTTTATTATAACATATTTTCCACCGCCCATGTTATCACAACACGCCACTACGACAATAATAATATTAATGTTGTCGTTCGGTTTCCCGCGGGCGGCCCTCGACGCAGTGGTACTTGTTGAACGCCGTTGATATTTGTCGTCATCGCCGAATTCGGTGACGTCACTCGAGCGGCCGGCGGGGTGCATCCACTCGGAGTGGCACGGCCACGCCGCGCGCCGCGGTAATGCTCTGTTGAACGTGCAGATCCCCGATTTATAAATGGGGACGGGTTTTTCAACAAATTTTATCATATATTATACTATTATAGTATGTTGTTTCAAATCGCGTCTGTACAGATCAGTGGCACAATTAGAAAATAATTTCGGGTGGTGGGAGGGGGGGGGGTGTTACATTATAGTAATGTTTATGTAGGTCACATATCTAATTTTCTGAAAAAAAAGATTTTTTATATTAATTTTGTTATTATATAGGTTATGTTTAACTTAACCCCCTGAATCAGAAACAAAAAAGTCTTTAAGTCAGACAAACTATCGTTTTTTTTAAAGAAGTATTTTAATTTACCTCCCTTTAAAAAGTTTTATACGAACGCCACTGTTGACGATCGATACACAAAAATGATTTATTTCCGTATAAAAGATAAATTATCATGTCATTATAACGCGTATAAATTTCAACTAACCTTCGTTTTTTTCAATTTTTTTCTTATCTTCTAAGGTCGTTGAATATATTTTTTTTTATATATAGTATAATATTATAAAACTTTTTGTCATAAAATATTGACGTACCTATCATAACTAATAATTACATTTTCAAAAGTCTGTGAAAATTAAATTTCTATCTGTTCTAAATCCATTATATAAATAGTTATTATTTACCCAACTTATCAAATAAAATAAAATAAAACTATCGAATTATTTCGATTTATTTAGCAAAAACCCTGACATTTTATTTTTATCTATAGGTTTATTGTATATAACTTATAATATAAAACGTACCTTGTAATACAGAAATTAAAAATAATGAATTGAATATGTGCTATTATTTTTTATATATAATACAATGTATAATATAGGACTCTAAGTGCAGATATTATTATTAATTGTAATAGTCACCTGAAATACAAATTGGCAAATTAAGAATAATGAAAGACGTACAAGTTTGAAATTTGCAGATTTTCGATCACGTTCTGTTGTAAAATAGGTGTAATAATATTGTATGTACTGCCCGACGAATTAATTTCGTGTTTACGTGCATTTGAAATAATGAAGGTGCGAACACTGTAATATTATTCAAAACCAATTTTAGTTCTATTCTATAATATTTGCATGGGAAATATGCGTGTTCTCATTTCCCGGAAACGCTGACAACCGTACCAAGTCCGGGTATCACTGACTGAATATTTTATAATTACATTTTACAGATGTAGATTATTCCTTGTGGGTCTTAGGGCGTCAATCGTTTCATAGGTCAGTAAAAATAAAAATTAATGGGGCCAATATATATAGATCGAAACACTAATACCTATAAACAACTTGCTTCAAAATCATTACTGTATCGCAATTGATTATTATTTACAATAAATAAATTGTAAGTGCATTTTAATTCATTATTTACTATCAAAAACACAAAAAGTATATTAATATTATTCAGAAAATTTTTTCAACAAAGTTAAAATTAGACTTATAATAACACATATGAAAATTTAAAAGCATATTACAACCAGAAATAAATAAATATGAAAATACAATTTAAAATATAAAATACTCATTTAAATGATGGCATAATGATGAAATAAGTTTTCAGTAAAAGAATGAATTATCAATCTTTAAGATATTAACATTACTCATGTTTATACGTTGGTTTTTTAACAGAATTCAATTTTCCCGTGACATAATAATTATTATTAAAACATAATAATTTATGCATAGGTACTCAAAGTTAATACTCATAATTCATAACTTTCATAAAAATGTAAATGTCTTAAAAAATTCAATGCATATACACAGAAAATATTTTTATTTTAAGTTTAATAACATGCTAATTCATTTCAACATTATAAATGTTTAAGTTGAACAGCAAAAAATCGGTTCTGCATGGTTCAGAGAGAAAAAAAAACACTACGCTATAACATAGTAACATCTTATTTTAATCAATCTTATACATTTTTCATGACAAGTATTAATACTTTTAAGTTTTAACAGATAAACACAATATGTTTAACTTACAGCTGCAGTTTTTAGGTTTTATAGTGATGTTGACAAATACAATTATTCTCATAAATTTTTAAAAATCATGTGTAATAAAATTATTATGTTATAATATTTACGATCTGATTTACTATGATTTATGACACCATATTGTAAGGTCAAGAGGGGGGCTTAACTTGAGTATATCATGAGTATATCATCAATATCGTAAATTCAACTGTGTACTTATACCATACAATCTATTGATTAATTATTAATTTAGCTTGTTCTGCAGTTAATCAAAAATATAATTCGAATATTATTAATTTTAACTTCTTTTATATGTTTTAGAAGTAATTTGCAACATTTTCAAAAGGGAATTTAAATTATTAATATGACGATTAATCAAGAATTTTAAATATGATGTTATTTATTTACCTGAATTTAACACCATGGCTCATCGGTCGTTTCGCAGATAAGTAATTTGTTATAACATACATAAGTACTTATTTTATATAAAAAAGTATTAAAGCCGTGTCAAAATTCAGATGTACTCAACAGCGACGTCATGTTCAAAAATAATATATCATCTTGACGGTATAATACGGTATCAGGTATATTTTTATAGGTATATAAAACACATATACATATACAAACAGATTCAAAGGGGTAAAAATAATATTAAATTCAAAATTACATAGAGCAGAGCTTTATTTTGTCGGCTCGTTTCGAATATCCGCCCAATGCTGGTCATTTTTCAGCTGTAAACCATAAGAGTAGGTATACCATATACGAGTACCCAAGTATATTATAAAGTACTTATATTGTAAATAAATATAATAATAGCATCTTATTACAAATCAAAATTTAATGAGTACCAATAATATTTATACGAAAACGAAACACAATACCATACATACAACAGACGAGTCTAAATTAAAATATTATTCGAAAAATACATAAACACATTTTGGGGCGTGAAAATAATTTTATTATCCTCATTGTAAAATCTAAAAGACATCACGAGTTTATAACTTCATTACGTGTATAGAAGGTTATATGTAATTATTGGACGTACCTACTACCTATACCTATAACCTATACATTATTTTAATGCACCGGTTAATATGTAAAACATTAACCATTATACTCCATATAATATGTTAAACGTGTTATAAGGGTAATTTATTGTAGGTATAGTCGGTATAGAGTTCGGATAATTAAACATTTAAACCTCTATAGTAATAATTTGGGATCAACGAGATCAATTTTTTTTTATAAAGGTAATCAGAAATATTTATCTCGGTATCATTGTACGACGTACTCGGGAATTCCTCATTTTTAATATTAAAAAAACTGAAATAATTAGCTCCTTAAAATATTATGCAGGTAAAAAAGCCGTATGTCTTGAGTAAAACTCAATGTGGATGAATCTACGTAACATAATGTATAGTATAATATAGTACCTATTGAGTATTAAATAACCGAACTGTTATTGCAAGTCGAAGATAATTTTATCTTTAATGTAGCTTTTTTTTTTTACTATTCAATACCCGTAAAACGTAGGTATATATATTTTGAAAAACTATTGCGACTTAGAGTACAATTTTGTTACAGATTTTAAATGTCTATAATATGTATGATATATATATATCTTATATCTATATAATACTATCTTTCTACATAACTATCGATTTATTTATTATTTACAGGCTAGGTACAACTGTCGAAAACGACATAAAATGGACATAAGGTAGGTACAACGCTACATACCTAACTGAAGTTAATTTTTCTACTAATATATTAAAATAAGATTATCGTATTCTATTTTAAATACATTAAGTAAGTGATTAAAAGTAATAAGTAAATAGTTCAAAAATTGCTTTTTAAATTTTTAATCTCGCAGCGATAGCATTACAATACAATCAATCGAAACTTACTAATTACTATACTTAGTAAATAGATACGCATTTAAATGTATTTTTATTGTTAGATTTTAATTTGTAAGAACAACATTGCATAATCAAGTCAGTATAAATAAAATTTCGATGTTTTACGATTCACATTATATTTTAAAAATAATAGGCCTGTTTTTTAAATTATTTTTAACAGATATTTTTTCATCACTGTAATATGAAATATGTTAATCGTATTAAGTACCTTTTTATTTACAATATTATACGCCAAATTAAATGCAATTTGTTTCATCATATAAATGTTTTCAAAATTCATTTTTTAGCTATAGGTTAGCTAATAATATTAATTTTCATCTTTTTTTATAACAACAATGATTGGGAATTAAAAAAAAAACACTACAGAATGATAAAAATAAAACAACTACGTTTTTCGTTTTTTTATATTTAACTCGCGAAGAGACCACGAAAACAAAAAGAAAACTTAAAATAAAACTACGTGTTGCGCAGCGAGAATTGAGAAATTTGATTACTTATGTATACCTACACCGCGTAGATATGCCTATGTCGTTTATTATTTTTCACTCTACAAACAATTTCTTTATATAGACCGCATTAAAATTTAAAAAATGTTTCTTGACAACTCCTCAAAATGTTGATATCTCTTACCTCCAAGTAACAATTTATATAAAAAACATGAACATTATTATTTTATGTTATTCGATTTACATCAATACATTATAGTTTATTATTGATCATCTGTCGACTGTCACGTAATTGAATTTTGAATTCGGAATAATATAGACACCAAAATAGTTGTGCGTTTCAATAGTATCAAATTTTAATGTTATTATTATAAACAATATATAACGACGACAGTATGGGTATAAATTAAATTATAAAATGGAATTATTTCAAGAGATATTAATAATATATACGATAATCAAATAAAGACGATAAACCGTATAATTTAACTGTAATTATTCAGTTATATTGTGTATCTACAATGTATATTCTACATGACTACATACAACGATTGAACATAATGTTTTATCGTCGTTTTATATTGACTATATTGAAATTTAAAAGTAAATAAATAGTGTTGATAAAATGAAAATTATGCGGCGTTTGGACAATATATATATAAAAAAAAAAAAATATTTGTTGTCGTTTACGGGTTTACGTTATCGATAACATTACTGATTACTTCGATAATAAGTACAAATAATATATAATACATTATATTGTTAGACCGAATCCGTTTAGAACCGTTTTACGAAACCAATTCAAATTTAACTCATATTCATTGCAGTGACCTATTCAATAATGCGGAGATACATTCGATTCCTACTACAATACAGCGCTGTGGTTACCTATTTTTACCCCCTTTTTAAAATATTGTAATCAAATTATTGTGTATATAAATATATCTATAGATATTATATAGGACATAGGTATATTTGCACGATTGCACGTATTCATAATCAAATTATCAAATTGTACTTATGTATTAATTTTTTGTTCACGTTTCCATTTTGTCCTAAAAAAAAAATTGAAAAACATTTAAAGTATAAATTAAATTATTATTCCTATTATATATATATATATATTCCTTTTATATTATATAAAAATATAATATTATTAATAAATATATTACACAACAAACCACATGAATAGGTACCGCTACATTTTAAGTGTCATACCTAGTTTATTTTAAACATGGATATTTCATTTTCATTCGTTGGCCCACAACTTCAAAAAGGTTCTTTTATATACTTGCCGCAGTCTACTAATAAGACCATACCTTTAGTAATTTATACTATTTATATGTTTTAGTGTTTTTATTTTTACCTATATACTTTAGTTATTGATAGTATATAGTATTCATTTAATTTTAACAGCATTTCTTTAAATCATAAAATAACGGATTTCGTATACTTTTTCGGTATAACGTGCATAATATTATAGGTATATATCGTTATATGTGTAATATATGCATACATATCGTATACGGCATATATACGCCGCAGAGGCGAGTCCACAACGTCGATGTCACTATATTATTATTTATTTTGGCTTTCTCTCGAGAAAAACATTCGATCAGTACCTACATGACAGAGGGTAGAAAATAGGTATGCACTGCGTAAATATATTGTATACACCCACGACGTGTATATAGATTATACACATGGCACCTACCTACAGCAGGTAAGAGCTCGAGAAAAGCAAAAAAATCGAACTGTCGACGAGAAGAAAACGAAAACGAAATTCATGTATATAGGTTCGCGTTTGACAGGAATTGTTGACGGGGGCGGCAGCATCAAAACGAGCTTTTTTATTACCGTATTTTATCGTATTACCGTATAATATAGTATATTATTATATTATATTTATATTTAAATTTAATATTATAATGTCGATTGCTGCAACGGCGACGGTAACGGCGGTAACGGCGGCGGCGGCGGCGGCGGCATCGGCACTAGCGCTGATATAGCGGAACCTCGTCAAAACAGGGTGGTGATTTCGGTTTTGCTCATACGATCCGACGCGTTGTTGACGCGTAGACCGCACGTGTCGCTGATGACCATTCTGTTCTCGGTTAACGCCGTGAGTCGTGACACTTATCACATCTGTTGACACTGTTGCGCTGTGCTGTCGTCCGTTCGATTTCGAATTTCTCGATCGCCCAGTGAGCGTCCGCACGGTGCAATAATTGTCGCACCACACGATTTAGTTCAAATTTTCGATTGAGTGTCCTGTAAAGACAGTAATTGAGATGGAGTTGAACGAAGAAATATTCAAAGCGATTTTTCTGAACGATTTGGACGGGTTGCGGAGGATATTCGTCAAACGCAAAATCGGCACGTGGAACCTGATGGACAGACGAGGCATGGCACCGATCCACTACGCTGCGTTCAGAGGCAACTTCGAGATCGTCAGCTGGCTTGTGGCCGAGGTGAGTTCCCCGATCACCTCTCCTTCTCCCCCCCTTCATCACCGACAACCACTATAATCAACCGCTACCACCACTACCATTCGACGGACACGCGGATAGCGTGTACGAGTAATATGAATTGCGCGCCAAAAACATAATTATTACTGTGTCGTTGTAGAAGGTTGATATAGTCGGGTAGTTTAAAAATGGCGATTGCCCCGCATGAAATTATTACACGAGAGCAGAATATCTACGCCGTGTGTGTTTATATTTATTTCATACTCTGATAATGTCATATTATTTTATTTAGCTAAAATCGTACAAAATTACCTACGTTAAAATTTATAACTCGTTATTGCATTTTAATTAATTTTAAGGTATATACAACACTAAATTTGAATTGGTGACCACTATAGGTAGCATATCACTTAAAAATATTGTACAAATATTAATTATATCATATTTACTTGAAAGGATTGTTCTAATAACAATTAGTTGGCTGTATATTATTATAAGAATACCTACCATACGCGGCGTATTTACGAGGGCGGGGGATATGAGGGGATAGATCTCTCTTGGTTTTTTTTTTTACTTATAGGTATAATAATGTCGTACCTATATTACAGAAATACAGAATACAATTATTGAAAACGCTACATTTTATTATAATATTAAATATTGTTCTATTAAGCATTTTGAAATATTATGGTTGATGCCCGTAATCTTTACACTACTTACAGCTATATATGTATGATGTATATGCTTGAAAACAATTCGTATTTAAATCGTAAAATGTCGTCAATCGTTATTATTGTCAATAGTTATCCGGCTATTATAATGCTTCTAATAATAAGCGTTTGGTTGCTATTTTAAAACATATTGTATGGCAAGGGCGTATATATAAATAAGAATTCTAAACAATAAATAACAATAATAATATGGAGTACAAATAATAATCAAACTCTTAAAAGGACGATATATTTACATATGTTGTCTCTGTCTTACTACCGTACATCATACTAAATTTGCATTCAGCAGAATACATTTTGTGATGTTAGCTTTAATATTAGAGTAAATTTACCTATTTACAAATTTACAAATAAGAATATTATGTAGAAAATGTTTTATGCTTTTATTGATATTATCATTTTAAAGTAAGTTATAGTTATGTAAAATATCACAACTTTAAAATATTCATAACTCACCTTAAAATGATATAATATCAATAAAATCATATAATATTCTCTAGATAATATTCTTAGCTTTAAATTTGATAATAAGTAAATTTACTCTAATATTAAAGCTAAAATCACAAAATGAACTCTACTGAATGACAATTTTCCATACCGTATGTATGTAAGACAGAGACAACGCATGTGGGTATAACGTCTTCTTAAGAGGACGTCGCAGCCGCATGTGTTGTCTCCGTCTTTCACACGTACGACATAGACAAAACGCGTTTATTTAGTCTGAGTATAATTCGCTCAATTTTGGTTCTAGAGTAAATATACCTATAATAAAAATAACATATGAAAATATTTCGGAGGGAAAGACGCTGAGTTTTTTCCATTATTCTCAATATAACGATCATTATAATCGTTTAGAATTAAGTGAATTAACGAAAACTTCAAAATGTTAAATAACCTTTAAAAAAAAACTCAGTGTCTTGCTCTCCGAAATATTTTCGTCATATTTTAATTTTTTAATAGATTTATTTACTCTAAAATCAAAATTGAGCGAGTTCTACTCAGATTGCGCAACCACGTTTTGTCCATGTCGTACGTGTGTAAGACAGAGACAACACATACGGCTGCGTACTTACTGATAATATATATATTATCGATATTTTTGAGAAACGGTGGTGATGGTGCACCCCCCCCCCCCCACGACAAAATCCTAAATATACCACTGCCTATCATAGCTATATACATATTTCATTATATACTTATATATATTTTATTGTGTTTACTTTATCATACGCGGACCTTGATAAATTTAGTTGGTGGGAGGGAGGGGAGCTTAAGAACCAGGTTACTTAATGAAAATAATTATTAATTACTTCTTATTTAGTTAGAAATAATTTTGTATATGTTTTGTAAAAACAAAAAATAAATTTTAAAAATAAAAATCAGCTAGCGTTTAGCGTGTGACAACTAATTTTATTTCAATATAAATACGAACAAATAAATTAAAATGTAGTTATATATTGCATAGTATAGCAATATTACTACAAATACAATAATAATTAAAAAAAAACTGATGTAGAAGAAAATAATAACTTTTACTGTTTTATTAAAATAATAAGTATAATATAATATAAATTAATATTATAATATAATAATATTAAAAAATAATTAGTATTGTTATGCCCCTTAAACAGTATATTTGTAAATAGTGTTACAAAACTGTAGGTACATAACTAGGGTATATATTGGCGTAGAGGGGGGGGGTAATTAGGCTTAGCCTTCCAAGCCCCCCTTCCTCTAACTCTGCCAATGTCTACTTAATAGCTATATTTATTGTACACAAGTGGCCAATTTCAAAAGCACTGTACCTTGAAACACGAGTACGTATCATACTACCGACAAAATACTAATAAAAAAAATATGATTTTTTTAAATAATCACCTCAACAGTTAAAGGTCGAATGAAAGTATTAAGTACCCATGTTTAAAATAAACTATTTTACATAATTATTATTATACGTATTAGCGATATCGATAACGGCGAGTCTTATAATACAAGATAATACAGTGTTTTTTACACAGCCAGTATTATAGACGACCGATAGATATTAAAGATTCGATTAAACCTCTGCACTATTTTTAAACCAACGTTATGTTCATGTCTTTACAGTTTACAGCATAATGTTATGCTTATGAAATATTATTATCGCCGACAGACTCGCGTGCAATCCGTATTCCGCAAATGCGCCGACCTACCGCGTACACAATATTGTGCCGTCGGTTTATTCACCGCAACAACATACTCGTACTGTAGTACTTTCTCTTTTCGCGTTTCAGGGCGCCGACGTTAACTACGGCAAAAACAAGTATCCGAATTCCCCTTTGCATTTCGCCGCTCTCAACGGCAGCGTTGACGTGTGTAAGCTATTGTTGGAAGCCGGCGCCAGGAGACATGTGACCAACAGCATAGGCCGCACCGCGTCTGAGATCGCTGTTGATACCGGTATGTATGGGCGTCGGGCATTGTGTATGGGTATAATAATACGCGGTTGCAGCCGACTTACCGTGTCTCTTTATTGCGGTGTGCTTATAATTATGTTTATGCTCATCAGGCAATTTTCAATGTGCTAAGTTGATCAACAACTATTTGCCCAGAGGAGAAGTCATGTGTTTCGCGGCACTGGATTCTGCTGAAAGCGAACCGAAGTTGGCACCCGCAATGGCCGAACTCGTTTACAAATACGTTATGATGGTATTAATAACTAACGACAACGATGTATATGTATTGCTGCGAATAATGCGTAATCGTATTCGTAATCTTTTTCAGACTAATATTCATCCAGTGAAAGTGATTTATGAGATGCCAAATGTTTTCCTGACTAAAGATCACGCATTGAAAATTTTCGACGTGTTGCATTTGTTGAGCAGACGTGAATTTGAAAAGCATCACGATACAAAAGAAATGCTGTCTTTCAAATTTCATTATTTGGCTACCATGCTCATTGAAATTGCAAAACCCAAGTAATTTATTTTTAAAATAGACAATAAGTTTATGTATATTATGTATCTATTAAATATTATAATATAATGTTGATTATTTTATTCACAGTGATGTTGGAAATAAAAAACCATCAGATCTCAAGGACGCATTTACTCAAAAAATATCGAAGAGCCATAACTTTTTGGATCAATTTCTTCATGATTGCATTGTAAGGTTCTCGTTCAAGGATTCTACACTTTTTAGAAGAGTAAGAGTTATTTTCTATAATTAAATTATTGTATGTTTAATTTGAATGATAGTTAATTTCATAATTAAAACATTGAACTTTTAACTGCATGATTATTGATTATTAGTTTTAATCATTTATAACAAATAATGAAATTAATGCGTCTAATTAGAAATACTATTGCTGTATTTAAAATTTTAAAACAAAAATTTTTTTTTATATTTTCAATGAAATCACTTGCAACATTTTAATAATAATTATTATTAACAATAATAAATACTAAAATACATGTATTTGCGTATAAATGTATAATGATAGCTTAGTTACTTCAGACAAGTGCATCACATCCGCATGAGTTGTCTCCGTCTTGCAAATACGTAGCATGGCAAATTTACGCTCAGCAGATCACGTTTAGCTCCATTAGGTAAAAAATTAGAGTGAATCGATTTATTATGAAACTTGATGGTAAGAACATTAATATCTGTGTTTGTATGTATTAATTTTTACGATAGTTCAATTTTTTTGCAAGTTATGCGTATTGCGTATAATATAATATAGCATAAATTGAAATTGCTCATAACAGTCATAACTCACTCAAAAACTGAATAATCGTAAAAAAAACAATGTACAAACATAGATTATGTTCTTACCATCAAGTTTTATAATAGGTGGGTTCACTCTAGTTTTTAAACTAACGGAGCTAAACGTGATTTGATGAACGTAAATTTGCTATGCTGCGCACTTGTAAGACGGAGACAACAAATGCGGGTGTTGCGTCCACTTAAGAGGATGTCACACACTGTTTGTTTTCTCTCTCTAGCTTACGCGCAATATAGACAAAACGCATTTACGCAGTCTGAGTAGAACTCGCTCAATTTTGGTTCTAGAGTAAATATACCTATTATAAAATTAAATTTTGATAATATTTCTGAGTATAAGATAATGAGTTTTTTTCTATTATTCTCAATAGAACGTTAAATATATCGTTTAGAAATAGCTATTAAGTATAACTACAACATTTTTAAATAACATTTAAATTTTCAAAATTTAAATTTTTTTTTTAAAAAACTCATCGTCTTGTATTTACAAAATATTATCAAAATTTTATTTTATTATAGTTCTAGATGTATTTACTCTAGAACCAAAATTGAGCGAGTTCTACTCAGACTGCGTAAATGCATATATATATTACGCGTGGGCTAGAGAGAGAAAACAAACAATGCGCTAACATCCTCTTAAGTAAAATAATATATAAATTTACATAATTATATATATAGGTACAGGGTGATAATTTTATCATTAAACATTCATTATTTCGAAAAGTGTTGGCTTTTTTCAATTTTTTTTTCCAAAATGTTTTGTTTTTTGCTTTTCTAAAACTATATAACATTTTCATTACTTTCAACCTTATATTTAATAGTGAAACCACTATCAATTATTGATTTTTAAATGGCAATCTATATTTAAAGTGTCATGAAATAATATGACTATTTTTTTTTTATAAATTTTAACGTTAAGAGGACGCTTCATCCGCATGTTTTGTCACTGTCTTACTAACGTACATCATAGCACATTTGCGCTGCAAAACACATTTTGTGATGTATAGCTTTAATATTAGAGAAAATTTACCTATTATCAAATTTAATGCTAAGAATATTATCTCGGCAAAGTCATATGCTTTTATTGATACTATAATTTTAAAGGGAGTTATGACCATTCTTAAGTTGTAATATTTTTCATAGCTATAACTCATTTTAAAATGATAATATCAATAAAAGCATATATGACATTTTCTAGATAATATTCTTAGCTCTAAATTGTATAATATGTAAATTTACTCTAATATTAAAGCTAACATCACAAAATGTGTTGTGTTAGGTATAGTCGAAATTTTACTATGATGTACGTTAGTAAGACAGAGACAACGCATATGGGCGTAGCGTTCTCTGAAGCTTGTTACACACAGAGCGATACAAACGCGCGCGTCCGCATTTAAATCGCGGACAATAATCGTCCAAAATAGTACACATGTATTTAGACGTGTATAAATTTAAACGGGGTAAAACAGGTGCGTTCGGTCGTAATCGAACGCTAAAATTAAGCCATGAGTTTCCAATGTCTATATTCACACGAAACGTTTCCATACGCCCATATGCGGGTTTATTTTGGTGGGGAAAATCCAAAAAAATAGTGGGTACGTGATTTTTTTGACGCGATTATAAATGCTAGTGTGTAATTAACGTGCGTTCAAAGTTTTTAAATCGCAACTAATTAAAAAACGCGGACGCGCGCGCTTGAATCGCTCCGTGTGTAACCAGCTTATTATAAACTTATTATTTTTCGTTTAACTGTTATATGAGTCATAGCTGCTCTAAGTTGGGTGGTTTGATGTTTTCAGCTGGTTATTACACTTAATAACCACAGGTTATTACGGCTGTGAAGCGTTGATTATAACACAATTTATTATTATTTACAAATATTAAATTTCATATCAAAAATATTGGGATACCACAGGTTATTCTCTAAATTAGATATGACAAAATATGTTAGTATAGATTGGGCGTAGTAACTACAGGTAAAAATGCATCACTACGTCGAATGATAGTCGTATAGTATATAACGAGATAATTACAATATGTTAATAAACATGAAAAACATGAAAACAATCAAATTTTACCTATTATTATTATTTATTATTTACGTGACTAATTGACTTCATAAACATGAAATATTATAATAACCGACAACCATTCAACTTTGAATAGCTATATCTTACTAAAAATTAATGAAAAATAATAATTTAAACGTTAAAATTTATAAAAAACAATTGTCGTATAAATTTAGTACATTTTAATTTAGGGTGCCATTTGAAAATCAAAAGTTGACAGTAGTTTCACTTTTAAATTGAAGGGTGAAAAAAATAAAAAATATATACTACAACTCGTGAAAAAAATTTTGAAAAAAAAAAACGAAAAAAGTCAGTGCTTGATAAAATAATTTATGAGTGTTCAATAATACAAATATCACCTTGTATAATATATTAAATAATTTATTATGTTACCTATTGGCTATTAGTAATGCATTATAATATGATAAAGGTCACTTTTATATATTTTTTTTATAAATACAAATCTTTTTAAACTTTTAATCTTTGACTTCTACTGTAAAATAATTAATAATGATTCAAATGGTTCAATAATGATACATTTTTATCATTCTAGATGGTGTCTTATATGACACAAGGCATGGATAGTATGCGATCTCTTGACATCATATTGTTAGTGATTGGAAATAAACGTGCTCAGACTGGGGAATCCGCTAACAAACTGCCCATAGTATGCGGTGCATGTGAAGACATTAATGTTTCAAAGAAATGTTCCAAATGCAAGACCGTGCAATATTGTAGCCGCGAGTGTGTGCGCATCCATGCCGCTATGCACAAGAAGGAATGTAAGCAGATACGCGAGGAAATAAAAGCTTTGAAAGCATCTGACGAGACTTCTGCTTGGGCCAGATGCTTATCCAAACTGGGATTCAAACAAAATTAAATTAAAACAACAATCGGAGATACATAATTTAGTAGTTATATCATGGCATAAAATAGTAGATGGTTTTTTGATTTAGTTACATTTATCTTTAACAATAAAATTAACGTTTGTGAAAAATATTTACATAACAATTTTACTAAAAGTATCATCCTGAATTAAGCATAATAAATATAATATTATATTAGACATAGTTTAGTCGCCAATATACTTATATCTTATGATATTATTAAAACTTTTAATCGCTTTTATCATATTGTATTTTGTCAAACATTTTAAACTTAACCTGTACCTGATTTTAAAATATTTTTACAAATTAATCTTTTCAATCCATTTTATTTTTTTATTCCAATTTTTGTTTAATAACCCCTATGTAATTTGCAAGTTTGTAACCTATCCAACAATTAATATGTAAAACATTTTATTGAAACATCTATAATACAATATATAATTTTTTTGGTTTTTGGCAAAATAATATGTGTGTGTACGTGTTATTATTTGTTATAATACTTACTGTATACTTAACAAAAACAATTTGATCAGTGGATTGCATTTCCATGAAAACCTTAAACAACAGGTGAAAAAATATACAACTACATATTTTGTAATATTAATATATTATACAAGAAATACTTAAGCTAACATGGACAACGCTCATACATAGTTATATACTCATATGTACTATCGTGAATGGTAATAGTTAATTTATTAACCAACATTGAAATTTGAAGCAACAATAAGTACAGGTAAAAATATAAATTGATGATAGTTGGACGATTTTTTAAAAATGTCAATACTTACTATTATTATTATTTTTAATAACAAAACAAGAGTAAAAAAAAATATTTTATCACGCCATGCAACATATTTCGTATTTTGGCTGAAACTTATTTATTAATAATTGATCTAGGCTTGTGTGCACGCACGTACTATGCAGTAATTCGTAATATAATAATAATAATATTGATTAAGTATATACATGAGAATCTTTATATGAAATAGAAGAAATTAAGGCGAAGGCTTAACATGATATAATAACAACGGTGTAGGGCAGGGGCGGCCAAACGGTCGATCGTGTTAGAATTTATTTTTAGACTACGCACAAAGTTTGTTTCTTAACAATCATATATACTTAATAATAAAAAAAACTTTTTTATGGCAGTCGATCCTCAAAGGTGAAGTATATTTTTAGTAGATCGCGGCCACAAAAAGTTTGGCCGCCCCCGGTGTAAGGCCTTTGGCAATAATTATAAGTACGCTTCGATGAAAATGACTGCGGTGTGTAAGTGTGTTGTTTGTTGTTATTGTAAATTAAAATAAAATTTATATTAAACATTGCATTCGGGAATTGATGATTGGTTTTTTTTTGCGTGTAGTAAGTTTTAAACAGTATTATCTAAGGGCACTAATACAGCTTTGATTTTTCATTTATTGCATTTTCCGATTTTTTTAACAGTCCGATTTTTTTTTTTCAAACACTTCAGTCGGAAATATTCAGAATATAAATTTATATTGAAAAATTGAAGCTAGATTTTAAGTCGAGATTGTTATTTTTGTTTTTCCCGGCCTTAATTAATTTCACTTACTTACCGGATAAAAAAAAAATAATTATTTTATTTTAATGAAAAATATGTTCTAATGTTACACATGTCAAAATGATTTATTTTGATTTCGTATCAAGTAAAGAATTATAGTAAGATACTAAGATAGTTGGTACTTCAGCACTAGTTAAATAATGGATTTTTTATGTCGTCTTTAATGTGTGTTTTTAATCAAAATTCTTCGTTAACGATGTGGCGTAGACGGCGCGACATTTGATGACCCACGGCCCATGGGAACGGTTAATATTGGTTACCTTATCGTATTGGAAATCGTTTTTCTGTATTCATACGGAATATTACCTGCTAGTTAAATACTCGAATAACACATTAAGACGAACAAATATGTGACCATAGTAATAATAATAATAATAATAATAATTGTATATAAGCGCATTCCTATTTGGGTATTCGTTTTTACTTTTAAAGATTGAACATTATAACACAACCTGTAGAATGGGTTTTTTTCCATAGTGCGTATTGTAGTGTGTTGTTTGAAAACTTGAAATGCACTTAAAATATGAGGGGAAATTAACAAAAGGTTTCATCATTATCCCTTTTTACAAGATTATATCTATCAATAACACCCATAACAAACATGACAACTGCATATAGGCATTGCCGAGCCCCGAGTATCTAAAGATATATCTTCATATTTCATAAGCATTCGAGTATCTATATACACACATATATATATATATATATATATATATATGACCATTATCCACGTATAAGTATGCAGTGTTAAGAACCGATTTCATTATTCTCAATATTACTTAAAACATAACAAAAATTATTTTATTGAAAAACGTATACACATATTAATGTCTTAAAGTCTATATGTTTATAATAATATATTATGTGATAATCTAATAAAGCTGTCTTATATTTGCAATAATGATATACAATTTAAATGTATGATAACTTTGGTATAATCCGCTTAAAAACGTTGTTCTCTCGTTGATTCATTATTCTAATGTTTAGGTGAGTACCGAGCGTGTAAAATACTAAAATGTAAAAATACTCATATAACTCGCTTTAAATTGCAACTTGCAAGTATCGTAAGACACGATCATGAGAATACTGAAAATGGCCTTGAATTTAAGTTTGATAATAAGTCAATCCATTCTTACATCAAAACTGATTACACAATATTGAAAATGATAAACACAAACGGATATTTTCTGTTTTCAATTTTGTAATTTTGCGCGCCGAGACAACACGTCAACACCACAATATAACTCGTTAGTACAAGCCTTTTTATTTTTATCTAATTATTCATTTTGAGTAAGGCGATTGATATCTAATAGTGACTAAATATAGGTGATAAATTATAAATATGAGTCTCATATAATGTCTAAAAAACGATGCACTCGTGTGGTTTATTATTCATTAGTATAGCCGGTAGGTATATATTACCTGTAACTTTAAAGGTATTTAGGACAATTATTGGGCCCAGCCAAAAATCGCCGTATGATGGCGACTACGTGTCCCCGTCATAATCGAACCAATTAATAGACGAAGAACATATATTTATAGGTAGTGGTATATTTATGGTGATCAGATATAAAAATTTTAAAAAAAGTACATTTTAAAACTTAGCTCCTTCTCTGTCGTAATTGCTCAATGCGTATACTATTCTACTCGCTTTACACATATATCCATAGGTCCTTCTATAAAAATTGTTTTTTTTTCATCTTATTACTCTATTTATTTTATTATTATTATCAATTATAAAAACCAATTATTTGAAATTATAATGTCAACTCATTTAGTGTGTGTCTTTATGATGAAAATACTTTGATATTGAAGAATTTTAAGTAAACTTAAACTAAAGTATAAATTATTTTTTAAAGGTAAAGATACCAAGTGTAAAATTTAAATATACACGATTTAATACATCATAAGAATGCTTTAGGTCGAACCCTAAAATATAAATTAATAATCAAATTATAAAAACAGTAAAAATACATATTATAAAACTTATTAGCCAATAATAATTTTAAAAAATGAGTACAATAGCATGTACTTAACACTATTGTTAAGGACATTAGGACACACGTCAAAAAAGAGTACTGTCCTACGAAAAAGAGTACGTCTGGTCACCATACCGTATATTCTAAATAACAGTTTGCTAAAAAATAATAAGTATAATTTATACCTAATTTATACCCGTTCAAGACTACCTATATTAAAAAAGACCATCCAACGCTACAATTTTCTTTGGCTTAAATTATAGTACAAACTATGACGAAATATTATGATACCACTAAAATTCGTTTGTGACAATCCGTTACGGTGATATTTTTAATATTGCGCGTGACGTAACAGATTCGTTCGCGCGACTGCGGCCGTATATTATAATAATATAATACACGGCAATACGTATTTATCCATTTATAGTTTAACGTAAAATAACTGCTAATGAATTTATATTTTTTTCGAATAAACTAATCAAATGTATTTAACAGTACCTCATAATGATTATATTCATATAATATCTATACGATATAATTTATCACGTTTTGGTTTAATATTAATGAAATAATAACGATTATATTGTTATAAATTATACACTGCGCCGCGATTAGATTTTAAGTTAGAACAGTTTGATAATAATATTATATGTAAGCCCTCGCCCACTTGGTTCTATTAGCTACGAGTTAAATCTAAAATAGCCAGTTTAGGTGTCAAAAATCTATAGGTACACGACGGCACGATCGTCAGGGACGGCTCTAGTGTAGGTCAACTGCGACATGATCGTAGAGCTGAAGTAGCATATAATATGTATGTCGATGAGAGAAATAGTATTTATTGTGTTTTGTATAACATTTTACATTATTATTGTTATTATTTTCATAACAATATTTATACATTTCGTTGTGGTCAATAACAGTTGTAAGTTATAAAAATAGCTGGTCGATGTTAAAAGTGATTTATCGGCTATCGCATTATTCTGTGGTGTATATTATGTTAGCAATTGTAGTCTGTGGATTATTTTTATTTGTTGTACATACAATTTGACAACAATACGACCCGACAATATCGATCATTTCACTTTTTACTAGTTTTATTCGACATTTAGACGTCGTCGACGAAAAAAGTCTTGTTGGGAAATTCATTTTTTTTTTTAATTTTTCTGTTTATATTATATACCTATAATATATCATATTATTAAGGTATGAATAATATTTTAATTTATTATATTATTGTTTGAGGAGGCTATACCCGCATGTGTTGTCTTTGTCTTATACACGCGCAACATGGTTAAAAACTGTTTTGCGCGGGACAACTTTACTCCCACGATATTTATATCAAAATTACCAAAATTTTAAATCGCATTGAGAAGAATTTTACCTGTGTTGTAGCGTTTTAATTTTTTTGATAGTGGTAACCAATAATTTTTAATAATTAAATGGAAAAAACCTAAAGTTCTCAAACCGATAACTTTAATTGCATTCATGTTATCAAAAAAATTAAAACGCTACGACACAGGTAAAGTTCTTCCCAATGGGATTTATAATTTTGGTTGTTTTGATTAAAATATCGAGGGAGTAAAGTTGTCCCGCGCAAAACAGTTTTAACCATGTTACGCGTGTGTAAGACGGAGACAACATATGCGGGTATAGCGTCCTATTAAATCGACTGTACTTCAAATTGTTTTATACACACTACATTGTCTACATTATTATATTAAGGTTTTGAACATCCCTGGATGTTTTTTATCAAAATTAGTCAAAACACTTTTAACATTTTAACTATTTTCAATAGTTATGAGCATCTTGAAATGTACAAAAATAAAGATTTTTAAAATGCGTCTTAACGCCCTCTTAAACATACACGTTGGGCAACGAAATTGCCGGTTGGGAGAAAACAACTTGAAATACAATTATTTAAAATAGCATATTACTTTTTAAGGTATATTATAGTATTTTTCATTTTAATTATTATTTATAATGTCTTAACCCCTCTAATAGTGTTGGCGCCGCGTCCGATCCTACTTTTGGAAATTCGCGGTTATCGGACACGACTCGCGAGGTGTTGGAAACGGGAAAAGGTTACTCGGTATATGTGTATATACAAATAAATTAATGGCATTAATTACATTAATAAAACTGATACAAATATATCTATATAATAATAATAATCGAATCAACACCGTAATATACAACAAAGTATAACTATATAGTATATAATGTCAGACCTAACGGGCGCCCTGTAATAATAGATTATAATAGCTAATAAAATAGTAACAATAATATATTATTATATTAATATACACACTCCGGCCAATATAACAGAGTATTATATAAAAAAATACAAATACTAATTGATTAAAATAGACAATAGTCCTAAAACAGAAGACCTCTCCGCCGGTTACACCTGAACTTTGGGGACTGCAATGGCCAATGGGTTCTTCAATTCGGCACTT
Organism: Rhopalosiphum padi; assembly: GCF_020882245.1. Classification (NCBI taxonomy): domain Eukaryota; kingdom Metazoa; phylum Arthropoda; class Insecta; order Hemiptera; family Aphididae; genus Rhopalosiphum; species Rhopalosiphum padi. The sequence continues at coordinate 33,829,866 of NC_083599.1, forward strand.
TCTCCACGGGTAAGAAATTGGCCTGGTAGATAACTACGTATTATTTACATAATCGCGGATCCAACCGCGTGGTACGCAATCCACGGGAGGATGAACAATAATACACGATATGTATATATACGGTGTGTGTCCGGGCTGTCCGGCTCGCAAATGCCGACGGCACGTAATATATTTATATGTATATATTAAATACTGCCAAATAACGGGGCTAATTTGCCGCGGCGTTATTAGGGCGATAAAACTGCGTAGCGTCCGACGAGTTCAACTACGCACTCAAAGGTACTGAATTGTCGGCGGCGACGCAAACAGGGACGCGTATTAGTTGGCAAAACAGCACAACTTACGAACAAACGCGTTGTCCGCGCACACGCGGTTTGGTCGCACAATATAGCGCGAGGCGGCGAGCGAACGCAACGGCGCGTCGGGCTTGACGGCCTGGAAAAGAGTGTGATATCTAATATAAAGGCTGGCCGATGGCGGCACAGCTTATATAAAATTAGCACTCACGGCTTCGGTACGATGGCGAACTTCGAAGAGGGAGGGGGTAAAACCGGCCGGAGAAGATTCGCCACCCGTTGCAAGATCCGGGGGGAAATTAATAAGTCGCGATAATGCGCGTTGGTAGATCCGCGTTCGAACAAATAGAATAAAATATCTAATATTGTTTATTTATTTTTTATTTATATTTATAACTAGAGATCACTGGGTCTCACTGAGAAAACTTGAGCGGAGGCTCAAAAATATATAAAATTATTAATTAGACTGCGATACATATTCAATATAATTGGAAAGGGGGAAGTATAATAATATATTTAATGAAAACATCATCGAGTATAGGTAGTAGGTACATATTTTAAAAAAATACATGGAAAATGATTTTGTCCAGGGCCCCGCAAAAACTTCGTAAAAACAATATTAAACTGCAAATTCGTAATATAATTTATTTAAGTGTTATTTTTTTCTAAAAGATTAAACCGAAATGTGAAATAATTATACGAATCGAAAGATTATGAGGTACTCATAAATACATTTGATTAGTTCATTCGAAAATAAAATAAATTCATTAGCGGTTATTATACGTTAAACCTAAAATGGATAAATATTGCCATATGTTATATATATATACATATATATGTATAGCCGCCGCCGCGGTGAACAAATCCGTGACGTCGCGCGCAATGTCAAAAATCACTGCAGTAACTAGCGAACGAACAGTCACGAACAAATTTAAATTGTATCATTATCTCAGTAGTTGACTATTTCTATTTATTTTGGTGATAAAATAATTATTGATTTTTTGAATTGGACGATAAGTCTATAATTCCATCGTCATATTATTCATATTTCCACAGCGTATAAAACGTACATATATTATTACTAGGTAACGTTGAACAGTCATCGTGTGGAACTATTTTCTGTAAACAAAAAAAAAAAAAAAAAAACAATTACTAATTTTAATTATTTAATTATGACGTGCAATATAATGATGCTTGTTCCCGCACCGACCTTATCACATTATTTAAATTAATTTTGACGCTGTATATATAGTTAAATCGTATTATAATATAATATATTATATTATATATTATACATAGGTATATCATACTATTACCATATAATTATAACGTACAACGATATTACATTTTAAACTGCTTATAGTTTTATAATAATAACAGCTTACCTGAGATTATTGACAATAATTATATAGTCTCGGCGTCGTCCCTCTCGGAAAACGCTTCTCGCGATGCTGCAGTTGGTAAATAATTTCACATAACAACTTGACAACACCGCCGCACTATATATATATATATATATATATTCCGTACGAAACGCAGGCATAAATCATTCGTACACGCATTCACCGCGGCTGAGAGAGCACCCTCTTTCTTAGAATTTCTACCCATTGGTGTTTATCAGGGGACGAGGGTCACTGTGACCATCGTTTTAGGGTATATTAAAGTCTCTCTCTCTCTCTCTCTCTATATATATATATATATATATATATATATATATAGTGTGTATACTATAAAATATAATACGTATATAAATATGTGCGTGTGTGTGTGTGGGTGGGTGTATATATGATGTAGATAGTTTTTATATTTGTGCGCAGACTACACGTTTCATTTCGCTTTCAAATATTTGGCCGAACAAAAGCAACATTATTATTGTTCGGTATCTTTAAATCGTGAATTGTAAGAAAACCGTTTGTATAGGTGTACTGCGTAAATCCCATATTATTTTTTTGGTAACGTGGTTTTTTTTTTTCGATAAATTTATACAAATATAGCTTTTCCAAAATCTGTCTACCGTATATTTGTTCGATTTTCAATGTCTATACTACACGTCTACAGTCTACACGTGTATGCATTAAATCTATACACAAAGATAATATTCGAAACTGTTTTAAAGCTTATACGGTAAAAGGAACGCATACATGAATATATGATATTCAATTTTGTGTGAAAAAATTCACGTTACAATCGGGTTTTGAACGAGTTATTGTCATTGTTATTGTTGTGTTATTCTAAGTGCATTCTTCTGTCACTGTTTTTAAGTTAAGATTTAAACAGGTGTCCGCTATTTTCGGAGATTTTCCCGTTGAAAATCAATGATTCCCTGTTTTCTAAACATACGTTCGCTATTGGAAGGTGTTTGTTAGCGGAGGTCTCATTGTATTATGTTTAAAAAAAATACTATATTAATATTCATTTTTCAGTTATTAATTCATCGCATAATGAATTAATTAAATATCCACAGTTCACACTATTTTACGACTATAATGTGTGATAATTTGTTAATTTGCATTTTTTAAATGTTTAGAAGGTTTTGAGCTCTGAAATCACACCCTATCAGTCACCTATTTAATCATACATGACGTTTCTATCGTAAAAATAAAATAAAATGTATTTTGCTCAAAACTAAAATATATGTATAAAGTATTATTACTAAATATTTTATGGGCCTGTTTTGTATTAATCGGAGTATGAATTCAAAAAATAAATAAATATTAGAATTAGTTTGATTACAGAAATATAGGCACTAATAATCATATTTATCATGAAAAAACAACAACAAAATATTTTTGAAAATATTAACTATTGTTGACAGAAATTAGTCAATTTTGAATTGTTCATACCTAAATACCTTGAAGTTTTAAATAGTGAAAATAATTAAAAAATTTATTAGAATGATGATTTATGTCATAGGAATTAAGGAAAAAACACAAACATTAGTTAAAATAACGTTATTTCATATTCGTAATTACTTTTTTTACATTACATATACTATAGGTTTTAATTTTTAATTGTGATTATGTTATGATTATAAGTATGTTTATTGGTAATCGATTATTTTTTTTTATTTTTCGTTTATTGAGTCGTTTAATTTTTGAAATATTTTTCTGTTATATTTTAAAAACGTTTTGAAGCCCTCGTATTAACCCATACCTATATGTGTATCAATTATAAAATTTCCACTATGATCGTGGTCATTCAGTACAGGTAGTACTGTACTAACAATACTAATACTAAACACGTAACTGTCAGAAACATTATGAATTTATATATTCATATAATCTCGTTACGCGTATCCCCGAGGAGCAGCCCGTGTATTTGTTTTCTCTGCAAACATCACGTCACCATAACACAAACTGCCTACAATATGTAATCGATGCATATTATTTTGTTACAATTAGATAAATAATTCAAACCGTCACTCGTGAACAAGTATTGTCGTCGGTAGAATTACGAACAAAACGTATAGGCGCAATATAATAATATACATAATGTGCTATATATATATATATATATATATACGTATAGTGTGACGTCCCCTTTTCGCCGGTCGTCCGTTCGACGCGTTCCCCGTGGCAAAGTTATATGTTTACATTAACGAGGTACCGGGGACTCGTCCACGACGTGTAATAGGTACTAACGCTATTGTGATATATATAGAAACCGCGAGATTACATTATTCGATTGAAGTGCATACGATATAAGATCGATGCATCTATGCACGTATACGATATTCAATAGTATATTATATAATGCGAAAAAAAAATAATAATATATGAGGGTGGTTGTAGGCGATTCGGGTACGGCGAGTCGACGTGTGAACGATGCTGTTCGCTGACGGCCGCGCGGATCGTCGTCGCGTTTCTATTCGTGCGTATACGTCGTAATAGCTGCACACTCTCGCCAAAAACGCATCGATCATTATATCAGATATAATATATACGTATCGTTACGTCGCGTGCCGGAAATCCTAAAGTCAGCAGCAGTAGTCATTCATCACACTCGGCATATATATATCAGCCGTGCCTACTACGTACCTGTGCAGTGATGTACGATGTCGATGGAAGTATAAATGTTATATAGTATAGCCGGTGCGAGTATAGGCCACGACGATAGGGGTGGTGTGTAATGTAAAATAACAGAGTAGACTGCGATGGTTTGAATTTATAATTTTCAACCACAATGATGTGTATATGACGTATATAACTGCAGCAGTTTTAGGCATATTTAACACTCAGTCGCCCGCAGTTGTACCTATATAGGCTTCACACATAACATTTAATAAAATCGTCCGCGTTAAGTAATAATAATAATAATAATAAATTACATACCTATTTTATAAATAATAACATCTACTACAGTACGTATATATATAGGTGTATATTTATTTCATATACGCACTTCAACCAACGCGGCGACTGCGTGCAATAATCGCCGCCTTTTTTTCGTTTCGGCGCGCCGTACGCATAAAATGTGTTTATACATTTATAAATTATAATATATGGGCTGCAGCATTTAAAACAGGTAGACGGTCCCCTTCACACTACCCCGAAACGACAACCTTGACGATCGTGTTTGTCATATTGTTATTACGATATGCATAAATTATCTCATACATTATTATACACGTGTACTACACGTATATATTTATCGCTTGTGCACACATAATGCGATGATGTGTACCTACCTATAAACACGATGTTATATAAAATTATGCACCCTAAGTCTGACATACGAGCGACGATATGTATGTAAAATGGTCTAGCCGCTATTGTGTCGTTAAATTTAAGATTGAGATACGGTCGTGTTTTGAATTAAAAACAAAAGTGACATTCGCCTTTTAATGTACATGTAGAATCAGAATTCGGTTGCTGTGCCTACATATATAGTCATACAGACATAGAGTTATATTATTATTATTATTATTTTAACGGTGACGATAATATCGCTAAAACGTATTAAATATTATATGTATATATATAAGGAATGCATATTAAAACGATTAATTCAATAACATATATACATATAATAATAGTGTTTTGGTAGGTGCCTATAAATAAGTGCCCGTCCACCACACCACGGAAAAGACAAAAATACATAATCACCGAATAACACCGGCGTGTAATCATATTATATATAGTACTATGTAGAAATGTAATCGTATATTTTAAATTTTAATTGCATAATGTGTACAAAACGTGTAGGTATATTGTTATTTATACAACTGTCAATTATTAATTGAGTCGGTATACAAAAGGTACCCTCCTAGTTCCCATCAACATCGAATCGAACCATTTTACAGATCATTTCTCCGACCGCCGTAGAAAATAATTAATATTATGTCATAATAATAATTAATACGAAAGGTAGTTAATAGGTACCTACTACCTCTACTAGCGGTACCCAACCATTATAGTTGTGCGGACCGCCAATTTTGTAAAAAAAACCTTTGAGGCCCACTATAATTGTATACCTACAACATAATATGTTACGCTATAAAGGGCAAAGATACACAAAATAGTTGAGTCAAACTCCAAATGATTTTTGTACTTTGGACCGGATATGAATTTATGAATTTATGTATAACGTTATTTAAAAAAAAAAATAAAGATTAAATAGGCCATTAATTATTAGATGAATATTTGTATAATTATAATAAATGTTATATATTCATATATTTTTGTGTTACACATTAGTGGTCCAATAACCGAAATACGTATAAAGAAATGGGGCTAGGTAAATTGTGTCCGCGATATTTTGTGTTCATTTTGAAAGCGGTGAGTTAATCCCGGTTATAAAAAAGTAGCAGGTAAGTTGGGCCCTAGCTATAAACAATTCGGCGGTCGACATTACCGCACACTTACCGTTCATAACCACACATTTTACACCGTTCAATGACGCACACGTTTATTCTATTGTTAAAAAGGGAAATTTTAAAGGTCGATAGTTCGAAACCGTTCACATTTTATTCACTGTAGTTAAAAATTAAACAGCAAAATCATATAATCGATTTTTATCTCAACAAACGCCTTAGGAATCAAATGTGGCAAAACATAAAAATGTTTAATCATAATCCAGATTGTGCATAATTATTATTGTAATATATTTTGACATTGGAATATATGGAATATATTATAACTGATTTTTCTGTATAATCCCGAAAGTTTTATTTTTTACGAATTTGATTAAACATGATTAACTGGTGTGCGATACTAAACGATATGATGTTATTTTATGTTATTTTGTGCGGTTATGAACGACGACCAAACAATTGACACTCAAAAATATTAACAACATAAAACTTTATTATTTTATATTTATACAATTAATTTTGAATAATTCTTTTACAATACCAATAGATAATTTTTAATTATTTATAGTTTATACCATACTATATTATTTATTTAGAACATGATATTATAAAAAACAAAGGTATATACTCGTGATTTAATTTATACCATTTATACAACATTTATACCGTAATTATATAATTTGACGTATACCTACTATAATACTATATTTAACGCACTAAAATTTTTTCCCGAGACCCAATTTACAATACCGAAAGAAATATTGTGTACTTATGAAGGACAATAAGAAACAAGCTATTTTTAGAAAAAATTTTTTTTTAATTTTATAAATGTTAAATGACATAACTGAAAACTGAAGAGTGAAAGTAATTGAAAATTTGATTATGTTTAGAACATACTAATAATTAACATAACCATTTGGTATTTTGGTGAAAATGTCAAATATTTATTTTGTTAGGTTGATTGGTTTATTTTGAGCTAATTAGGAATATTTATTTATATTTCCAATACTGTAACAATATATGTTGATTAATAAACATTTCAAAAACAGTTTTCAATACTTTACAAATTTACTATACGTATAAGGGAATTATCGAAATAATTTTTGTTGTTATATTATTTTTATTTAATATTCGAGTGCTGTGTTTCAATAAAATGAAATTGTTTGTGATCATGCTCCTTTAATTAACTTTAGTATAAAATATTGCGAGAAATCCAAAACAGTTTTCGGAATTTTTAATGAATATTCTACCGTTATAATTAGAATAAGCATATACATAATATATAATATAGATATCGCTCTGAAACAGTAAAAATAATAGTCATCATTTTGTTTAAGTCTTTCTAAAATTTTGTCCGGCTGATTTCAAGAACCACCAATTAATTGTAAAATAATTACAAAATTCGTCAAAAATATTAAAAAAAGATTAGCAATAGTGAAACTCGATTCGTAGTTATTTACAATCAATTAGTTTACAATTAATAAATGGTATTTTGAAGTTTGTCGGTAATAAGGTATAAAAATATACAACAACGTATGACATTTATTTCGAGCTGTTATTATGTTTACACTTTAATTATTACTACATTTTTATGTCTCAAAATAATTATGTTTTCAGAACAACAAAATTACTGTAATCGATTTCAAATAAAAAACCTAAAAGTTTTTCATTTACTTTTTACATAATGTAAAAACTTTTACTCTATACCCGATTTTCATATATTTTAATTTGGTGTTTTGATAAACTCAATTTTTTTTTAATGTAAAATTATTTTTACTTCCAATCTGTTATAAAGTACAATATAATGAAAAAGAGAGTAAAAAACTAAAAGAGTATATGAATTACGGAGAGAAGATTAATCCTATGAAAGGAACTTCGATATCGTCAATTTAATTTTTTTTTACTATAGATGGTATACTTAAAATAAACTATAATTTTATTTTTATCGGTGTAGAAAATTATAATTGGATCATATGTATTAATATATAAATAATTTTAATAATTCATAAATAATATTAATAATTCATTATTATTAATAAATTCTTATTTTTTTTTTATGAATATCTTATAAATATTTTATTTTAAATAATGGTTTGCTTTCAAATAATGTAATAATACTTTTTTTTTTAAGTCTTATATCTGAGTTACCTGGCATCTTTATATATAATAGTCGTGTACCAATATATTATATATTATAGGTAGTTGCGTTGTAAAACATTAACAAAAATATTGTTGGGTCTTGGGAATCTACAGACTCGTCGCTGTCAAGATAAGTCATAAAAAATGGTTATTTGATTTTGGTGGCACAGTCGCCGCCTTAAGTGCTCTGTCAAGATTAACATTGTATCTGTATTTAACAATTTATTATTATTCTCCTTACCGTATTATTGTCCTTCAATATTTTTTTTGTTGATGTGCGCGCTCTCATGGGGGGTCAATCACGCGCGGGCATATGCTCGAGACCGTAGAAACCAGCATGACGAGATATATCGGCCCGTGTTCTTAGAAGTCAACCCAAAACCACCCTTTTTTAATTTATTTCACAAAGAAATCTGATTCTCACGCATATATATTATGTATAAATAATAATAAACATTAATCGTTGAAAGAAACTCCAATGTCCATGATTTTATTTTTGTTAAGCAATATCGGGTGATTCATTTTACGTAGGACACTCATGATTTTAAAAACTAAATATGTTTTTAAATATATTTTTGTTTTATAATTTTAAGTTGCTATAAATGTAAAACGTTCTTTTTACCATATTTATTTTTTAATTTTTTTTTAATGACGACGTGCATTTTAAATTATTTATTCCAAAGCAGAATATTTTTTAGAGTATTTAGGTACATAAAAATTAAATTTTGGAAGAATAATTTTTGAATTATAAATACTTAAAGTTTGATGCACAGTGCAGTGTGGTATAGGAGTATACTCCAAAATATGTTGATTCTCTACTCTGTTCGTCTTACTTAAAATTAATTTAAAACTCATAAATTACTTGTTCATAATTTGGTTTTAATAGATCGAATTGGTCTCTGCAATAATATTCTTCTTTAGTAAATGTAATTAAAAATACATGATATCCTTTAAAAATATAAAATACTTTAAATATTATAATAATAAAAAATAAAATGTTCTCTTGTATAATGACTTAAAATTATTTAAAATATATACTTTCATAAACTTTTGAGCCTTTTGAAATAAGGAGTGACTTAATATTGTAATTGGATCACTCCGTATAAATAATTAAAACATAGTCTGTATACAATTTAATAAAATACATAAAACAGTTACAAATATGCTAAGTTGATATTGGTCATCTCATATTACGTTAATATTTAATTAACTGAAAATAAATTATTATTTTGTATTTGTTTTAGCAGCGCGGGTATACTATCATTTATATTATGAGCTTTGACTTTATGAATATTAGCATTTAAAATCAATAAAACTATAAAACTATATAAACTTCGGATGTTGTATTAGTTTTTATTTATTTAAATTCATATTACATAGAATATTGATACCTAAAAAAGATAGACGTAATTAAATTTAATTAAAAATAATTTAATAGCTGATTCGCCGTCTATTGTTATGAGACATCGGCCTTTACAGAAAAATGTCTTATACACCGTGCAACGCCACATAATATTTTGTACGCATTTTTTATATGTGTTGTGTAAATATCCATTTAATAATGAAAACATTTAATCTTTTTTACTTTTAACAAATATGAGTGACATATTCAATTTTAATAAAACCATTTTGAAAAAAAGTTAGGCACAGGTGTTAATGCGTGTTATATACAACACGAAAACCATAAAATTGATTATCGACGGTTATCGTTGTCTCGGGATGTTATTTATCGGATTAAATGTCAGTTTACGAAAGATAATAACCTATATTTTTATTATTATTAAGATAAATTTACAAATTTGCGTTCTTACGTACTTACCTAGTACCATCGTAAACCTCAATTCAGTACAAATATTATGATTTAGAATTTTTACAAAGCTATAAAACATGAATCGAATAGAAGGTAAATTATATTTTAAAATATAAATCAAACAATAAAACAAAATTTGTTGATACGCCTGAGTCAAATAATGTGTTTTTATTGGTTTTATAAAATTAATTTAAGTATTTTTTTTTTATAATATAACTTTCAAATTCTATTAATAATCATTATTCGTAAATATTTTTAATTCGCGGAAGTAATAGCCGCCCATAAATGACTAACGATCACAATCGATTAGCTCTCAAAATGTTCAGTTGCGACATTTGCATAAAACAATTACAGTACACGTCATGTGCGCATTTCCCGGTCAAAAGTCAAAACGGATAAATGTTAAGCGCAGCCAAATAGTTTCAAGGGAAAGTTTATTTTATATGTTTTATGGATCCGTTTAAACTTTAAAAATTGAAGATATCGAGTACGGACCCTTCTTCCACCGACCACTGGAATAGTATTGTAGAATTTACATATGTACAAAATACATCTCATTATTTTCTAATATTTATTTCTTCTTTAAGAATGAGTCAACCATCTGATGCTGTTGAACTGTTATAAACTTGTAACGTTATAATATTATACAAACGAGCGGTGCACACGGCGTCCTTGTCACATATTCGAAACCGACCAAACACTAATTAATTATTAACATCTAACGGTACCTACTCGATGGAAAAACGAAAGATCATAAAAAATCTCAACGATACCTTCCCCCCCATTACTGTATAAAAGTTTTTCGTTCGCGCATCCTTACAATGAATTTTTATTAGGTATAAAGTCGCTGGCCATTAATAAACACAAAATCCGAATAAATAATAAACCAGTTTTAATCCGAAGTAAATGTTTTTGATTTTGATCTCAGCAGCAGCAGACGTCATAAATAACTGTTAAGTACCCACATGACTGTACGATAGTATACATAGAATATAGGTAACTATTTGGTCGGTGAACATCTAAAGGAAGTGCATTGTGTATAGTTTATATTATACAACAGTCGGGGTTGAGTCTCTGCGTTTTATAGTTTTATTATCGTATTATGTCATCATTGTTAGTTCACCACTAAAGTCATATAGTAGTAAAGAGATAATTAAAAGTATATTTTATACTTAGGAATTTAGTTGATGTACACACGACGACGTCCAGTTACAATTATTATGCATTGTACTTGGTTTCAAAAGTTTTAGGCATTTTACCTGGATATGTGACATTTATAATGAAAAATAAAAAATATTTTTAATGTACATCTGTCAAGTATATATTACACGTTTATTAATAATTATTCCATGTAGAGCTGCATGTAATAGGTATAGGCGGTTTACTCGTATATTCCATATTTTATTACTTTAATTATTATCGTTCGGGTAGATATTATATTATGTTAAATATGGTTGCCGGTTATAGTAGACATACGGAATTAAACGAACGAGGTCCACATATATATATATGTCAAACACGCTGCAGGCTTTGACTGTTTTTATTATGTGATCCGTGATCATCAGAATCTTTGGAAAATAAAGAGTAACAATAAAATAAAAATAATCAAATTTAAATGTACTTTCAAAAATGTTTATAATACTCGTATCTATGTGGTCTCACCTGCGAATAAAGTTTTAAAGAATTCGTATATATCGTGTTATTTATAAAAATAATTATATACACATGTTTATTAAAAAGTAATTTATATAGCCTGTCTAATGACACTGTTTTCTTAAATTCAATATTTCGTTGAAAAATAATATTTTAAACGTTTTTCATAATATTAAATATAATTTAATGATAAAAATGATATTACAACTAAACATTTGTAATTTGGTATACGATTTTATTTTATATTACTATATTGAATTCATTGAATTTTTGAATTAATATAATATATATGTCTATTTTTTCACTTTATAAATGTATTTGAACTTCGATCCTGCTCGGCGCTCTGGTTTTAATTACACCAGTCAACGTATGCCTTTTATCTAACTCGTATCCGTTATCCGTTAAAAAATAAAAAACATTAAATCAATTTTTAATGATAAACATTGTAATAGAGTTGCTGTTCGCTTTTTTCTCTTGTATTATTTTCCAAATCTATAGCACGTCTCTCGATGGTATACTATACACGATAAATACATATTATATTGGTATAATTGTATAAGCATACGTTATTTTGTTTTGATTCTTACAAATTTTGTATTAAAACACAGCGCCACATGTTTGCAGGTCACAGATTATTCAGTGAATATTGCTGTACTATAAAATATTGTTTTTTCACGTATGAAATCAATAATTCTTTATAATCAGTACCTATATTGGCTATATTATATTCATAGTTCGTACGTCATAAATTTAACTTAACATGATGTGATAAATAACCTGAAATTATATTTTTACTTGAACAATTATTATAACTAAGACCCGGAAGTTAATTGTAATGATATAATGTTAATATTCATTGCTTAAGATAAAATGAAACTCTACAAAAATCAACTTAGTGTTCTATGTCTATCGGTAACTCAATAAATTCAGAAATTTATTGTCTGTCAATAACATTTAAAAATTCATATATTATAATTTAGGGCTCGGAAGTTAATGACCTTAAAACATTAAAAAATGACCTAAAAAAATGCAAATATGTCATAAAAACGACAAAAAATATCCTTAAAAATGATCCAAAAAAATTAAAAATATTTGTTTTAAATTAACAAAAAAATATATTTTTAAATTGTATTCTATTTTACTATAAAATTCTATATACATTTATCAAAGCTTACAAATTACTCAAAATATGACATAAAAATTACAAAAAGTGTCCTTTAAAATTAAATTAAATATTACAAAAAAAAAATAATAAAATTTAGGTATAATAATATTCATTACAACACGACAACGACGACGAAGGTACTAATCTTGATCCGCGGTAATTTCAAAGTTCTAAGTAAGTTATCGGCATAATGATAAGAACAAATGTGCAATCAATAAAAATGTCAAAAAATGACTTTAAAAGTATTAAACACCAAAAAAAAATGCAAAATAAAAATTAGTTGTTCAGATGCACATGCTAATGAAACATATTTATGACCAGGAGAGCATCGTCTAAAAAGTTCCGAAAAAAAATGCAAAATGCAGCAACTTTCGATCCATAATATATAATCATGCGTACTTATTGTAGAGGTAGGTATAGGTACATCTAGAATAACCTTTATTATATTATGTTAAATGTTTATAAATTACCATTTTTCCATTATAAAATGCAACAGTCCATTATCTATATAAATAAAAATATTTATAGTATTGAACGAATTCGTTATAAATAATTATGTTCATTATATTTTAAGATTTGGAAAAAAATATAATCTAGAAATAAATCTTATTTATGCACATGAACAATTTGTATGAACAAATACTGTAAAAATCATCCTATTCAATGTAAAAATAAAATATATTATTGTATAATTTTGTATAGACCATACGACCAAGTGTATTTAAAAAAAGTTTTGAATTTTACATTAAAAATTTCTTTGACGTTATATTTGAGTCAACCTGCAGTGTCTACTGTCTAGTATAGTGGTATATCATATTTATTTTATTTATTACTTTTTATATGTAATGTATAAATTATTAACTTCACTTAGTAGATTTGCGTTGTTAATTTTTTGTGGTAGACACTGAGCAGTAAAAACATCGATTATTTATCAATTAACAGTGACCTCATAGGTAGATATTAAATTAATTAATATATGTCTACATTTTTCAAATTCCATAGCCACTTAATAGCGCAATTAATCATTAAATATTGCAATTAGTCATGATTAAATAGCTTATATTTTGATACTCTACAAATGGTAGACATTAAGAGAATGCCAAACCCGAATGTGTCGTTTCCATCATGCATACACATAACATAGCAAATTGAAAATGATAGAGCATTATCGTTTACAATTTGCACTATTTTACATGCTCATATATTTAGCCTAAAATATCGAAAAAAACCAACACTCCGTCACTGATAATTTTCTAACTTTTTTACTTTAATAATAGGTAAGTTTGCTGTAATATTAAAGTAAACTACACATAATAATATGATATACTGAACAAAAATGTACTATGTTGTATGTATATGTAAGATGAAGATAGCACATACGAGTATGGCGTCATCTTAAGTGACACGAAGTTATGAATTTAAAAAACAAAAAAAGTACCTATAAGAAAGACATTCTTTAAATTTTTATATTTTAAAATTGAAAATTATAATATGTTTATTTTATACAACGTTATTTACTTTTTGCACAAATAAATTTAAAAAACAAAAGTTTTAAGCAGATTACATCTGTAAAATCAACATATTCAATGTTGTGCTCCGAATCTAAAATGATATGGGCTTATAAAATGTTAGCTTAGTAAGAGAGTTTAATTTTATTTTATCAGCTTTCAATAAAAAAGTTTGGAGACGGTCTTCTATCTGTGAATATGGTGTGTCATGAGTCATGAGTATATATAATATTATAAAATCAGTGTTTTTTTTTATTTTTAACTACCTAAATAGTGTATAGCATTGTTAAATTTGTAATCATCACCAAAATATGTATTCAAATCGTCATAACATATATTTACCTATTATACATATGCGCTTAAAATATCTTAAAATCAAAAAGTTTTTCCTTAAAAAAATGTATTGTACTTAGTACAAATAAAAACATAATATGTGTAAAATATTTTGAAAATGTTTTATTTTATATTTTATTTATGATCACTAATATAACATCATAAACATGATTTAAACATTTAGTGAGGGAATGATTTAACTCAGCAATAACTGTAGAAATACTATATTATATAATATCATGATATAGCTACGTATGTATTATGCGTAATAATATTTACCTCAACAATAATGCATTGACATATATTTTTTTAAATATTATATTATACCAATTTCTGATAAAAATAAAATACATTTTTTTTTTAAAGGGGTTCTTGCAACCTATATGTAGTAATAAATTATACGAGTATAATCGTATAGTATATACGTGTATTTTTTCATTATACCTAGATTTGAAAGAAAAAAAACATACATAGGTTGGTACAACTATTAATTTATTGTTATAAAAGAATGGATGTGATTAAAATGATTAAATTGTTTTGGTATTGATCCTAAATAAACGTGTTTTTATATTTATTAATTGTTTTTATAAAACCGCAGATTCAATATTACAAAGCTTATATATATATATAACATAAATATTATTTATTATAAGCGAAGTTTAATAACTTTGCTACATAATATGTTTAACAAAATGTTCTGAACTGTTTAAGTCATTTTCGTTATGATAATTAAACATTTTAATCAAATATCAAATAATAGGTATATATTTATATTGATATATGATCATTTTTATCAAACTCATATTTTGTTTCGATAGAATTTATTTAAATAACGTGTGTAGCAAAACTATAAACTCCATTAGTGTTCATAACTAAAGTAAACGCATTATATAATATCAAATCAATTGATCGTGATGTGGCTTCGTATTGTTCACAAATCAAGACATTTACAACTCTAACAACGTGAACGTCCATATACATAGTACGTACATGTAATAAACCACGTGCACACGTGGGGCCTTGTACGTGATTATATTGTATATTATAAGTTAACAATTTATAATAAATAGGTATGGATACGCAGGGCCTGGTTAATTCAAATTGAGGCCAAGTGCGTGATTTCATTCGAAGCCCTAGTCCATTAGCCATATAAATGGCTTTCTAAAAATCATTCTTTTTACTTATTTTAAAAAGATTCTCAACATTTAATCCATTTAATATTTAATCTAATGATAGCTGCAGATAATAATCTAAAATATCGATTTATGTGAAAAAAATTTGTAAATACCTATAATATATTTTATTTTTTGATTATTCATACAAATTGTCTAGTGTTATAACAGTGTTTCGTTGTATGTATTCTTTTTTATTGAAAAAAAAAAATATATATACATAGTAACAATAATGTAAATAGGTGAATTCCGTTTAAATAAAATAAATGAATAAATATAAATATGACAATAATGTTGTAAAGAAATTGACTAATTTCATTGGTAAAACATATATTCTAAAATTGATTTTTAATAAGAAGACGTATTAATAGGTATATATGATAAAATTATCAAGTAATATTTATGAAATAAAAACTAAAAATCACTTTAAATAAGTACGCACATTATTGTATTCCACACATTATCGAGATGTACCGTGTACACATTACTCAATGTATATATAATATAATAGCATATTCAACGTATTATCTGTGGTTGTTAAATATTATAAATATTGTTGTCGAACAGTCGAACATATAAGAAATGATTGTACTTTGCCTCGTGTTTTTCGTTTTTTTTTTTTTTATATCGTTCCCCTTAGTCCACCCAAACGATGTCTAGACTAATGACTATTATTGATATAGTAATATCTTTCACATATTATAATATAACATTGATGACCTTGCGTAAAGGAAATAAAATAACGTAGGTCGTTTACACCGTTCTACGAACTGTGTTAATGTAACTTTACTCGTAGAAAAATGATTTTCAGTTAATCAAAATATATTTTAACTCTCAGTCCTGTGTAATCGTTATTGATTATTATAGCTTCGTTATTGCCTATCTATAGTATGTTTTTCATGCGCAGTACCTATATAGGTATAATGGCTGAATAACGAATAATTTTATATTTTATCACGAGCTCAAATCAAAACGATGTTCTCGAAGCAATAAAATATGAAATACCGATTTATTTTATTCGGAGTATTACTGCAGCGGGTGTGTTCAAATTATATAATATTATTTATGAAAAAATATTTAGCAACAGAATTCGTATACACTGCAGTGTGTTCTTACTAATATTATTTTACTGCGTGTTTACAAAAAAAAAAAAACAGAAAGTGTTTTTGTACCTGCCGCGTCCGAATATAAAAGAACCGTTCTCGACTTCGAGCGTTTCTAGTCCATAAAATATCAACGGGCGGTCGTATGGGGTTGGGACGTGTAAGTAATTTATGATATGGCAACATAATACATTATTATTGTTGTACAGGTAGGTACCCACGTTTTTAACGCGGGTCCCGCGCCGACTGACACCTGACCGCCGCCGACCTTGTATTAATAATTCGTGTTTAACGAAACGCAGGCGCGCGCGTTTGTTTACCATTTACGTGTACAAGAAAAATATAAAAACTCTCGGTGATTTCGTTAGATTTAGATGCGATCGGCCATCGTCCCTCAGCACGATAATTCTCCGGTGCGCGGACGAGCTGGCGGCGGCGTCGATGGCGGCGGCGGCGGCGACGACGACGTTCTTGCGCATACAGAGCGATCGTCTTTGTTCGGCCCGCCGCACCGTATCCGCGGACATCGCCGCGATTCAACAGCGTTTGGCGCTGATTTTCCGAGACGTGTCTGCGGTTGGCGACCGCGATTTGACGATAGAAAAACGGTTTGTCGAAAGAAAAAAATCAGTGAAAATGTTTGGGTATATACTAATATCGACTATAATATTATAATGGTCCGCGTACGGCGGTGGAGGTTAAGAGGACGCCATACCCGCGCGCGTTGTCTCTGTCTTACTAACGTATACATCATAACAAATTTTCGTTCAGCAGAATACGTTTTGTGGCGTTAGCTTTTAACTTGGTGTAAATTTACCTATTATCAAATTTAAAAGTAAGAATATTATCTATACAGTGACATAATATGGTTTTAATGATATTATTATTTCAAGGTGAGTCACAGCTATGAAAAATAAAACAACTTTAAAATGATAATGTCAATAATGTCATTGTCTAGATAATATTCTCTTACATTTAAATTCGATATAAGGTAAATTTACTCTAATATTAAAGTAAACGTCTCAAAATGTATATTCTGCCGAACGAAAATTTGTTATGGTGTATACGTTACAGTAAGACAGAGACAACACGTGCGGGTATGGCGTCCTCTTGAGTTGTCCCGCCACGGGTTACGAAAACATCACTCCGTATATACATATAATACGGCATGTACCCCTGCTAGGCGTCGGCTTGTGAGAAGAAGTTCTTTTATACATATGTAGGTATATATATATTATACGGTACCATAGAGTATAATATGGACTCGTATGTACAGACGGCGGTCCCATATAACAATATAATAAATAATGTGCGATGTGCTGAATACAACGGCCGAGGGACGTAGATGAACGATTAGATTCACTGTAATACCATTTGTAAAGGATACAAAATGACAATAATAACAATAATATAATAATAATAATATATTATATAAAGTAAGTACGCACATTTTGAGGGAGAATTCCGAGTAAAAAGGCGCCATAGCCGGTCGGCACCACATGTCAAATGTGTCCGAAGACACGTTCTGCTGGTGTGCAGGATTAACGATCCTTAGGCCCGGACGCCTGTAATATAATATAATATTACTAAAATATAAGAGAGTTCGACGAATCTGACCCTTTTTTTTTTTTAAACAAAGATAAACTTATTGAATATACAGAGACAACCGATTATTTGTTTTCGTCGTTTTCGAACTATACGCGCCGCTGCGCCATACAATGCTATATACGCCATTGCGCCATACTGCAATGCTATGTATAATATGACCGCTACGGTCATACAAATCGCCACATCTGTCTGCAACGTGTTAGTCCCTTTACGGAGTTTTTTTTTTTTTTATTCAAATAATATTTCGGACACAAAAAAAGAGGAAAAAACAGCCAAAACCAGCGTGTTCGTGTTTCGAAATTCGAAATAGTAATATTTAACGAGATAAAACCGATTAATACGTCCCATATACTCCCATTCCCATACACAGTTTAATGGGTATATCTGAGTATTTAAAATACAAAATATAAATTATTAATTTTATCTTTCAGATTAACCCGAATCACGACGATAATATTACCCATATAACGTGTGATACCCAGTATAATTCGATCATATTATCCAGCAATAATTGTGCTCAACCACGCAGCACGGACCGACGTAATTCAAATTTATTTGACTTGTGTTTTCGATTGAATTTATTTAAGAAACACAACATAACTTAACGCGGCAAACTTAATGTAATTTTGTAGTGGTAGATAATATGTAAATTACATGGTCCTTTTCGATTTTCACGGAATTTAGATAAAAATCGGCGCAGTAAAAGTCGACTTTACATGGACATTTCGGTGAACTTTTATCTTTTTCGAGTATTCTTATCGCATCACTAGAATAGATACGATTCACGAACGAAACACGATACGATTTTCATTTCTAGTTACACGCGTTTCAATGGATGTACCGTACCAAAGATATCATACGTCATGTTGAAATTGCGTTTTTAGAGTTTTTAATGACTTCCAAAAACAATTAATATTACCATGTTTCAATAAATGTTTGGTTTATATTTTAACGTTCATACGAATTGTGTCCAATTATGTTAAAATATACTTCCATCGTTATTCGATAATTTCATCAAACAATTAGGTTGATCCATATAATATATAGGTATAATTACTAATTATATTTTTTTATTAGTTTGTGTAATGTTCTGGTCGTTATAATATACTACACGCGTTTAATTTCGAGTGATAGTATTATAGCAAATTTTATAACTTTAAAACTTCGTACACAAATGCGTTACTGCTACATTTTCATTTATACACGAGTACGGGTTTATACAATTGTTGGATGATTTTCAAAAAAAAAACGCGTGTCATAATTAAATTAAATGATAACAAAAGGCAAGTATTAACGGTAGTGATTATATTATAACTATACAACAATGGAACCGTTGAAATAATGAATACTAAATAAACAAATCGAAAGAAAAATATACATAAAAATGTACGTGTGTTGTGTGTATTGTTTAATTATTTACATAATATAGTGTGGTTATAAATCATACAATAGGTAGGACAATCATTATATAACACTCTGCAACCTTTTCGTTGTATCAACGCAAACACGGCACAATTGTACATGTATACCTACTAACCTAGTGCACTAATGTTTATAACCCAATAATGTATTATGTTTTCGACGAGCTAATAAGGTGTAAGGTACTATCCCACAAAACACATCCCACGTCACCCTTCACCGCCCGGCCATCACACCCGCTGCGCCACTGTATAGCTAACTCGACTCGTTGTCCGATTCAAGCGCTAGTAAACAGGATTTTCGACTGCTGCCGTGCCGGTTCGGACAACCCCGCCGGTCGGGGATAATCAAAATCGTGGTGGGGGTGACCACCTTGGACGCTGGCAGGCTGAGCGACCACGGGATGCCGCCGCGGCACATCGCGTTCAGAGTCCGACACGTACTGTCATTGAATGTTAGTGATTTTGTTCTCGTTTCCGATCGTTTTACTCGTCGAAAACCGTCATCGCGATGGATAACGGTCGTCCAATACACCCGTTAACTGCGTCAAACATCGCAAAATTGCAGAAAATATGCATTTCCTCGTCGACCGACGACGACGACTCCGATAAGACTAAGTCGTATTATAGTGATTCCGAGCACGAGTCCTTGTCGTCCGCCAATTTTCCGGTACAGTACAAGCTCCCGCAGCGACAGCAACCGATGGTCAACCCTTCGGTGAACCGTACTCCAATGGATCGCATGGCCGCTACTAACATATCCGTTAGAATGAAGCACGGAACAACTGCACGTGACATAATCGTACTACCGTTGAACCGCAACACGGCCATTCCGTCGATCAGCGGTACGATCCGGCGCAACACGGCCAATCCGTCGATCAGCGGTACGATCCGGCGCAACACGACCACTCCGTCGATCATCAGCGGTACGATCCGGCGCAACACGGCCACTCCGTCGATCATCAGCGGTACGATCCGGCGCAACACGGCCACTCCGTCGATCAGCGGTACGATCCGGCGCAACACGGCCGCTCCGTCGATCAGCAGTGCGGCCCAGCGCAACACGATTATGCCGTTAATCAAAGGTATGGCCCAGCGCAACACGACTACGCCGTTATTCAAAGGTACGGTCCAGCGCAACACGACTACGCCGTTAATCAGAGGTAAGGCCCAGCGCGATACGACTACGCCGTTGAACAACAGCAAACCAACGCAGAATGCGTTAGCGGCTTCTTCATTTTATGTGCCCGCACAGTGGATGTTCCCGTCCGCGTCATCGTCCAATACCGTATCTTCGTCCAACAAGTCCAATACACCAATGCTTCCCCCGAGGTCGAGGGCTCCTGCTCCGCCATACACTGCTCCGCCACCGTATGTCGAACCATCCAACAAACCGCAGACTTCCAAGTATACAAAAAGGTCTCAATGTCCCATACCGCCATATAGGTACCCGTCTTCCAGTCCACCGTACACTTCACAGTCCTCATCGATGACTTATACGTCCCGTTCTTCCTCGCTTACTAACACGTCACAGTCTTTCACAATGCGTAACATGTCTCAAATGTTAACATCCTCCGTAAGGTCTCAGTCATCCGCGCCATCCTATAGGCCGAAATATCCTACACCTCCGGCTTCTATGTCATTTTCTTCTCCGCAGACCATCGTATCTCAAACTTTCAAGACTCCCAACAAGTCTCAGATTTCTAAGACTCCCAATACGGCCAAAACGTCTATGCATTCTAATAGATCTCAGTCTTCCACGCCATCCTATAGGCCGAGATGTCCGACTCCGACTTCTGGGCCACCGTGTACATCACAGTCTTCTTCGCTGACAAACACGACTCCAACTTCCGCATGTTCTTTAAAGTCGCAGTCTCCCACGTCGTCCCGTAGTCTCCAGAATTCCACGCTAATTAGCAGCATCCCGACTCCCGTACCACTTCAAACGTCTCAGTTTTCCGAGCAAACCAATACGTCTCAAACTTCCGCATATTTTTTGAGGTCGCAGTCTTCCACGCCATCCCGTAGTCTCCGGAGTTCCACACGACCTGGTAGCTCCCAATCTTTTGCGCCAATCGACGCGTCTAAACCGTCCACATCCTCCACGTCCCAGTCATCTGCGTCAATCGACAAATTATTGACGTCTTTTTCGGGTCCCCTGGCTCCACGGTCCGTCCATTACAGCGCTTCTCCGTCTTTCGCACACTACGTGTTCCCTCGGTCCGCACACTTCAGGTCGCCTGTTTCCAGCACGTACTACAGGGTTAAGCCACAGTCGTCCACAAAAAACTCGTTTCCGTTGTCCGTGTTCGAGCCAACACGCGACGTTTGGCCGACAGAAATCGGTTCCGAGGTACGGGTTTCTATGCAAAATGTTTGGTATGTTTTGGTCAACCAGATACAGACCTTGACGAAAGAGTCAATCTTACAATCTTCTCGCGGGAAGAGCCAAAATTATCCATTAGTGGATTATCTGCCTTTATTCTTAGAGGGGATTGAAAAACCAGATGCTCTGGAGGGCCAAATCAAAAATGAATTGATGACGGCATGGTATTATTTTAATTGTTTGGAAGTCGATTACATCTATGCAAATGGTACTGTCAAGGGCATCTGTAAAGATATAAAATACGAGGACGTGCTTAAGTTGCCGTTGGATGAAAAATTCATGATGGTAAACTTGGCCCGCCAGTACAAAACTATGAGTAAGTATAAAATACACTTTAAGTACTATTATATATGCATATAATATCACATAAAAACCTATATTCGATACATTTTTACCTGTATTTGGTTACCCATATATGAGGTGAATTATATTATTATAATATCGATGAGTTTTGCTTATTTTATCGAAAACTGGTGGTTAATTTTTAAAGACTGTTTTTTATTTCTAGTATAGTATATTATACTATACTAGTATAGTATAATATTATTATAGTATTATAGTATAGTATAGTATTATTTTTACGTATAACCGTATAGTGTATCTAATCTTAAATGAATAATTCAAAACTTTTCAACAATATATATTTAATTTTCTATTTTAATGGAATTATTATAAACTTTTTCAGTTTTGTCTTTGATCGAAAAATATTGCTTGCTTAGAATCTATATTATTGACTAGTCTATAAAACTACTACTTTATACTACTACTTCATAAAAAACACTTTAAATCAGTAAATCAGTTTTCTTCTGTATTGACATTATCTATTAGTAAAATTGTATAGGTACATAATATTATTATATATTAGTATATTATGTATAATTGTTCACTTGTTCACGTAACACATAATATGTTAATCAATAGAATTGTGTACCATTTTTAGAAAAAATCCTTTTATTCATTAAATAGAACGATCAAGTAGACCAATTTAAAATTTTACCATTTAAACTTGGTCGTGGCCGTAGGGTTATGAATTTAAATGGTGAGCTATAGCCTATAATGATTCGAGTACACATTATTTTATTTATAAAAATATAAGAAAAGAAAAAATTAAAGGAATAAAATATAGAAAGGACTAAATAGCACATTTTAAAGTTTAATATAAATAAATAATATATCGTATTACATATTTTATATTTGAATTTAATATAAAAAAAAAATATTTTTAATAAGTAATCATTAATGTAGGTATCAAGCATAAACGCCTATTATTAATATAAATATTAGCTAAGTCCCTTTCAATATGAACTAACAATAGATTTAGTAAATAGTATATAGTTAAGAACATTGCTAAAAATTGTAGATATTTAAAAACGAATATTTGATGTTTAATTACTAAAACAAAAACAGAACGCGTAATCAGCACACGGTGAAAACTTATTTTGCAATTATATTTTATAATATAATCAACGCAAATCGTAAAGTGTAATTATACTATTATAATATATTATACTGTTTAATGTTTACAAGTCTGGTCGATTCACAATTAACGAATCACTACTCACGTCTTGTCAACCCCGTGTCACTGTTCTGTCCTACTGGCTATTAATAGACTATTTAAAACCTAAATATTATAGGTATGTTTCACTACAACGCCGATGAACAGTGATAACATCAGTGGCGGCTCGTGCATATGTGCGATGGTGCGGTCGCACTCCCTACAAAAATGAACAATTTATAGTACAAATAATATAATATTTATAAAATAAATAGGTACATATTATATACATTAACAAATCAACAATTAAATATATTTTTAATTATTATTAAAATTATTTTCATAGTTAATTATAATATCGTTACGAATTCGCGATGTTATTATACGGGTATAAATGGTATAATGGGTATAATGGATATATATATGAGCTATATATATGCCTATGCAACGCCGCAGTTGGTGCGACATGGTGAGTCGCACATAAAAATACCGGTTTCCCTTATAAACTGTAGGTTTAACAATATTATGCGAATATAAATATCATCGCGGCGGCTATAGAAGCTTATGGCCTTCGTCCCTCTAGGGTGACGCGATTAATTTTGTATTATTTTATCATTTTAATTTTTTGTATGATGTATTAGTTCTTTAATTTTTTCATCGCACTCCTGTGCTAAACTACTACGAACCGCCACTGGATAATAACATTATATTCTATTGATTATTATATTATAATATTATAATATAAACGTATTTAACAAAATATTGTTATTGTTATAATTAATATTGATATGATAAAATGTATAAATAACCGAATAGTTATAATATTCGTATTATATTATTTAAATGATCAAAAAAAATATAATATTCTAGGGATATAAAATAAATAATGAGAAAATGTTTCAGTTCTCATACATGGGCGTATAAAATTGTACATTTTTACACGGGAGAGTTAAACAGAATTCGGAGGAGACTATAGCCCCCCCCCTCATTCTATATAAACCTATACTAAACCTATCTCTTTATTTCAAATAAAACGTTTATGTTATAAATTCGTAACCAGTGCCGTTGCCAGATTTTTTGAGAGAGGGAGGAGGGTTAATTAATTTTTTTCATATATTTGCAAATTGCAGTGCTATATTTTATCATCTATTATTCTATGACCTTTTTGTTTATAAAGTGTTTAGACTGTTCCCTTTCAACACTGTAAATACAAAAATAGAAATTAATAATAGGATTTAAGGAGATACCGATTTGTATACACAAATGTGTGGGTTAGTAGGAAATAACAGTAAAATGAAATTATGATCTAGTGCTGAAAGGGTTAAGTACAAATCTACTTATTTCATGACCACAATTGTGTTTGCAACTATGTTTTTACCTATATAATATATATTAAACATAATAATGTATTAATTATTATACGAGTAGTTTTATTAATATCATTAAATAAATATGTGTTATAAATACAACATTTAATATTATGTTAAAATATTATTATTATTTACCAACAAAAATACAAAATCATAACTATTAACTTTTATCAAACATGTCATAGTCTTATAATAATATAAAACAAGCAATAACTGACCTTACACAAATGAATTTTAACATAACACTCATAACAGTATTTATTATAAATTAAAATAATATATTATTAGCAGTATTATTATTTAGATACTTTTAAACATTTTTAGGCTAATTATAATTTAATTACAAAATATTAAAACTATTTTTATTTAATTATAGACTATATTCGATTATTTCGATTCAGTCCATAATGGAGTTGAAATTAACTTGTATATTATATAATTAGCCATTATAGTATAATGAAGCTATTGAATAATATTATATAAAATAAGATAAAAAAAAATTAATATTAAATATACAATCTCGGTTAACACGGCTACCCGGCTATACGGCGGTAGGTGTTCCGCGAGCCGGTCAGGATAAAAGAAGAACACAAAGAATAATTTCACTTTTTTGTACGATGTATTTTTATTGACGATCAACAGCGGTAGATGACAATAGCTATTATATTTGTCAAATGTCCCTTTGTCAGGTGCTGTTGTCGTGTCGACGACACAAAGGAGGAATAGGCATAATACCTACTATGCTTTACGCGGTCCAAAACGGCTACAACTCGTTTGCGCACATTTACCTTTTTTACAACTCGTTTGCGCAAAAATACACAACTCGACTGAGCACATATATTTTGGTTATCTGTGTTTCAAACTTAAATTTATTTGTTATTAATTTGTTTGGTTTTATATAAAAATCGTTTTCTGCACTATATGTTTAACAGTACTTCTGATTATTTCTCTCGTGATTGTTCGACTATTATACTCTTTCATGATTACGGGAGTTGGTTACTTTTATTATTTTATTTAATTTATTAACAATAACACTCGCAGAACATTTTTTATTAGTACATCTAAAATTAAAATGTCCATTCATTAAAACACGATTCTCACTAAATTTATAATTGTCAATATTAAAACACCGTTTTCCTCGCCGAGTTTCAAAAATATTAGAAATTTCTACGTCCATATTAAATAGTTTACGTCGTCCAACGACCAAAACACTAGCCACAAATGTACTGAACCATACCTACTAAAACTATCCTAAAAGTAGTTTAGAAAATCAAAAATGATATGATCTACACAATCACAATGATATAATCTACACTTATAAGATAATATTGCTATAATAAAATATTTGATAATTTGTACTGCAGTACACGTGTGTGAATGTGTTGTAGTTGTGCGCAAACGAGTGATCTATTTTCAGGTATAAATGACTGATTTCGTCGTGCGCAAACCAGTGATCGATTTTCAGGTAAAAAATTTTGAATGTGCGCAAACGAGTTGCAGCGGTCCACAAAACGGTTCGCGCGAGAGAGCGAGACGGCCGGTACTCGTCCGGACCGACTGACTCGTCTTCTCGTCTCACCCTGTGCCTTTGCGGCGTGTGGTGAGAGTCGACGGTGTCGCGTCGTCGTTGCCCGCGGCGGTGGCGGTTGGTAAGCCGCAGACCGGTCGCTACACGTACCCTATAACCTACGTATTGTCTATACCGAGTGCGCCGAGAGAACGCGAGTCGGCGGCGACCAAAACTCGTCGTACGACAAACCAACTCGGTGCGAGAAATTAGACTTAAAAACCGCGACTTCGTTTGGGTGCGCGGCCGACTTGCGTTCTCTCGGCGCACTCAGTATATATATTATAGTCATAAGAGTATATTATACTGGCGAACTTCATTCATTATACATGTATATGTATGTATATGCTGAGTGATTCTTTTATCGTCGAACATTCATATTATATTTTCATCGAGTATTGATTTTTTTCTTAAATTGTTTATGTCTTGCTTTTCTCAAACTGTAATATACAATTTTTATTTTTTCACTCTTCTATTTAATGATGAAACCATTCTCAAATTACAATCTATATTAAAAATGTACTGAATTAACAGGGCTATTATTTTTTTTACGAATTTTAACGTTCAAATTATTATTTTTCATTCATTTTTAGTGAAATATAGCTTTTCAAAGTCGAATGGTTTTTGGTTATTATTATATAATACTTCATGTTTCTGGAGACCAGTAGTCACATAAATAATAAACAGTAATAATATAATATATAGGTAAAATTGTATTATTGTCATGTTTATTATACCGTGTAATAAACTCGTTATCGGCTATCGTCCGACGCAGTGATGAACTTTTTACCTGTACTTACTTACGCCCAACCTGTAATAACATATTGTCATTATAAGACTAGTAGTCACATATGGTAATAAATAGAGATAATAGGTACAATATGTAGTATAATAAATATTTTAGGCATTGGATGCATTTGCAGAACTCGATATGCATACAACATGATTTACAAAATACAATTAATTAAAAGGACTGTGATAATAATGTAATCAATCCGATCGATATAACTATAAAATACTACATATTTGATCAAATTTAATTATAATTAAAGTTAATGTATTAAATTCACCTTATATTCATAACTTATAAGTAATAACGTTTTATTTTTTTTTTCAGATTCATTTTTTGAAGCATCATATGATTATAGCAAAATGCCGGAGAAAACAATCACTGATGAAAGTAACGGACAACAAATTATGCAATGGATCCGTTTCAGAAGAATGATGAAATATAATTGGTTTTTCAAAACGCTCAATTACTTTGAAATGAAAAACTTAACTCCAACAAACATTCAAAAATTCGTGTTAAGGGCGAACACTAACAAAACATTGACATCAATGAATCAAATGGAAATATGTTGTAAAATCAAAGCAATAAGAGAAAGGCCAATATCGTTGATCGCCATTTTAATGGTAATTTAAAATATTATTTAATAACTCATTTATCATGTTCAGTTATAAATATCAATGATAACGATTGTTTCAATTTTAGTACCTCAGAGGTAGCGATCACGAAAAAAAAAAAGAATTAATAAACAATTACTTAGTTCCTTTCATTGAGGACATGCTACAGTTCCCCATATCCAGTGAAGAAGCCTTCATCGAAGATTTAATCAACCAATATATTAGCGAAATTTGGGAGCTATTGGCAACGTATATACTAGGTATGTTTCAAACTACGGGTGATACGACTGATGAACTCTTTATTACTTACACTAAGCAAGTTTATTGGCGCAACTAGAGGCGCTTAGCCCCCAATTTTTTTTGATTATTTAAGATTAAATAATAATTTAAGCATACAAATGTGAGACACATCCTATGCAACATGACGTAGAGAATTATTAAAAGTAGGTAAATTGTATAAATATAAAATATTAAAGTTTATTTTGCAATATAAGTATAATATAATAAAAATATATTTATCGAATAAATATTATGCGGGCATGTGGCATCGGCATTGCAGCGATCACCGTCCAATATTTTAGTTTTATTTTGGTAATTAAAAATGGACAAAAAAAACTTATTTAGTATTTTTAATAAACCAAAAAAATTATCCGTATTTGTATAATTGTTACTGTTGATATGAAAATAATCCTTTTTGGAAACCAGTAAATTAAATTAAATTAGGTATTTATTTGTGGGCCTGCCCCTAGTATTTTAGACCTAGTTGCGCCAATGGACAAGTTACGGAATGATTTACATGAATCAATTACATATTAACGTAATTATTCCATTTAGATTCAACTGTACCAATAGAGATCATTGAAGTGCTAGAGAAATATAATCCTACAAAATAACATTATGAGAAATAAATCTTAAGAAATACATTGCTCAATGAGATAAATTATATGTGATTTGTAATTAAATTTTTTTATAATTAACAAGTATTCACATATTTTTATTACTATTATATTCTAGGTATTAAGTACCTATTGATTTTTTTTTATTATTATTATTATGTTTTAAATTATAAGTTACAGTAGTAGTCGTTTATTAGGAACACGGATAATTGATAAAATCACGTTATTGAAATAACGATTTATTAACGATTGATACAATGATTAGAAACCGACATTGATGGATGCGTCATGCGTATTTTATAAAACATAAAATAATTTAATTCATAATTATACATTTTTTTTCATAGTAAATAAAACTTACTCTTTTAGAAACAATCGACTAATACATTCTGCCTTTACATTTCATCTTGATCCAAGCGTTCCTAATAAGCGACTTCTAATGTATATTTTTTTTACTTTTTATTAGAATACTTACATTATTACTAAAAAAAAAATACTATTAATGTTTAAATGAAAAAAGAAGGTAATTGGTTTTATTTATTAATATATCTATAGGCATAATTTTTTTTATCATGTTCAAAATGTACGTAAATTTTTACTTCAGTTTTAAAATGCTATTAATGATTAAATCAATAAATATATGTAACCCTTTTATTTACAAATTTATCAAATTTTGAAATGTAATCAACGTTTATTCTAATTGTTTTAAATGATTGTTTGATCAATAGTTAAATATGCACAATAATACCTATAATATGCTTTTATTCATAACATAGTATCTACTATTTAATTTATGTATTAAAAATATTTACTTTTGAGAAAAAAATTATAGACGATATATTATACAATATTAATTTTTGTTTCAAATATTATTAATATATTATTTTTCAAATATTAATATTGTAACTATAGTCTATAATTAAGTATAGATATAAGTAGTATTAGATCATTATGTTTATAGTAATTTAACTAACAAAAATTAAATAAAATGTATAATATAAATTATGATACATTTTATTTTAAAAAAAAATTAACAAGTAGTGTATAATTAAAATAAATAGTTCTGTATAATATGTCTGAGAGTTTAATTTATTCAAAACCTAAATGATATATTTAATTAAATTAAACAGTTGTCAGTTAATATAGTTTAAATGGGTTCTTAATACATGTATTTTATTTAACTACCTATCTTGGTAGATATATTAGGTACTTAAATGTATAGTATCTATTCACAAACATTAAAACAGGATTTGCGTTGGTACGTCCAAGTATGTATTTTTGATTATTGACTACCTAGGTACCTAGTTGGTTACTGTTGGCGATTATAATTATTGTATAGGTATACACTATAGAACTGTCAGTTGGGAAAGTAACGACAGTTATCGTTTATTAGATTTGTTTTGAAAACAAAAATATCAGTAAATGGTAGAGGAACAAAGCAGGGCAGACGAAAAAGATGGAATAAATGAATTTCTTCATAGTCAGTTTTTATAATATTAAAATAAAGATTTTTTTCTATGCGTTATGGAGGTGAGTTAGATTCTTGTACCTCGACAACTTATTTTGTGAAAGCATCTACAGTCAAGAATAATTCAATAATTCTTAATGAATACTTTTCTTAAATATTAATACAGTTCTGTAGACTTTTTATTATCTATTTTTTAAATAATTTTCTTTTACAACATTATTGCAAATTAAATCATTTGAAAGTGAAAGTAATTAATACTTATTAACGCTAAACTAATCTTTCAGAGATTCAGTTGATGTAAGTTCCAACAATATTTTTTTTTTTAAATAGTATATTACCATTTATGTAAAAAAATATCCATTAACAGTCTGGTCACTGGTATAAAGTTGTAATTTCATATTTTCTAACAGTAATATAAAAATGTTACTGTATTTTATTTTAGTATAGAAACTTATTAAACCAAATACACTACAAAACATTTGTTGTAAGTAAAAATCAGTTTCCGTTACCTGAGTATTGGTATTATGTATGAATATATTTTATTCATTTTGTTGAAGTAATCATGCTAATACCATACATTGTACATTTTATTTAACTTTTACGATTGTAAAGCTTGAAGATTTTCATCTGTATGAACATTTAAATTTTTTGTATCATGTACCAATATACATGATATATTTAATACCACCTGTTTCTTATTTTATTTTTTATTTTATATGCATTATTAATGTATATAATAATAAATAATAGGTATAGCTAGGATTACTTTAAAATTTAATTGATTGATACAACATATGCAGGTTTCTAGATCATGCTTTAATTTATGTGCATGCAATAAACTTGGTAGAAGTATGTGTTTATAAGATAAAAAATATAATATTGGTTATTATGAAACTTATGGTTTTGACTATTGTAGTTGATACCACTCAATATAATATAATAATAGTTCAAATTGTAAAAAAGGTTGGCCCTTTTAAAAATATTATGAATACCTGATGTTTTCAAATATATGTCGGTAAGTAATCGTGATACATCGATCTTTATGTTCAACGTAAGAAGTAACCTTGGTGGCAAACAGTTTTTGGTTGGCAGTCAAGCAACACTTATTCGTCGAACTCTTTGAATCATCCATATGTAAGCCTACCGTTTAGCGATACATGTATTTTCACACAAATCAGTCGCTGAAGTTATTTTTTATATTGAATTACATACATATCTTTAATAAATTATATATTTACATAGAGAGCATTTAACAATATAACATAAAATAAATCTTATTAATAATATATAAGAATATTTCTATATAATAAATATTTTAATACAACATTTTTATTCATAATAATTCAACTTTAGAACTTAGTGCATTTAGGTTTAAAAAAAAATGTGATTAAAGTAACAGGTTTAAAATTAAATTTTTTTAAATTAGACAAGATTATAAGAACAAATCACTCGTTTCTGATGACGTGTAAAGTAAAATTGTCAATCTGCATCCAAATTGAATAGGTACTATGATGTTTATTCATAAAACATTAAGATATTTATTGTCGTTATCAATTTATCACCATCATAGAAACTTGTTTCTACCAACAAATTACCACTAGAAAAAAAAAATGTATTCTTACAAGACACTCTTGATGTAAAATAATACATTATAATATTATGTATCACGAAAGATCCACAATATTTTTAT
This sequence comes from Rhopalosiphum padi, assembly GCF_020882245.1. Taxonomy (NCBI): domain Eukaryota; kingdom Metazoa; phylum Arthropoda; class Insecta; order Hemiptera; family Aphididae; genus Rhopalosiphum; species Rhopalosiphum padi. Next base: position 33,862,159 of record NC_083599.1, read on the forward strand.
ATAAAATATTGGCAATAATTTATTTACATCGATAATAATAAGCAATAACAATTAAAAAAAATTAAAACAACATTTATGATATTTTAAGTCTGCGTAAACGGTAAACCTAATACATTTTTGGAAACTTTAAAAACAAATTTCAAGCAAATAAAGTAAGTATTATATCCAACTACTTGTATATTTTTAAATATTATCATCATAAATGTTATTGAAATAAAAAGAAATTTAGTTTTAATTTAATTTAGAAATATTCAGGTAGGTACCTTAAAATATTTGCAGAAGACGATGTAATTTCTCGTTTAGGTATAAAAGTAGTTTCCCAAGTTTCATTTAAATTGGCTAAAACAGTACCAAACTCGGAATCCCACTCTTCAACACAACGGCCCTAAAATATATTTTTAAATGAAAAAAAATTAGCACTAATACATTTAGACCACATTGAAAAAAATTATGATATTTTAGTTGATAAGTACCAGTAAAAACTCCTTGTGTTTTATCTTGAGATGATCTATTCGATGCGTGGACGTGAAGCCTATAGTCCTGGTCACAGCTCTGCAATCCAATGCTTTTTTAGAAATTACAGCTTCGTATTTAATATCGAGCTTCGCGCTAAAATAACAATATTAATATATAATATATATACCATATTATTATGTTATCTATTTCGAACATTTTGCGTTCTTATCAGTTTCGTAAAATAGATAAAGGTATTAGGTAGCAATTGGCAATTTGATACAAAATTGGTGAAACTAAACTACGGTTTATTGACATCGTATAATAATTATATCTGCATTAATAAAATGCAATGCGTGTGTGTGTGTATGTAAGTGATGCACAGTCAATTATTCATCGTTCTGAAATTTACTAGGTACATTGATAATCTTATACCCGAGGATGTGCACCTCAAAGATAATTTTTACAATTTTTAAATTTTAAAGGTGCTCATAAAAACAATTTTTTTATATTTATAGTATACGACAAGTAACAGAAAAATAAAATAGTTATGATAGGTGATTGGATGTAATTATTGTAGACCTGCATTTTATATTTTAACCATCCAAATGACTGTTAAAAGCGTATGTATAGATTTAACAGAGATTACGACAGGCGTTGTTCAACACGGACAATTAGTTGTACGGGACTTATGCCGTATAGTAATGTGTATATCCAAACAACTCGGTATAACGAAACAAATGATACGAAGATACTCGATTTGTATATATAAAAATTAAAAATAATATTATTCAATATTATAGTCGTTTACTATAATATTGTATACCGTATTATGTAAATATTAATATATTATTTAATATTTATAGTTAGTTATTTCCTATACATAATCGGTTAGTTTCAATTTTTAAAACATCGTTTCGTTGCGAGGAACGCGGACGTACAGATTACGGCGTTCTGATTGGGTCGGAATAACGCGATGCGTAATAAAAACGTAGTAGTTCCACATGGCGAACCGGATGAAATCGTTCGGGAAACGCGAAATAGATGCGATTAAACATGGCGCGTCATCGACACACGAACGTCGAAACGGTTGAAAATCTCATGGCGGTGATTTGAACGCGTGCGCTACTAAATAATATTATTATTATGTAATAATAGGTATAACAATATGATCTTACTAATCGTGACTGGTGTACCACAACATCACTCCCGTATCGTCGTCCATCAAACTCATCCAGTTACTACAACACAAATCGATAAAATCAAAATCAATAAATAAATAGGTAAATAAATCGCCATTTAAACGCGATCGACCAGCAGCGACGGGTCGTGGACTGCGAGTGCGGCGGTCACTCTACACGCGTTGTAGTCGTGTACGACTTACATACGGAATCCGGTCGGAACGTGCTCGGGTTTTAGTTGCATCGCAGCGATCGCGTGTAGGCGAACAACAAATTGATCGACGAAATCAAATGCTGAACTATATATTGTGTACGAAATTCGTATGCGGCTCGCAGGACGGGACTGGCAGGCGGTGGTGGCGGTCAAAAGTGATGCAATACTGGTGGCGCGTGGGTAACGCACAAAATAACTGAGAAGAAGCGGGCAAAGAGATCGGAGTCCTGTCGGCAGGAACCGCACGCACCCGAATTGGTAGCGACGGCGGTGGCGGCGGACCCGTCCGCCATCGATAGTCCCGTGCACGCCGATAATCGAACGCGCGTTTCGATAGCGCCGACGAATTTCCATACGCTAAACGGCTCTAAACCAGACAATAATATTACAATCGAATAATCGATGGACGCTATCGAAACGACGATTTACCCGCATACGTCGTCCGGCACTTCGGCGGTGTACTATTCGGCACGTTTTCCGACGACGCGTCCGTAGGCATAACTATCGGTCGATATAACGACGACGGTTTATAAAATAATAAAACATAATATCGTCGAGCTGCATTCGGTGGTGCGGAGAACGGTCCGTATAAAAGATTTCAGCGGGTGGTTGCTATTTTATGGTCAAGCGAGTTGTATACCTACCTAATAATGATATTATGATATATACATCAGCCTACCTACTAGCTATTTTTGTCATTTGTTTGTATTGCACACTCTTTATCGGTCAGAGATCCTAAACACGTGTGTCCGTCTTTTTTTTTTATTTTAATAAGTATATCTCATAAATATTGTAATTTGTTACTATAGGAGGACACTTCACACACACACACACACACGCGCGCGCGCGTGTTGTCTCCGTCTTACAAACGTTTTGAGCACTATTCAGTTAGTTACTTACTATTAATATTAATATTTAACTATGGTTTTGAAATTTCGATTATCTAATATTATTGGCCATTGGCATCAAAATCAAAAATACTGCACTAGTGCGTAGGTAATTATTTATTAAGTCACTTTTTTTTTTCAACAAAACGTTTATTAAATCGTGATTACATATTGTTGTTATTATGAATACAGAATAGTTACTTACTGGTATCATTTTAACGGTAGTTCAATAATTATAATATGTTAAATAACTAATAAGACTCATAGGCGCAAATAGGGGGGGGGCTTTAGGGGCTAAGCCCCTCGAACATTTCCATAGGCCCCCAAAAATGTCCTACATTTTTTTTAAGCTTTATCAGTAGGTATTATTATAGTGTATGATGCAAAATTCGTTTTAAGATTATGTAATTCGTAAATGCACAAATTTTATTTGTCGTGGTATTATTTTTATTATTATTAGGGCTCGGAAGTTGATGGATTTTGCATTTTATTTTTTTTGAAACTTTTTAAACGATGCACTCCTGGTCATAAATGTGTTTCATTAGCATGTGAATCTGAACAACTAATTTTTATTTTGCATTTTTTTGAATTTTATGGTGTTTAATACTTTATAAGTCATTTTTTGACATTTTTAGGTCATTTTCCCACATTTTTAGTCATTTTTACTGATTTCACATTAGTTCATCACTTCTTATTGTTTCTTGTCGATTGCGATTATACCGGTAACTATTACTTAAAACTTTAAATTACCACGGGGCACGGACTAAGATTACTAGTTACTACCTATCCAATTTTATCACACCGATTACAGTCGTCGTTGTCGTGTTGTAGTGAATATTATTGTACCTAAATTTTATTATTTTTTTGTAATATTTTCGAAATGCCGAAAATTAAAACGTCGGTTAGTGCTCGTCTACGTCTACTATATTTGTAATTTTTTTTATTTAATATTTAAGCCATTTAAGGACATTTTCTGTCATATTTTAAGTAATTTGTAAGCTTTGATAGATGTATATAGAATTTTACAATAAAATAGAGTACAATTTAAAAAAATTTATTTTTATTAATTTAAAACAAATATTTGTATATTTTTTAGGTCATTTTTTAATGTTTTTAAGGTCATCAACTTCCGAGCCCAAGATAATTGTACAATATAGATTTGTAGTCATAAACCATAATACCTACCAAGAACTTAGAATACTAAGCATTTTATTACGGAGTCTATGGTTGCAGGTTTGCAGCTTATATTGATATACTATATTATATTTATATACCTATTACTTATTGGCATTTTGGCAACAAGTTGTTGCTCTAAAGTTTAAAACCATACTTACAGTCTTAATAATTCCTATTGTTTTCCTAAAAGTTATATGGTGTATAATGTATATAAGTATACTATATATTATAAATAGGGCCCGGAACTTGATGCATTTGCATCTATTTTTCTTTTGCGTACCTATATACGAGGCTTGTCTTTACAGAAATGTGACTGATGTTATGCGTATAATTCAATGGAACCATTTTTATTTTGCAATTTTTGATTATACGGTCATATTTTAGTAATTTTGGAGCATTTTTTACAATTTTCTTATATATTATTTTGACAAAACTAAATATTTGGAAAAACTAATGTATTAATTGTGCAGTATATTGTATTACTGACATTATTTCTTATCTCCGTTTTAAATTTATTTTAGGCCCATCACTTTTTTCAAGTATGCACCAATCACATATGTGGAAATGGAAAGAAGTTTTTCTACCTACAAAACTTTATTATCGGAAAATTCCCGATCTTATTTCTTTTTGAAAATATTAAAATTAAACACACTATATGATAGTTCAATGTAACACATTTATTGTATATTTACTTAATATTTAATCGATTAAGTAATAAAAATATATTTAATATATAAAAATATTAGCATTATTCAAATGAATAAAATAATAATTAATAAATAAATGATTTAAAAACGATGATTTATTATTAAAAAACGTAATTTTTGAAAATGTTATGATATGTTTTGGTATTTTAAGGTAATCTTTTAAGTCGTTTTTTGATGTTTTTAAGTAATTTTAATACTTTTTTTGTGTGCATTTTTAAAAGATTTTTATGTCATCAAGTTTCGGGCCCTAATTATAAATATAATTTGACAATACTATTATAAGTAGATTAAATAGTAAATTTGAAAAAATGTTTAGTAAGTTTTATTTTCTGTCAATATTGTAATTAAGTACACAGTTACGGTATATCTATATGGCTATATGTTGTATTAAAACATTTTCTAGGTGTTGATTACTATTTCATAAATGCTTCATTCAGTAGCTAGGGCTTCAGCCCCTCCCCCCAAATCTCGAACGGTATTTGCGCCTATGTAATAATTATTGTATAATATCAGATATTAAAGATTCAGAGATTCTATATAAGCAGTAAAGAGTTACCATTAATTGTCACTCTGCTATGTATTATATTAAATAATATTATTATTAGACATTAAACATTAAACACAGTATACCATCATATACCAGTCCTATAATTTGTTGTAAATTTTGCTACTACACACTTAACCATTTTTTTAGCATATTATACCTATATCTACACAAACATCTTTTAAGGGTTTTAACTAGTAAACAGTAAACATAAACTTTTTTTCGTCTATTTGTCATCCATACTACTGCAGTACACAAAAATAGGGACTGCAATATAAAATCATTATATTAATACCAATGAAAAAACATTATCTGTAATTGACTACCTATTATATTGATCAATAGGCGGTAGTAGTAAGGTGGCATATAATTGGTCACATGTGACGAGAAAATATATTTTACCATCTAAAATGAAATACTATGTACTTCGACTAATTAAATTAAATGTTTGAATACGAAAAAAAAAGAATGCAATCACCAGGGCTCGGAAGTTATAGCACTAAAAAAATTAATTTTAATTATAAATATATTTTAAATATACACGTAAAAATATAAATATCAGCGCTATAAATAACACTAAAAATTGGAAAATAAGCAAAATAAAATTTTTAACAAAATTTTTTAAACATGAAATTTAAGATATATTTAATTGTACAGATTTTTAATGTTTTTTTATGATGGTATAGGTATCGACAGGAATACGACTGCAGCACAATAATACAACGAATCCAATGATAGTGCGATAGAACGATGTGACTGACACGATAAACAATTTATTGGAAACGAACGGAATTGTCCGATTTAATCGACGATATAACAACGGTCTAAGGCCGTTTATTTCGGACGCGTACCATCTTAAAATAAAAAAAATTGTTTTCGTTCACATATTCGTAGCCCGTAGGCGGCTGTTTAGTAGGTAATTTAATTTAATTTTTAAAAATGTTCCTATAAACAGCATTTATAACTCCAAATTAGTAAAATAGCTCCTATAATATGTATTTATGTGAAAATATACCCAAAAATAGCACTAAAAACCGTAAATATGCAAAAAATAGCAAAATAAAATTTCGTGTATGACATCATAGAAGTGTGAAACATTTGTATCTTACTTTGGATGTTTTAAGACGAACCAAGAAAAATGTGCATTTGCTAGAACTTCCGAGCCCTGGTAATCACATAGTGAAATCGGTGGATTACTGGGAAAAAATGTGTACGTGGCCCGTAAAATATATGATATACACATACACCTATGGTCAGTGTTGAGCCCAGATAAATATTTTTTAATTTAGAAAAATATAAAAATAATAGACCAAAATCAATTTAGATAAAGATAGAAATAAAATCATCTAAAATTATCTATTTAATAAATAAAAATAATCATAATCAATCTAAATAAAAAGCTGCAGATACATTTTTTAAAAAACAAAGATTTGAAATTAAAATTTTGCTTCTATATAATTTAAAAATTGTTTTTTTTTTAAAACTTTTTATGACTTTTGAGCTAAGTACACATTTTATAATTAATTATTTTCTATCATACTATTGTCGAATAAATAAATAAATAATTTAGTTGTTTTATTCTATCACAATAGTCATGTCCTGTTTATGATATACGATACTTCAGGAGCTTGTGCAGTCGGAGCCATCTATAATTTAATGCTGTTGAATTATTTTTAGTTTTTTTTTCTAATCATTTTTATTTATTCAAGGCGTAGTCAACAAATAAAATTTCACATTTTATAAGATAAAAAAATAGTTTAGAAAAATATTTGATTTAAAATTTTTTTTTTAATTTTTTAAAATTTAAAATATTAAGATTTTTATATACTTATTTATCAAAAGTTAATAATGCATAGTTTCTCAAGAATTGCAACATTGATTTAAACTAAATATAAAAACTAAAAATATTTTAAAAACCAGTAGGTAGTTTCTTCTTGATTAGCACCGTATTTAAAAGTAAAATAAAAACATGGTCATTGGCTATATATAATATTGACATTTGGCAATGTACATACTTTGAATTTCCGTTATGACTAGAAGTTGCTAATGCTTCGATGTTTAATACAACTCCTTTTTTTTCAAACAAAGCGAACCTATCAAGTCGATATTAGATTTGCTTAAGAGGACGCTATACACTGGTCATTTTCAGCGGTAAATACTTGTCTACGGAAAAAAACATGCAAAAAGTGGTTTTAGAGTAAAACTACCAATTATGAAAATTATAGAGAACAATATTTAGGAGGGAACCTCATTGGTTTTTTTTAAATTTTAAGTATTAAAAAAGTCCGATTTATTTAAAAAATGTAAAAAAAAAGGTTTTGTGTCTTTAATTACGAGCTGTGTATTTAGATTAATTATTAATATAAAACCCCAATGAGGTTCCCTCCGAAATATTGTTTTCTATAAATTTCATAATAGATATTTTTTAGATCGTAGTAAGTATATATATTTATAATAAACCTTCGAGACATCGTCTTTGTAAATATGCCATGTATATGAAACTGGTGGCGTGATCTAGTGTTGTCTGGAAAAGAACGAATTAGTCGATTACGCTGTTGATTGTGTCGAGAGTGAAGGGAAGCGTTAGAATTTGCTTTCCCGTCCCACTGCTCAATGATGGCAAAACTTGATTTAAAATAAGTAAATACTGTTTTACGGTATTTAAATAAAGATGTTTCGGATTGTATGTTATTGTATATTAAGTTAAATATTATATAATATATGATGGTATGTATAAATGCATATTATTGTTATAATAATTAAATACTAATAATATATAATACATGCCAGGCGCGTAGCTAGAAATTTCTAAGAGGGGGTGTTATTCAAAATTAATTGAAAAAATTACACACACAAAATTGATAACATGATGCATCTTTATCTTGATAAAAAAATATTATGTATACCACGGCTGAGGGGGGGTGTTATTACACCTGTAACACCCCCCCTGGCTACGCGCCTGATACATGCAATATTTTCGAAAACAATTATATCGATCTACTAAAGGTAAAATAAACGACTAGCTATATAAAATAATATATCACTTGGTGATGTAGACTTATGGCTCTATGTCTTTATATGAGGAGGTTCCGTGTATTCGATATGATTATACAGGTGTACCGTCATTTCGTCGCGGTAATTTGGTCGCGCGTCAATTCGTCGCTTATCGATGTTGGCAATAATTATATGACTATACATACTACATAGTTGTATACAATTAGTTAATGTATTAACAATTTAATATAAAATTCAATATTTAATAATTGATTTTGTTAACATTATAATTATAAATATAATGGGTACCTACATGTCACAACTAGAATATTAATTATTTATAAAAATTAAGTAGAATTAAAATAAAATATAGGAAAAACGAAACTTATTATTTACAAAAATTAAAATTGTGGGCAATACCTAGTAAAATTTCATTTAATGGATGATTGTCAACATTTGGACATACTTCCAAGAGTCTATTTCTCGACCATCACGCTGGCTTTTTATAAATTGTAAAGACATGTTTTATTTTTATAGTATATTTACTGTTTAATAGATGTAGTAATATAGTATAGGCTGTTATAGACTGTTTTGGTATACTATTCGATACAGACTGACTGATGCTAAAGAATCACATACTATTAAAAAGAAAACTATAAAGATACGATATCAAACATATAACTATACCTTAGGGTTATTAACCTCCAACAACTATATTTAGTCAAAAAATTATCGCCAACTTCATTAAGGTTAGGCGACGAATTGTCGTGCTACCAAATTACCGCGACCAAATGACGTATATCCGATTATACACTTATACACAAGCATGAGTGGCGGACATACCTCTAAGTTATGATGGTACACGATTTTAGTGTACGATGTGACTGTATATATTTATGATAATTGGTTATAATAGTAGGTATTAAGCCATTTCATAAGTAACAATTATCAGGAAACTACATAGGTATTTGTTTTTGTGTGGTAATAGCTATCACTTCAATAATAATTTAAAATTATACTTCAAAACATAAATAGATACTTTTAATTACCATATTATCACGATTACACGAAAGAGCCGATACTTACTTAATATTATAAATACCAGCTATTAGTTCAAAAGCGGAAAAAAGTAAATATTAGGTTATAAATTGTAGTATAAAGTCTGCAAGGGGATTTTCTTAAAATTAGCTTAGGGTATTAGTTCTGGAGACCCAGTGGCGTCATTTCAGTTTTTGTTTGACTAGGGCAACTACTCACTGATTTGCCGACTCAACATTTTTTCCACGCAGATCCACATAGGATAGTGCCATAGTATAGGCGAGGAAGAGGGGTAAATTTTCGGGTATATGAACATCACACACAGGATTTTGAAATCTCATATATAAACAATTTTGTCAAATATTTATTAGACTTAGAAAGACAAATAGAATGATTGAATGTGTAAATAAATAATAAATAGGTAATAGGTATACCTTTTAATACTGATTTACAAGTAGTTAGCAGTATTTACAGTCACATAATGTAAATACCTAAACATCTTGATTAATAATATAATATACTTCTTTAAAAAATACAACAAAAATTAACAATGAATAAAATATCAATGTTCAATATTATGATTTATGACAATGGCTTTAGTAGTTAAAAATAATCTTATAATTTCTTATAATTTTTAAATGAGCTGACTTAAGGTTGATGTAAATGTTAGACTAGGGCAAATGCCCAAGTTGCCCCCTCTCAAATGACGCCACTGTAGAGACCTATCTTTATCGCTTCAATGCTCGAAACCATTTCTTTTTCTATATCATGGGTGTAGAATGGCATGTGTTTAACTAGAAAAACAAAACAAAAAATACTGGCGTTTTTCGTATTTCTATATGTATTTGTACAAACAACCATACAACACACTTGATTACTCATTTTAATAAAATTGTCGTAAAAATTACTATAACTGACAGAAAACAAAACCGGACGACAGTTTTTAGTTTAATCGATTGAGGTGGCGTAAATAAACCCGTTACATATAATACCTATTACATATACGTCAATATTAATTTCATACCTAAAAAAATGTTTTGATTAATTTATTGTCATGTGTCATTTATTTTATATACCACCAAAAGTTTGAATTTTGTTCACTAGGCGCACTTCTGCGCATCACATGTACGGCGCATCTGCGCCTATAATATTACAAATTTTTATTTACTAAAAAATATTAGCCGTTTTCGCGATTTTGATGAATTTTGTCAAATAAATAATAATGACAGCATGTATTTTTAAATTTATACATGAAAAACTTATGAAGAAAAGTAGGTGTTTTATTAAATTTCAAAAAGATTAAAGAACATTTTTTTTTTAAGAAGAAGTCAACACGATTACGTTTGAAATTCTGTGTAACAAATTTATGCATAGGTACTAAATACTTTGTGAACTTTGCGAGTTTGACGAATTTCATGAAAATTTAACTTCAAAAAGAATAAAATATATAAAAAATAATAATGACTATGTATTTTCAATATTTTTATATAGCTAAAAGATCAATTTATGTGTGTTATTACCTACATTAAGTTTCAAGCATTTTGACCTGACGAAAACATTTTTATCGACATTTATAGAAATAGAACTAGGACTAAAATAAAATCGAACATTTCAAATGCCTAAGATTAATTTACAGACTACCATAAGATTTTGAACATTTTATCATGCATAGAAAATGATTATATAAAATAAAATATATTTCAGCAATAAAAAAAAAAAATATGTCAGTCGTCTATAATTCTATAATGTTATAAATGTATTATACTAATGCCATCATAAACATTTGATGAATTTCAAGTATTTATAGTTATTCATTTTTGAATTACAACGACTAAACAAAATCGATTTTGTCAAAAACTGGTTTTGAGAAAACATTTTCGTTTATTCTCAATTTTTTGTTCGTTTTCTCGTCGATTTTGAAAATTATTAAGAGTTTTAAATTTTTACTTCCTTAATCCTTAAAGAACAAACTAGTTCCGATTTTCAACTAGAAACCACCTACAAAGTTGTTCAACTACTTATTGTGTATTTACACAAAACAAATAGGTACTAATCGTTGTAAAATCAATACAACTATTAGAACTCAGAACCTAAATAACTAGTGCATTGGACCCGTTTTCTAGTTTCTATTATAATACTTACTTTTTACAATTTTTTTATCAAAATATTTTTCATTAATAATAAAAATATTGTATTTAACTACCTACTTCATATTGAATACCTATATATAATATATATTTTTATTGAAATCAAATGTATATAGGTATTTCAATAATATTTAGGTAAGTATTGTGATTGAGAAAAATAAATAATAATTGACCATAGAAAACAGTAGCTATAAACTTATAAAATATATATAATATAATATATTATATACTGTGTACATAACTAAATCAGTAAGACAATTTTTTCATCCACATTTTTATTAAAAACAATAGTACTTAACCTATACATTTAGTGTAAATCTAAATCGTTTACAAATGATTTTGATTAAGAAAAAACATGTCCTTGATTAACGTTTATGTATACAATTAATCATTGATATTATTTTGACAGAGTTCACATTGACCCGGTTCACATCCGCAGTCTCCTTGACATTCGAATTCACTATAATTGCATTTTTTTTTTATGCAATTTTTGATAATATGTCCAAGTACAACGAGAAATAGTAAACAAATAACACACGTAACTGCACTGATCACCCATTTGGATGTAGTACAGAAGTCGTCGTTTTCAATAGAAAATGGATTTTTACGTGATGGGTGTAGGTTATCCCAGTGTACTGTATTTAATGTCGATTTCTTGGGACGGTTCTGTAACTAAAATACATCCATGTTGTTAATTTGTTACATTATCATAGTTTCGTACCATAATATGAAATTCCATTAATTATTACATAATTTAACGTAATACATAAAATATCATACCTAACTAAAAATTGTTTTAAGATATATATATGTTACATACAAAGTCCGGAATTGTACATTTCGCAATTTGTACAGTGATTTTTGTACACATTGCGAATCGTACAATGTTGCTGTACAAAATAACTAGATTGTACAAGTTACATTATTCAATTCGCGATGTGTACAATAATCACTGTACAAATTGTGAAATGTACAATTATTGTACAAATCACAAAATTTAAAAACATAATATTATAAAAATTACAGTTTTTCGTATAAAAAAATATTATTATAAAACTACTCATTACTGTACATTGTACACATCGTGATATAAAATAAAGTACGTGAATCTATAATAATAGATATATATAATATTATCCTCTTATAGTCTTATAAGTTATGAGTCGTGTTTCCCAAGTTATGTGGGATCTAACATATTAGTAAAAGTTTAATACAATAAAAATGATAAAGTTTATCTAAACGACTTTACGATACTGTTGTTCAGAAATTTAATTTAAACATATTTTAGTACGGACTAGTGCATTGTACGCGGAACTGCTGCAATATTGTATGCGATTATAGTATTATAAAATTGGGCAAAATGAGTGGTTGAAAATAATATTAATTTTAAAAATTTGTTTGATGAAAAAATTAAAAATATTAATTAAAAACTGCAGCTGAAGTAACCTATAACTTAATTGATATATTTTGTACTTTTGGAGCACCTTCAATTCTTCAGTCAGACAACGGCCGCGAGTTCGTTAATTGTATAATTACTATAATTGATGAATTAAAAAATTTGTGGCCACAACTTAAGATTGTGCATGGAAAATCTCGCCACTCTCAGAGTCAAGGAAGTGTTGAAAGGGCAAACAGAGATGTGCAAGATACTTTAAGGGCGTGTATGTCGGACAATAAATCCAATAAATGGAGTGAAGGTCTACGATTTTGCCAAGAAAATACTTTTAAAACACAACAGTTACTATAGATTCACGTACTTTATTTTATATCACGATGTGCACAATGTACAGAAATGTGTAGTTTTATAATAATATTTTTTTATACGAAAAACTGTAATTTTTATAATATTATGTTTTTAAATTTTGTGAATTGTACAATAATTATACAATTCGCAATTTGTACAGAGATTATTGTACACATCGCGAATTGAATAATGTAACTTGTACAATCTAGTTACTTTGTACAGCAACATTGTACGATTCGCAATGTATACAAAAATCACTGTACAAATTGCGAAATGTACAATTCCGGACATTGTATGTAACATATATATATATATATATTATAATACAGTTAATACATAATTATTATAAATAAAAGTTATATACCGGTTGTTCGTTAATGTATACGTAACGATAAATCTGAGGATTCCTGAACAAGTCCATTGATTCATCTACTGGTTTGCCAAAAAATCTGTCCAACAAATGTGGGTTGGACATGACTATTTGGATATAAGTACAGAAAAGTATTAGAAAATTACACATTTTTGACTTAGACATTTGAAGAATTAATCCTTGTTATAAACATTACACTAAGCAACGAACAATTATTGTTATAAAAATATAACGATTCTAAACGGAGATGATTTATTAGTCTATGATAATTAGTAGGATATATAATATTATATTTCAATATTTAATTTTACCTGATTTCGTAAAAAATTAAATTTCATACGCTCATAAATTTTTTTTTTTTGACGCTGGAATTTGTTTTACAGTTACTTGAAGGAAAACTTATGGATAACCTTGTATTGGATTTTTAACCTTAGCCCTTAGGTATAAATCACAAATAATTTATGAATTTTCAACTTCAAAATTCCTTGCAAATATTCGCGATATTGATATTTATTATTTCGTAAACATTTGAACTTTAAATGCTTATAAATAAAAATTGTGACTAGCGATTTTTAATTTTTCTTTACTACGATAAGAACAACTTATAATAAACCTTGTATTAAATTATAAAAATTTTTTATTTAGCCAATTTTTTTATAGTAATTTAAAAAAAAAACTTAGAAAAATGGAAAATTTTGATTGTATATAAATATCTTAAAAAAAGGTCAAAATATTTTGAAAATTTAATCGTAAATAGATAACGCTAATATAAACATTTAGTGAGAATTTCAAGTGTTTACAATTATTCGTTTTTGAGTTACAGCAAAATAAAAAAATAGATTTTGTCGAAAACTGATTATGCGTAAAAATTTCCGTTTTATCGTTACTTTTTTAGGGTTTTTCCTGACGCTTTTGAAAACTACTGAAATTTTTTACTTTTGGCCCAAGTACCAACTAGATGAATTTTCCTTTTTAAAGAAGGGCTGAAGTCAATAATCAAAACATTATTTCTACTCCAAATCGTGATGACAAAAAAAAAAACATACATCGTTGTAAAATCAATACATTCCTCACTTCGTGCAAAATCTAAAAGGTCAGCTACGAATGATATCAGCTCAACTAAAAACAAAATACTCTGCAGATAAAACTAAACTTTCCAATCTTTACACATTACTCAAAAACATTGTCGACGAGTGACAAAACAGAGTTCAGAAACTATGTAGTCTCTTTTAGAAGAAAAAGTCTAAAAACTAATACAATAAACTTTTTCCCGATTAAAAAAATCAGACAATAATATTTTACCCGTAATCGCCAAAAAAAAAGCAAAAAACATTCGGATATCTCTCCAAAATTATTAATTGCAATACTATTTACTAATCCTCTATTAAAAAAAATTTTGTATATTCAACTCCTCGGAACAGTGGCGTAGCCAAGTGGGGGGGGGGGAGGCCAAAGGGGCTATAACCTCCCTCGTTGGCCGTATTTTTTATATTGTTTTGAAATATTTAAATTTAATTATGGAAATTGTCTTACAAATTTTAATTATTTAAAATAGTAAATACGTTAACGAACTAAAAGTTAATATACTATCAGTATTTTTATTTTGTTTTGTTTTTGATTTTCAATAATTCGAATTAAAAGTTTTTAGCCCCCCCCCCTCCCACCATAAAAAAATCCCAGATACGCCTCTGCCTCGAAATTCCAACTTTCAACTTTTTTAATTTTATTCAACATCTAATCTCGATATTTTAGATGTATATAAACTCGTTCCCTAATGCGAATTAACTCACTACGCATTGAAGTCTCGATGTGGCCTTCGAATGAAACAATTTGAACACCACTATCTCACATCAACGTTAAATACTTATGATTTTTAATATACACAATTTAGACTTCGAGAAAATCACTCGACTACATCGCATCAAATATACACTATAGTTGGCTGATACTGCTTACGGATCATCAGAAAAAAACAATAATTTTATATTCTAAGAACATTTCTAAATTTTTTTTGGGGTAATTTACCAATAAAAGTTTACGTAAATTTACCGTAAATTCTGTAAATTTAGATAATTCTTGTATATCACCATAGGGACACCCTCAGGAACTCTTCACTGCCTCTTTCATGAACTTATTATATTATTGTAACTCTTATTTTTATTATTTACTGAATAGTAAGATGTCCATGGTTCTATCAATTTAATGAATGACTTTATATAAGTACCTTGTAATGTATTATTGACTTATATATTTATATTTTAAGTTATTTTACATGCACATAAATATTAAAAATGTACCTATAAAATAAATTACAAATTAATTAAATCAGATTCATTAGGTACCAATAACATTAACACCAAAATCAAAATTCAAAATAAATTCTAGGTTTTAGATTTATTTGTCTTTCTCTCTAATTATACCTATATAAATAGTTACAATTATAATTTAATAATAAAAAAAATGTATTGATATCATAAAGTTGTATAGATATATATTATATATTATGGTAATACACTATCAGCAGTTGTGGGAATATTGAACTTTTACGTTTTGAGTTTATATTATCAACTATTCCATTCTATTGGTATGTTATGAATATTCACCTTGTTAAGACGTTTAATTTGAGGTGTCACATGCTAATTTTTTCGGTGAAAAAATATTTACCTGTATAAAAATAATTGGTAAATTTACGCCGTAAAAATTTACCGAACTTACATCTTTGGTATTCCTATAGCAGTATAGGGGTATAGCACATTGGCGAGTCGACCTATTATTTAGTGTAACTTAAATCTCTCTTATACAACTAAAATATAGTAAAGTTATATTACCATCTTCTCTTTAACTGTTTTATTAAAATAGTATGTAAGCGTTTTTATGTAATATTATTTGTACAATATCGTTTCGATTAGGCATTACAATACAATAATATTATTATTATTTTGTTTTATTTAAGTATTTAACTAACAAAAGATCGGATTATATAATTATATTTATCGATATTCTTTAGTAATATCATCGTTTTTTTAATACTTGGGTAATTACATCATTATTGGTTTTCTATGAATATCCGCCCACACGTCTGTAAGGTGTTA
The DNA here is from genome assembly GCF_020882245.1 of Rhopalosiphum padi. Classification (NCBI taxonomy): domain Eukaryota; kingdom Metazoa; phylum Arthropoda; class Insecta; order Hemiptera; family Aphididae; genus Rhopalosiphum; species Rhopalosiphum padi. The sequence goes on from NC_083599.1 coordinate 33,878,706, forward strand.
CACTGTTACCTACCCATCAGCGACGGATCAAGAGTTAAAGACTCCGAAGGCAAAATAAATTTTCCAAATTATAGGTTATTGGTACTAAAAATAGTTGACGCCGCGGGGCAGTTGCCCTTTTTGCCCTCCTAGACACGGCACTGTACCTACCTGTTAGTACACGGCGCATCGAACGCCTAAAATTAAACCAGTACGTTTCAGTCAGCGTGACCAATTTTTCTTAACGTGATGAATAACAATCATACAATTATGGCTGTCTCGTTCAATGGCGTATATAGAAATTAATTCCAGTGGGGTTTACCAACAATAAATTTCAGGGGGGGTTTGAACCCCTACCCCCCCCCCAATATATACGTCACTGGTCTCGTTATTTTTTGCAATCAATCGCGACGTTTCAAAATGCGGATGTGACTTTTTGAATCGTCTTTTTTATAACAAAACATTAAATTGGTGGTATGAGGAACTTCGCTAGCTTCAACTATTAATTTATTGTGTTAAAATAATCGCCTATAGTGTGCAATGACGAAGGGACATAAAGTCCGTAGTAACGAATAAGAAACATTAGGTACACGCAGTCGTCTACCACCTAGATCGACACTAATTCATGACAGAAAATTTAGTATCAATAGTATTGGTTAGGTTAGGTTGGTGTTGACAACAATTTTATAATTGTAAACTATGGTCTAGTGTTTGAAAAGTGAATGTACATTTGTTGTAAATATTTGAATGACATCAGACAATACTGTTGACTGTTGTGTAAAATGTAGAATCTTGCAATTGCAATTATTTGTACTTGACGCTCTATAGGTACACCATTTAATCAGTACAATATATTATATACGTCATGTACCTATGAAAATATTTTTTTTTTAATTATTGTGATGTTGCTTGCATTAACGTAGTTTATTTTAATTTTAAATTTGTAATATTACTAATTTCGCTAATTAAAATTTATTTATAAAACTTACTAAATTACTTAAAACAGTGTTCACAGCTGTTACATTACTTAAAATACTTCCTAAAAAAATTCATATTATTCCAATTTGTTCGTCCAATTTGGATCAGGAGCTTTTTCTTCAGACACAAAATAACATTAATTTGAACATTTTTATTTTATTATTTACATAGAGCAATAATAAATAACACTGTTGTACATTTATAACCTATGTGAAATATCTAATAAGCTCATATTTTATTATACATACCACATTATTGTTTATCAATATAGTGACTGTTTCCAAGCCTTTTGAACATAATCTGTATACCTTGCCCTCATTTATTTAACCTGAACTTATGTGTTTATTGTTTTTTGTAACAATTGACATCTTGTTTAATTTTGAGACTGAAAAATAATTCGATAACATAAAAATGTTTGATTTAAAATAGATTTTATTATTGAATCAATTTATTATTTCTTGTTTTATCAATTAAGTTATTATATTTTTATTTTATTATATGTTTATTTTATTTTAGAAAAACCAATTAAAATAACTCAAAATATTAATGGTAAATTGTCATAATTTCAATTACAAATTATTAATTAAATACAATAAATGTATAGGTTATAATCTATCACCAATTATTGTAAAAAAAAAAGTTAATTTTCCAAAGACTAAAATTAACTGAACCTTGAAAATTGTTATTTATTATAAAGATAATATTATTACCCCATAAATGATTTAGTTTTGAAATGTTGAAATAAAAGACAACCTACTACCTACTCTTATTGTTCTTTGCTGTTTGGCTGTGAATCTAAGATAAAGAAAATGCCTATTCTATAAATACCGATCAATCTCGATTTTAAATTTAAAAAAAAATTAATACTTATTTATTTTACTCAAATAATTTTATAAAGACCATATTATAGTTTTATCCAACATTTCATGAATACATAATCTAAAAGTTAAAATTAATACCTATTTGAAATGTAACACATAGAAATATTATAATATAATAATATAATATATCATAAATACCGTATTAATAGGTATAGGTATATATAGAAAAAAGAAAAATATAATAACTATTTATTTAATTGTGATATACTAGTTCATTAGGAACAAAATATTATCTTTTGTCTTAAAATAATAATATATGTATTATAGAACTTATCCAAATCCTTAAAATAATAATTCTAAGCTTACAAGGTAATGGGAATTACATATATTTTAATACTATTTTGTAAATTTTACTACACATTACATGGGTTAGTAATGAAGAATACATAATTACAATTAAATGTTTACAAAAATGTATCAATGGTTGAGTAATTTTATTTTTATTTTTACAATTGAATATTAATTAAACCTTATCTTAAAGTTGAAAATATTGCTTAATGAATTAGTAAAAACACTAGACTTTAATAGATGAAAAATATACCAAATAGGAAAAGTACAGGAAATTAAATCATAAGTAGTACTAGTTTCTTTATATTAATAATAAATCAAATATAAATATATATGTTAAGGTTAGGTTGATTATACATTTACAAAATATAAAAATGTTTGATTCTTTAGAATTCCAAAAAAACTTCATATTACAATATAATTCAAGCTTTTCAAAGGAAATGTCTTACACAATTTTGGAAACTTAACAAAATAAATTAAAAATATAAATGCATATCTTATTATTAATAATTCACAAAGCTGAGCAAAATAGTCATTTTTGACAATTAGTTAACTTAATTTACCATAAAAATATTAAAAACTAATCAATATGGCTCAAAAGAGAGTAAATGATAGGCTCAGGAGCTAAAAAAGATAAAATATGGTATCTGCAATTTAAAATAGACAAAATATGTAAATTATAGATTTTCAATTTTCAACTCGCAATTGTATACATCAAAATTAATAAAAAAAAATAACCCTATTAATTTTGACATTTTAAATTACCATTTGAAAATCAAAAGTTGATAGTAGTTTTACTATTAAATAAAAGGGTGAAAAAAATAAAAATTTCATACAGTTTGAGAAAAGCATGATACAAAATATTTTGAAAAAAAGTCAATACTTGACGAAATAATGAGTGTATTATGATTAGGGCTGGGATTTGTATGTAAATACATATTTTTACTAAAACATGATAAATTAAGTATTTCAAATTACAAATTAATTGCATGTGATTTGCAATAAAATAAAACATATTTTAACATTATTTGTAAAATGTTTGCATTTTTTTTTTTTACATATTTTGTAAATTTTGACAATTTTGGTGGTTTAGTAGTATAGTGAGTTCCGCTTAATGTGATTCTATTGGTTCAGATAATTTTGATTTTATTAACCGGTTGATTCCATAAAACATTTTTTTTTGAGTTTAAATTTATATGTATGATTAAAATTAGATTGAAATAAAATACATTTAAAATCAAGTGAAGAAACTATCTATTTTTTATTGTACTTGAGAATCTACTAATTTCATTTTCATATTAGCCTGAAATTAAAATCCATATTCAGTTATAATATATACATGATTTTTAATTATTTAAAAATAAATAAATAATAATGTATGTACTATGTACCTATAACGGCTATAACTTTTGGAACAACTGAAAAGTATCGTTTTCGAAATATTTTTGAATAGTTCCTTTTAAATTGTTTAAAACAATTCTTGTTTCTTTTTAGTGAAAGTTTGAAATACCATTAAAACGATAAGAATGTTCTTAAAAATGATTCAATTATCTGGTACTTGGTGATTCTAATAAAAGGTTAATTTAACATTAGTAACATAAAATCTAATTTAGGATTTTCAATTTTGATTCCAATAAACGGTTGATTCTATAAACCAGTGATCACATTAAGTGGAACTCACAGTATAATACATTTAAACTTTGATAATAGTACTCATACAAATTGTAAGGGTATAATGCATATAGGAAATAAGTATACGAAAGTTTTAGTTAAATAAATAACTTATTTATAGTAGTTTATCTTATTTGTTTCTGTTCGATAACTTAATGACCTTAGATTACACTATATATTCAACAATTATTAGACAATATATTCACAAATTTTCAACAGTGTTAGTACTTGCGTTCTCGTGGTTGTAAAAATATCATTATATTTTATATTTTTTGAATTAAATTGATTAGAAATTAAAAACCATTATTTATATATGATTCAAAAATGATTTAGAATTTAATTTTAATTTTACACGTTAACATAATTTTAAAATTTTCTTTTTACATATTTTTTATTTTATACTACATATTTTGGTCATTTTAATTATATTTATATGTACATATTTTTGGTTTTTTATTACATATAAATCCCAGCCTTAATTATGATAAAAGAATCACCCTGTAGTTAAGATTTCTAGCTAGGTCTGCTATAAGATGAAGCATATAGAACACAAAATTAAACTCCAATAACTTCCAATCTTTACAAATTAAATTAGAAAAAATGTTAATTGATACAGTTCATAACTTAAGTTAGAAATTACTTTTATTTAGATTAAATGCTCATTTTTTAAAGTGAAAACCTAATACATTAGTTCAGGGTCGGATTGGTCTGGCGAGCTAACGAGGAAAACTCGGTGGGCCGCTCAAAATATGGGCTGGTTTTTAGTGTTTGGTCGTATTTTTTTATTTTTGTAATAAATTAGTACAAACATAGGTAGAAAATATAATTGATTTAGATTATTTAAACTGTAAAGTAGCTGTGGGCCGATATCTAGCAAATTCAGCGCTGCATTAGTTTGACGGTATTATAAATTAGAATTACTTTAGTTACTAAAATAAAAATACTAATCTGACTAATGACTGCTCTGAGATAGATGTTATTTAAGTATTCATAAATATTATATCTACATAATTCTGTATATTACATTTGGTATTTTAAATTAGTTTTTATTCTACGCAGTTATACATTTCATTGCAATCAGTTATATTATAAACATTAAATATGTAAATGAAAGATGAGCGCCCCCTCAAATTAAAAAATGCCCACAAGGGAGCAGTAGCGCCCACGTTGGAAATCACTGCTTTAGTAACTTAAAAAGTAACCTACTAACCTGACTAAATATTGCCCAGCTTTGATAATTTGCAATAAAAAACCTTATAGCTATTATGAAAAAATATAAGGAGTTGATAACTTAATAGTACTGATTGTATAATTATTGCATTAATTTGTTACTAAGTGGTAAATATTAAATTGAGCAATAAAAATTATGTATGTTAAATTCCTACATAAAAAAATTTTTTGTTGATGATATTCCAGTTAATTTATGCATAGCGACCTATAACAAAAAATAATTGCGTTATGGCTTATATATAATAATAATAACTATACATTTTCTATAGAAAAGAATTATTAGAAAAGAAAATTCACTCATTTAATTTTTTACATATTACACATACATTATTTGGTACACACAGATGTATAACAAACCAAACTTAAAAATTCCTTAAAAGCAAAATGATTGGAGTGGGCTGGAGTTAGTAAGTCTTAGTAGTCTTACAAAAAATGTTTTAATTATAAACCCAAAAATAATTCGGCCAAAGGGAATAAGTCACTAGTGGCATTTAGAAAAAAAAATCTCAGATGTTGATGACTTAAAGAAATATAAAATATACAAAATGCAGATTAAGATAGTTAGAAAAACTTAATAGATAAGGTATTTAATACTAAAATATTGAAAATAAGAATAAGCTTAAAAACATTAGTTTGTTGAATAAGGTACTAAAATCAAATGTTTTTATTGAAAATGCTTTACTTACAGGGTGACAAAGAGCGTGAATTTGACCTAACATGGAGATATTTGTATTTAAACGATGATGATCTTCTTTCTCTGTCTTCATATCTTCTTTTTTCATTTCTGTATCTTTCATGCACACAGCTAAAAACAAATATTTGTTGATTATATCTATGCACATTTAAATTTTTATAGAACATTTTTGAAAGCATAAATTACAAGAAGGTATATAATTTATGCATTAAATACATCTAACTGTTTGTGTGCGTCAGTCACATAGTAGCTTAGTCACATTATTTAGCAGCTTTTATGACACATAATGTTAATAATGTCGGCATGGCTGGCCTATGGTACCTACTAATTAACACCCTATTTAAATATCTTACTAATAAAAAAAAGTTGTCTGCTAGAATTAAAGTATTACATATTAGTAATATGTATATGATATTACCTAATGTTTCATACTTCAACAATATAATATGTTAAATACATTATTTACAAATTAACTTTTTAAATTGTTATACCTATCATATGATAATAGTTCAGGTTTAAATTCCATTTGATAATACAATCATTACAGTTGGGTTTATTATAAAATATTGATAAATATTGATTTTAAATGTTGTTAATAATAATATATTATTTTTCAATGTTATAGCTTTGTGTCTGTAATCATATATTAGCATATTGCTATACATTTAAGCCTATGTAGGTTAGTTCTTAACTGTTACCTAACTAATTATCAATCTACTTGTGTCTCATATTCAATATCTATATAAAAGTATAATAGCCAGACCACCAGACTGATAACATTAATACAATTTAAAAATGGGTGATTACTAATGTGAAATTACAATAAGTTATATACTTTTATGCCATTATACAACATTTTTAAATCTTACTTAGAAAAAAAAATCAGAAAAGTTTAATTGTGGATATATATTTTTGTTAAGCATACAGATTTTGTTACTGTTGTATGTATACATTTAAAAATTATGTTTCTGAAACACGGCGCATACCTCACTATGTGCATCACTGTTTGAAACATTATTATAAATTATTTGTTAATTAATAAATTTAAGAAGTATTACTACTTACTCGTCATTTTTATCTTGATTATATCTATCAAAATGTTCACCGTGGTGATATCTATCAACACTATCTTTTTTCATTCTAAAATTTAAAAAATTGCACGTAATAAGAATGTACGTATGTATGACACCTGATTAAAAGTATGTAAAAATATAACTACATATTTCTGCCCACATAAACGCCGCGTGTTAAACTATCATTACGTGGACTAAACGAAAAATCAATTCGAATTCTCTGGCCATCAATTACCATGCCTGAACATTTTTCTTTAGCCTTCCTTGCATCATCGATGTATTTGAAATACGCAAAACCAAAACCTCGAGACTTTCCGCTCTGAAATAAACAAAACAAATTATAAAGACTGTACCAACCTTAAGAATTTTAAACTGCTTACTTTAGCATCCATAACAATATTGATGCTATCAATAGTACCGTATTTACTAAATACTCTGTGGAGTTGATGTTCGTTAGTGTTACAATCTAGACCAAATATACCTAGACATCTATTACTCTTGTCCTAAAATAAAAGAATAAGTAGGTAATTTTTATTTGAAAAAAAGTGTTGGAAATAGCTTTTTAATAGAATGTTAGTCAGTTATATATTTATTGTTTACCAAGGATCTGATTCGAGAGCGGCTGCGAAAACTGCGGCGACCATTACTAGAATACGAACTTGACCTGGAGCGTGAATACGTCGATCGGCTCTTGTAATTACAACTACTGCGGCTGCGTGATCGAAACGATGATTTGGAACGTGACTTAAAATCATTGATTGGTGACCGACTGCAAGACTTGCGATTTCTCTGTGAGCTGCTGCGGTTTCGTTTGGAAAAGGATCGGGATCTAGAGCGGGATCTAGAACCCTCATTTTTCTTCTAAAACGAAAACAAACCCAACGGGTAAATATAGATAGATAGATAGATATGGTTTTTTCAAAGCAAAACAGAATGGAAGGCACGATAACAACAATAGTGCGAATAATTATTATTGGTTATAATTAAATAGTTTTTAACGTGACAAACTTAAGTATTTTCAAGACGGAATTTATCACGAAATCGCGAAAAGGGCGGGGAAACTGCGCTCACTACGTGCGTGGCAGCGTTGGCGAGCTCAGAAAATTTATGTGGGGGAGGGGGGGGGTCAAGTAAAATTGAAGGATCTTGACTTTTACCTAACTTGACAATTTGTTTTTTTTCTAGTTAACAACAAATTCAATTTATAGATTTAAAGATTACATAGCTAATATAGATACTATATGTATACTAATATATAGGGCTCGGAAGTTGATGCATGTTGGATTTTTTTTTTTTTGGAACTTTTTAGACGATTCTCTCCTGGCCACAAATTTGTTTCATTAGCATGTGAATCTGAACAACTAATTTTTATTTTTTATTATTTTGCATTTGTTGGTGTTAATTTACTTTATAAGTCATTTTCCCACATTTTTTAGTCATTTTTACTGATTTCACATTAGTTTACTTCTTATAGTTTATTGTCGACCAATATTCTGATAACTTACTTAAAACTTTAAAATCATCACGGACTAAGATTAGTACCTATCCGATTTTATCTCACTGATTACAGTCGTCGTCCTGTTGTAGTAAATATTATTGTAAGTACCTAAATTTGATTATTTTTTCGTAATATTTTCGAAATTTCGAAAATTAAAACGTCGGTTAGTGCTCGTCTACGCTTACTATGTTTGTCATTTTTTTATTTAATTTTTAAGGAATTTTTATATCATATTTTGTGTAATTCGTTAACTTTGATAAATGTTTATAGAATTTTATAGCAAAATAGAGTGCAATTAAAAAAATATATATATATTTTTATTAATTCAAAACAGATATTTTTATTTATACAATTATTTTTAGGTCAATTGTTAATGGTTTTTAGATCATCAACTTCCGAACCGCCCTACTAATATAAAATATACGGTCTATACGTCTGGTCTAACTGCCGGACGAGTAAAGAAGCTTGTAACATAGGTACTCGATGTTGGAAGCATTTAACGATAAAATACGAATTGGGAAATTTTATGAAAAAATAGATAATAATTCGACAAGTACTGCAGTACATTATAAAGATGCATTATTTCTTTTATAATTAAAAATAAAAATAATACGGTCAATGGTGTGGGGAGGGGAGGTGAACACCCCCCCCCCCCCTCACCCCGCGAGTACGCTACTGCGCGGCAGAGTATTTGGGAAGTTACTCACCTCGGGGACATCCATTGTCGACGCTCAGTTCACGTCCACCAGCACTAAAAATCACCGACTAGAGACAAGAATATCGGTGATGCCGCAGAAATCTGATATGGCTGCTTGTACAACGTCAACCGCCAGTACGCTCAGTCGCTGTTGCCGTTAAAAATATTGAATGAGAAAAAAAAACACGAACAGTAAATTGGAATCACGCCAGTGACGCGGACACTGAGAACAGTGAAAACAATGAATGGACCAGCTAGTAGACGATCGGATTACTGCTTTATCGTGACGTAACCATGGAAGCGGTGTTCTTTCATCAGTGCAGCCAACACCTGTGTGTAATACCATCTTCTAATCCCTAAGCATCCTACCACCGATATTGGGGATCATTGTTTATTTTTTATTCATATTCTGTAACAGTTTTGTTTAGAAAAAATTAATGTTTAGGAAACGAAAAAATAATAATAACAACACGAATTTGTTGATAGCATCATCATGTGGATAAAATGCCAAATGTATTATGATATTCATCATAAATAATAAAACTAAAAATATATTTTTAAAAGGGAATTCCAATTAAACAAGTTAAAAATCATTTTATTTCCATGATATAAGTATGAATTTTGTTGACTATGCTATATTTGATGATATAATTGAGTGGTGTTCACGTGCTGTGTCCAAAATATAAACGTGACAGCAGTAAACTGTTCTTCTCAAACATTAATTTAAATAAAATATAAAATATAAAATATATATTAATTGAATAATTATAATTCTTTGGCTATAGATTGATTTAATTTTTATTCAAATATTCCTGTTCATTAATCATTAGGTACTTTTATTTCACTTTGATTAAATCCTAATCTTTGAAATTGAAGTCAAACAATGATATAAATCCTTACAATCATAATAAAGTAGGTACTTCTTTCGAGCATATTATAATAATAATACATATTATTTTTTACCTAGGTACCTTTTATAATTATAGCATACAAGTTAAGTGAGCATGTTGCACAATGAACACTAATAGAAGATGCTGAACCAAAACTTTCATGATATCTTTATTATAGGTGAAGACATTCTTATTTCTTATAGTGTTTCCAAAATCTGCAAAAATCAATAAAAGTTCCATATGAGTCTTACATAATATAAATAGATATGAGAAAATTTTGTAGATACACTCAAGAGTGAAATATTAAATTTATATTTATGTGGATGTCTTATGTTATTCAGCTTTTTTTGTTCTTTTCTGAAAATATAAAAACCTTTATTTTTTTGTTAAGAGAAAATTTCTTTAACATTTAATGTCTTGTACATTTCATTATCTCGAATTCTCAAATTACATTAAAATATTTGAAATACTTTTGAAACTACCATTACACTAATTAGCATTTTGCTCTTAGTAACTCGAAATAAAATTAATAATCATTTTTCGTTATCTCGAATACATAAATAATATTTTTATTACGTTAAGAATAAAAAATTAAGCAGTATATTGAGTATAGTGATTGTGATTGTGAAATTTGTAATCATTCATAATTCAATATTCGACATAACGAAAATCTACTACTTATCATAATTCATTATGAAGGTTTAAGTAATTTACTTACTTATAATTCCTAGAAGATGTAAAAACCTAAAAATTCGAGATATTGACGTTCGACATAATAAGAATTTACTGAATTTGCTAGTAGACAGTAGTTCACAAGAGTACCGAGCATACATTTTTTGCAAAAAAAACAATTGCAGGAATATACTTACGTTGTTTGATTTTATTTTTGTCAAATATTTCTATATGTATGTATGTTATTTATTAGATGATTCTGATTAACCTGATTAGTTGTTTTTTCCTTTTTTTATTTGAATACAATTTTATAATTTAAAATCTTTTTTTTATATCTTTTATAGCCTTCTTTATCTTGGAGCTAATTAATTTTTTGAAGACATATTTTTTTTATTTATTATTAATTTTTAATTTGCAACATTTTCAAAGACAAGTTGTGAACAACTTGACAAATTGACATTTACTTGGATACATTTTAATATTGTTTCCATATTGCAAACATTCACAGTAACTATTTTTAAACCAACCATAGTGCAATACCTTCCTATTGCGTATGAAATAAAATAACTCTTATGTAAATATGAATAAAATATTACAATGTTTTATTAAATCGTGTGTTTGAATATTTCACGACTTGATTTTTTTTACGTAGATTTGAACAAATTGAATAATAATAATAATAATTATATCTCAATTTCCGAAACTAATGGTTCTATAGGTACCCAGTTTATAAATATACATATAATATACATCTATACCTATATATATATATATATATATATACATCCAGTATGTAAATAAATTGGAAAGTCAGTAGCTGAAATTCAAAAAATAATGCAGATATTCTAGTGCAGCTTTTTTCAATGTAATATTTGACTAATAGACTTTTACAATGATTTAAAATAAAAAAAAGTTAAAAAACAAAATTTTTTTTTGATATTTTGTATAGTTTGCTTTATTTGTAATATTAGTTTGTAATAGAAATTTCTGTCGTTCATTCAATATTTAACTGATTTAAAAATTGTTTTTTTTTCAATATTACAAATAAATAACTGTACAAAATGTCAATTTTCAAATTTTCAAAAATTTTTTGGAAAAAATCAAAAAAAAAAAATTAAGTGGTAAGTATTTGACTTTTTTATTTTAGATTATTGTAAAAGGTAGGTTATTAGTAATATATTACAATGAAAAAGACTGTAAAATATCTGTATTATTTTTCGAATTACAGCTACTGATTTTCCGATTTATTTACACACTATATATAATATAGGTATCTACATGGCTACATATGATTCATATGTTTATAAATTTATGTATAATACTTACCTACTATACAATTCAGAATTGATAGAATTTGACAGAATTGACAGAATTCTATATAAGTATAATCATTATTTTAAAAACCATTTTTTTAAATTATAATTTATACCAATGTACCTATACTTAACGATTATAGGATATTTTAAAACAGTGTCCATTAACTTTAACTGTTATAGTCATATTTTGTTATTCATTAAAACGATGGGCCATTAAAAACTATTCATTCCAAAAAACCGCTGTTTAGTGTAATTATACGCAGACTTTAAACATTTTATGGTCAAATCGACAGATAAGTCTACTAATAATTGGAATTAAATTTTAGTGTTTTTTTTTTTTTTAATAAAATATAAAAAATAATATAACAGTTTAAAATTCTTATATTATTACAATATATTGAATTTTATATTATTAATAATAATATATAATAATTTATTATCATTGCCATTTAACTAGTAGGTATACAAATTTGGATATAGTTATTATTTTTGATTTCAACAAAAATAGTCTGGTATATGAGTATGATCACTACAGATTCAAAAATACAAATAAAATACAATTTAGTTTTTGAATTGAACGAACATAATCATATATTACATTTCCCTGTTAATTCATGCAAAAAAAAATGACCAACATTATTCGAGGAGGTCCTATAGTACATATAAATGCAACGATAGGCAAGTTAGTGAAAATAATTGACTTAAGTCAAAGGATCAGAAGATTGTTAAGTTAGAAATTGTATTAGTTAACAAATAATAAATTTAACTTGCTAAGTTTAAAATTAATATTATGAAAAAATATGTTTACTTAACTCAGTTTAAATAGTGTTAATCTAATTTTTTTTAATCAAATAATACGTAATTCACATGATGAATAATAATTGTATGCTTTCTAATTTATTAAATTCTATAATAAACAATTGTATTATACTTTTATTATAATGTATACGGCGACGTACATATACCTGTGTTTATTCATACAAATCTCAAATAATAATTTGATAAATATTATTATTTTAATTCAAAATAATTTTTATTAATTTTTATTTTTATAAAAAAAACTGACTAATAAAATATTTTTTTTAAAACTTTGAATTCAAATTTTAGAATCTCTTAATTTAAAAATATAATTTTACTTATATAATACTTATTTATAATACAAATAACGAAATACAATATAATATAATTTAATTTAATATTAAACCGTATATAATCGTTTAAATCAGTAAAATGAATACCAACTGTTTGATATAATTTATATTATATTTTAATTTATATATTGAGATATATCAAAAACCTTAACAGAAGCCCTTTTAATTTTGAATCGATGGATTATTTTTAAATCAACTAACAAAAGCTAAGTTATTTCAAAGGTATAAATTAAACAAATTACATTCTTAAATTGATTAGAAAATAAACTAACTAATTATCTAAGTTAAAAACTTAAAAAATGAATTTTTTACCTACCTTTGTATAAACGTACCACATGTACTTGAAAATTAAATGTATTTACTTATTTTTGATTTAAATAATTTAATAATTGTACCTATCTAAAAATAAATACAAGTTGGCACTTATTTCACTTTTAGTTGTTATCCATAATGGGCGGTCGCGGTCGAATGTTTTTTCATTCAATTTTCTGTATTTACGTTAGATGAATAGACATAATTTTAATTTAATAATTTAATTCATCTTAAAATACTTTGAAGTTAGACATTGAAAAATTATAATTTATATTGTCAATTTAAATAACCTACAAAATTACCGAGTAAAGAGGAATGAGATTTAAAAAAAAAGCCACTTGATATTAATTATATTATTGTTTGTATGAGTATGAGTAATGTAAGTATGTATATAATTAAAATCTTAACAAAACGCCCATCATGTCATATCGTCCGATTTCTATCACAGCTAGTGGTCTACCGATTCGACCGAGTGAGTAAGCCAAAAAAGAGATGTGGCTTGGGCATCATTATATTTTAAATAGAACATTAATAATGTTATTATTACAAAATATGTGAGATGGAAAATTTACGTTAAAAAAATACCAATAATTTAGTAAAAGTGATAAAAATGGTAAATCTTTCAGCAATCGTTTTACTATTAGCAAACACGATTTTTATTTCTACATTTGTATACTTGTAAAATTTAGTTCTTTCTTATAATAACAATAAATAACTAAAAATTGTTCTTTATTATTATAATTTTTTTTTTAAATAGCAAATAACAACTTATAAAAATTATAGCAAGTATATCAGATTGACAATTAATGATAATACCACAGTAATTTATTTTTGCGACTTACTTAGAGTTAGTAGAAAATATGATTAGTAGGATAATTTATTATTGAATGATTATCAGTTGATAGAAAGACAGAAGATATTTATTTACAAATCTGGAAAAGCGTTTTTGATTGTATTTGATTTGAGGGGTCACACAACATGTTTTTTTTTTTGTAAAAAATAATTTACCAGTAAAAAAAAGTTAGTAACGTTTATAGTAAAAGTTTACCTGGTAAATTTGCAGCACTCACTGTTAACGTGAAAGATAAACACATGTCCCTGTGTTAGGTTGCCTATATGAGAGCAATTTTAGGCGTTATTTATGCGTTCTTTTATTTTGATTTATTTTGTGATAATACAAGTTTATACCATAGATTAAATATACTAGTATATACCACAGAATAGAATAATATACTAGTATATTTAATCTATGTTTATACGGACAAGATTATTTTTACGAGCATTCGCGTAATTAAAAAAAAAAAAAATTTGTCTCTTTGAATTTATAATGTGTTACTATAAATGATTATAGATATATATGCTATTCAAAAAGGGTTTACTGTTCTCATACCTATCAGTCTGTCACCAATTCGAGCGAGTTGTTCTCGACTTCCGAACGAGCGAATAATAAAGATGTCTAATGTCTTTTGTGTAGGTAAATAATATTATATCTACTCCGCAGGTACGAACGTGGAAAATCAATATTAAAATATGTATCGTGTTCAAATAGGTAGAGTGCGACGTAATCGCAAACGAATGTCATCGTAATACAACAGTAATGCTCAATATTATTGTTAATATTATTGTTCTGTGTTTGGTAAACTATAATAGGTATCATTAGTTAATCTATTTATTTGATATTATTGTTTTCCGTTAAACGTTAAATCAGAAAATTTATAAATATATTCTGTTTGATCGGTTATCCGTTCGACTATCGTCTGATCCGCCGAAAGACATTCTAGCGTGCTAATCAAGTACTTTATACTTGTATGAGCCATACAGACAGGTTAAGTTAAACCACACGAGTGCGCCACGTGTACCTCCATTTATTTACAACTTTTCGGGCGTTATCGTTATTTGTATATATGAGGATGTGGGCGATTTATTTTTACGAATAATTAAAATTATCGATATAGGTTTTCGGTATAACATTTATCGAAACGGCTTTATATGGTCTGCAGTTGCATAATATATTATGTGTTCAATAAAATGTTCTGATTTTGGTTTTTGTAAACCGAAACGGCTGTCGTGATCATCATATAAATTAATTATATAAGGGTAATACATTATATACATTAAGGTGTCACAATCGTAATCAGGTAAGTTTTGTTCAAACATTAGGTGTTTTGCAACGGCGTGTGGATTTTGTGAAGTACATAACGAAATCAATGGATGATTTTGATTTTCAATAACGTGATAACTTTACAACACGTCTGCATATTATGTTATGACGATTGGAAAATGTACTTTACTACAACCAGGGTTTGAAATCAAAATAAGATTTTTCGACTTGTATTTCAATTTTGCTCTAGTTTTTTTAAATTTAAATTTAATTATAATAATTTATTGATTTTATGATTTTAAAAATTATTTTTCATTTTTTTGATAGTTTTAATTTTAATTTTTAAATTATCACTAACATATTTATGATTCCAATGTTATTTTTAAATTTTTAAAAGTTGGTTGATGATTTATTGCGTGGCAAATCGACCGTTACTAATTTATTACATTTAAACATCTATGAAATGATTACAATTATAATATATTTAAATATTAATATTAATTAATTTAATATATTATAACAATATTATATTTATATTTCATATGCCTGATGTTAAGTGTTAGCTATTATTGAAATCAATTTTTTTTTAATTTTAAATTGATCTGTTTATAATACGGTTATTATTTTGATATAAATTATCAATCTAAATTTTTTACAATTTCAATATCACTTGAATTTTTAAAAGATTTTTAACGATATTTTGTTCATATTTAAAATTGATTTCAATTTTCAAGCCCCATCAGTGGCGTCGTTTCAATTTTTTTTAATACACATATGGCGTATAGAGCAGGCCACTTAAGTGCAAGCCACTATCAATTATTCAGGCCAATTAATTTCTGAAGTGGGCCAAATTACTACAATATTGGATTTTAAATACCCTGCGCGGTCAAAATGACGACACTGAGCCCCACTTTACACGGATAAATTAGATCGACTTCGTTCTTCGAAAAATCATTGTTCGTTATATTTGATCATGCTCGTATACTAACATTAAAGTTCAAATGTCGATAACTGTTTTATCTTTTACGGAATACTATATATCTATATTCTATACATACACGGCGACTATACTCACTATGATTTTCTTATAGATATTATCATATGGGACGCAACCGTTTCCGTTTCGTATGCGAATCAAATTTTTGTTATTACTCCGATTTTGCATAGTTATTTGTCATTTTTGATTTGTTAGGCTGTTTTTAGGTAGGTACCTACTTTTTGTTTGATAGATTTTTTTTTATTATAAAATATGCGAAAAATCACCAATTTGATATTTTACACAATGACACGAATTATGATGCACATAAGCCCACGGTATATTATTGTGGCAAGTTGGGTCTTATATTTTCATACCTATACCAATGGTAACTTCAGTTAACAAATCATTTAAACATATTACTAAATAATGTACTGCATAAAACAAGTTTAAATTATTTTAAAGTAATATTACATTCCATACCTATGTCATGAGTATAAATTCATTTATTTATCATTGATTTCCGGACAGCGATTTCGATTACATATATATATATATATATATATTATGCGAAGGTAAATACACCAATAATACGATTTGTCGATACAGCTATTCTGACAACCTTAAATAATTTAATTATTAATATATAATTTATATATTTAATTTAGCTGGTTCTTTGCACCGAACCGTGGTGATGTGTTTTCGTTGAAATAATACATGCAACGACGAGATTAGAGAGTTCACTATATCATATTATAATAATATTATGTCACAGCTTATAGTCGGCGAGCCACCACTGCCCACACGTCACCAACGCCTACTATTTACGCCTTATGGACGACATATTGTATATCTGCCTACACGAAGTGGAAAGCGATCGCTACACGATAACGCTGACAACATCACTCGACACTCGGGTGCAATAATCTCGTGTGGTGTGTCGCACGAACAAATCGCCGTTAACATGGCTGTGGCAGGCTCTATCTGAAAATCTTGTATTCTGCTCATTATGCGTTGCGCCTCACGAATATAATAATAAAATATTTTAATGAGTGCCTATCTATTTTAATATACAGAGAAAGAGAGAGAGAGGGAACATATTAAACTTATTAATAATTGCTGTCGGACGTCGGTACCTACCACATTATTGCAACGAACGGAAAAAGTAATAGGTTTCGCGTATATCCGTTTAACGCACGCGCACATTTTCTTCGCCTTTCTGTTTTTTCGTGAAGTCTTTTCGAAAACCATCGGTCGCGGGTCGACACATTGTCACTTTCAGAGTTACACGATTTCACAAAATGTAATTTCTTGAAAATTTACGTAAGAGCAAATTTTGAATAAATAAAACAAAAAATTGTTATAATATAAAATTTTATATTATTATACTTAGAGCAAGATGAAATCCTTAAAAGTATATTTATTGTTTACGAAACAAAGATAATTCGTTAACATGTTATAATGCAGAAATTACTTTATACATATCCTTATAAAATAATTTAAACACAACTACATAAATCCATACACAGTCATAAATCTAAAATCATAATTTGTAGGTATAAGCAAAATACATAATATTATCATAGAACAAATATTCGTCATTACTATTTATTAATTGTTAATTTGTTATAATACTGAATATTGTTTGATTATTATAATATTATACCATTTATACCAAATCATAATACTATATTTATTAAATTATAATATAGCGTTAATAGTTATTATATTGTTATTGTTATTAATAAGTATAAATTGCAAATAATCAACGTTAAAATGCATTTATACTAATTACAATTAATATAATGCCATAATTTGGCATCAAAAAGTGTATCGAAAAGAGACTCAATAATTGATAAGTGATGGAAACTGACAAAGTTATAACTTATAATCATTAATATGGTAGTTTCTTATCTACATAGTTAAATCAATCATTAATCATTATCAATGTTTGCTATGTGTAATCAATTATCACTATACGACACTACTAATCATCTACATCAGGATATATGATGTATGTATAATATTATAAAAAAACAAAATACTTTCATAATGTGTAGCTTATGATTATAAATTGTAATTTTTCATAATATCGCAATTAATATAAATAAATATTAATAAATATTAATTAATATTTCTACATATAATGACATAAAAGTTGTAAATATTTAAAAAAA
The DNA here is from genome assembly GCF_020882245.1 of Rhopalosiphum padi. Classification (NCBI taxonomy): domain Eukaryota; kingdom Metazoa; phylum Arthropoda; class Insecta; order Hemiptera; family Aphididae; genus Rhopalosiphum; species Rhopalosiphum padi. Next base: position 33,897,290 of record NC_083599.1, read on the forward strand.
ATTAAATAATAATTAATAATATTGACAATTTTTTCAAAAACGATGCCATGCTCCACAATAAACATTGAAATTTCAATTTTAATATTAAATAACCGCTATTCTAAACAGAACTATAAATGTATTAATTTTTCATTTCACAATTAAGAAGTATGTTTTTAATATTATCATGTTGGTACTGAATGTAAAGTTAAAATAATAGTTAATATTGTAAAAGTTTGAGTGAAAAAAACTGTACTCAATTTTGATAATTTATTTGATATTTTTATCATAATAATATAATATATAAATATATATATATAGTGTCAATAATTACTTATATATTTTACATTCCAAAATAACTTAATATAAGAAAATAATTGTTATTACTACACATTATACCTATCACTTATAATAATTTTCTAAATTTCTTAAAAATTATAAAAATGTATGTAAATTATTATTAATTGTTTATATATAATTGCTTTTTAAATTAGCGTTTCCTATGGAATATTATTAAAATATTATTTGTAAAAGGTATATGTGCATATTTTGGAATTTAATTGTATGTACCTAAATCCATCATTAATGAATGTTAATAAAATTAATAATATATGATATATATATTATACACGGTGGTTCATCAAACATGCTCATTACTCATAGGTACTCTTTTTTCTTAAATATGTGCAGTTTTACAAAATCTACTTTTTCGAAATTTTAAATGAACCTATACCATATTTTTTTACTACTTAAGGAAGTGTCCTATTGAGATACAAATTTAAATTTTCCAAATGAAAACCCCTCTTTTCTACAGTAAATTATTTAACGGAAATTTTTTCTAAAAATATATTTGTTATAATGAATTTATTATGCATTATTTTAACCAAAATTATATCTTATAGCCTTATACATATGTTTATTATAATTTATACTATGTTAAAATCATAAACACATGGCAGCGTTCCTATAGGTATTTCCATTTGGGTAATGTATTACAGCTCAACTTACCTGTATACATATACAATGATATGGCTCAAACAAAAATTGCGTAGCAGGTTTGGTAAGTTTATACGCAATACTACAATATACAGTGTTGAATTTTTGGATGGTAACGTACAACGCTATAGTAATTCGAATTGCTTAGCTAACGAGCTGCAATTCAACTCGGAAAGTCGGAATTTTTTAGGGTAGGGTAAGGTAGTAATTCCTATTATAATATATATATTTTTTATCTTACTGAACACAGGCAGGGCCGGATTGCCAGGATCTATGGAGTCTTGCTCGGGGGTGCCAAATTACCAAATAATAAGTGAATATATCAACAGTTTTTATTCATTTTATAATGAGTATTATAATTCAAATTAGAACTTTTATTTTACTTTAGCTATGAATAGGTAACCTCCATTTTCCATTCGGATTATTAAACATTTTTTTTTGTAACACGTACAAGTTAAGCAATAATTTTTATTTTAAAGTTTATATTTAATACACAGTTTTCCTAATCAAGTATTTAAAATTTTATTTTTCATAGGTTTGTGGCATAATAGAGGGCGTTAATTTTATACTTTGCCTTCGCGGGTAAAAAATATGTTAGAAGAAAGAGCTAGGTCATATATATTTTTTCGAGGCTAGGCCTTCTGAAATTATTTAATTGATAACACATTTGATGTTTTATATACTTTTATTTTAAATTCCAAAATTTCTAATTCTATTATTCCCCCAAAAAATATATACATAAAGAGTCATTTTGTAGATTCGTGTACTATTAAGTAATATATTTATGAAAGGTGTTATTGAATACATTTTAAAGACTTTTTCAAAAGAATACTATACAATTTTTACTCGTTTAGGTATAACTTCAGTTTATATTTTTACAATATCTCTGCTTTTACTTGAAATATAAATACATATTAGTATATTGCTGTTATATCATTGCAGTGATGATGCTGTATGAGCAACGTGCTTATCTCAGCGTGTGTCATCTTCGGGTAAAAACTATTAGGTTGCACAAAGAAAATAATTTGGTCGGCAAAATCAAACGAAATTGTACACGCACGCACATATTCATATACCTACCTATACACGCACGAATACAATACAGGTAGCACTGCACGCGTAACGTAGTGTTGTCCCTTAAAGATTCAAATTGAGATGAGCACAAAAAAAAACCCCGTGAAAAAAAGGATATAAAAATGACGTTTTTAGATGTTATGATAAATAATTATTATAGCTATATGACGCGCAAAATCCTCCCAACCGTGTCATGACAATAAACGATGTCCTCAATAACAATAAAATACACAATAGGACATATTTTTTTATCGTACATATTATGATACCATATATTATTATAATGTTACTATACAACTGTAGGTGTTCCTATAATATATACTATTATAATGATATATTATACGGCTCGAGCTGGCGATTTACGCACAGCATGAAAACAACAACGCCACGTACCCAAGCAATTAACAAACATTAAGACATGTAAACATTCAGCAGTGAGCATTATTATAATATATATATATATATATATATACCTAGGTACTTACGGGTATTTGGGCCCCGCGCGATGTCCACACTCGTAAATCATCTATACACAATCATTTATTGGCCATTAAATGGAATCAAACGGCGCGCACCGTTGACAACGTCAATGTTTTACCGTAATAACGACGGATAATAATAACGATGACGTATAATACGATCCTCAGAGAGATGGTGAACGGAGGGCGGCGCCGCATTATACGAATATATATATATGTCACGACGTAAAAAATTGTGTATAATATAATATTATGTGTACAGAAAATGATGCGTACATATGTAGGTGTATATATATATATTATACACTCATCTCGGATACTGAAATATATATATATAGGAACGCAATTACGGTATAATATGGCGGTTCAAAAATAAAAACCTGTATTAAAATCGATTAGCTGAAGTCGTTATTTTGAATATGTTTTCACTGAAAACTTCGTTAAACATTAGTTCGTCGCTACAGTTCATATCCTATAATACCATCGTCGTTGTTTTGATAGGTGTATTAGGCGCACGCGTGATAGTAAGGTTTTGTATTCAATTTTATAATAACCGATGCAATGGTTAACACGGCTGAATTCGATATAATTTTATAAATATCGACGACTTGAAGTAAAAAATAAGAATAAAATAAAAATCGGTTTCAAACGTTGACAATTTGTTTTAACTACTTACTTTTGAACTTTAATAACCTTAAAAGGACATTCCACTCAGTCAGTTTTTGGTAAGTTCGTCGACACAGATCGTCTACAAAGGATTTTAGTGATAAACTACACCTATCGTGAAAATGGAAGATATAATAGCATTTAGGGATGTATTTCACATATAGTTATGCTTTAAAAAAAATTAATAAATAGTTGCAATTCATAAAGAAAAAGAAAATATATACATCTAGAAGATTATAAAATACCACAAAGTATAAATAGTGTAGTAGTAATAATCGACTTGAAATTACTTAAAAAATATTTTCTAATATTCAAAATTAAGTTATGAGCTTTAAAATCTCAGTAGTATTAAATAGCAGTTATATAGCTGACTTACGGCGTCATGTTTAATAATATGCATTTTCAACCACAACCTCTAAGTTGTTTTCAATTTTTATGTATTTAATAATAATATTTTAATATTAATTTTTAAATTGTGTTAAAATTGCCTATATTAAACCCCTCGAAAAACGCCGGCGAGACGTAGTCGACTAGTTCGCATACCTACCGATTTTATCGTTTTCGTTCTAGTTTTGGTTCTTCGAAATACATAATTGACGTTTCGTTGATATCGATATTTGACTTACTTTTTTTAAAGCTTGATAACAAAATTACGTACTTTGAACGTTCCCAATACGAATGTACAATTTGGACATGACTAATACAATATAATCAATAATATATAATGTCCTCGATATATATATATATTTAAATATCTATAGGACAATGACACCCATTTTTATGGCGTATAATAATAGTACTGTGCGATAAACTCACTTATGATGTTAGGCCGTTTTAATGTTTTTTTGATTTCAAACAATAACGATGACATATATTTTATATATAATATATATACCATCATGAAACCGTCACTTGTTTTGTTATAGGTTTTAATATAAGTATAGGAACGTCACGTAAACGCGCGGACGACACATCGCGCGCATACACCTTATAAACCGAAATAAAACAATATTATTAATTTTGCATCGTATCGCGGCGATTCAACGATTTCACCTTATAATGTCCACATAGACAATTCACTCCGAAAATTATAGATGTATCAAGTGTTTGCGATACGCTCGCAGTATGTCCTGTACACGTTTTCATACGTATACGCACGTAATGACTAATAATATGTTTTATTATAATACGGACCGGCGAGGTCCGGTAAATACGCGTGTTAAACAAAATAACAACAAACTGTAAGTACCTAAATATATCTGTGTATAAACCGTTAGAGTGAATTGCCACGAGAAAAACGAAGCCATCATTATTTGATCGCGCGTATATTAATTATATAAGTATATGTAATATTGTTTTTGCGAAATTTCGAATACACACACACATTTAACGCACTCGTCTTTGGATTTTATGCAAAATATAAACATATATATTTTATATAGCATTCACGCGATTCCTTCGGCGAGACGAATCTAATGAAATTTTTTCACACAGCCTCCCAATATTTTTCTCCTGTTTACGATAATATCACACGATCGTCGAAATATATACGCGTGTGTAATATAATAATAATATAGTAGTCTGACCCTTGTGTGTAACACGCGTCCAGTTGTAAATTTCTATAGACTCACTCACGACGCACAGACAAATTTATATAATATATAAAAAATAAAGGTACTAAAACTAAATGGGCTTGCTACAATGCCCTTTTCAATAATCAAAAGGCAACCTTATTAACAGCTGACATCTGCACAGCGTACAATTCAAAAACGTATTTGTACACAATTATAATAATATAATATGTTTCATATGCAATTACGACGTACGAATTTATTGTATTTTTTTTTTTTTTTTATGATACAAGTAAAATATGTATTATCTACAAAACCGCCAAAAATAAACTGTGGATCAGTTAAATTGGAAAAGAAATATAACTATCACCGCCTATATGACTAATATAAATAAAAAATAATTCACGTCCAAAGAGGAAATGTTCATATTAAATTATTGTACCTATAATAGTTTTATTATTTCTTGATTTTTAATCAAGTAAGTATGGTAATTGAAATGAAAAAAGTCTGAATTTTTAAAACTTTAAGAATTTTTGTTAAATAGGAAAACGATAAAATTGTAACTCAGTTGTAATGAGTATAGGTGGATAATTAAGCTAGCTTTAACATAAAATATTAATGGAGAGAGATCCGATATCATACCCAAGCGGTATAACGATTTGAATCCACAAAAACGTCGGCGTTTCTAAAAAATTTCTATTTTTAACTTTTCTCCAAAACTATGATAGCTAAAAAGTTGGTTGATAGCTCATTAAAAAGAGTTTATCAAGCAGATACAAAATGTGAGATTAAACATTTTCAAAAAATTATTTAATTTTTCACAATTAAAAAAAATAGTTATTTTTTTGCTAGATTTTTATTTAGCGTGGTAGATTACCGAAACTGGAGAATGGATTTAGTTATTTGGGGTCTTGTTAAATTCACATTGTCTAGGAGAAGTGCTGTGAAGATTTTTAGAACTTTTTCTTCAATCGTTAACTCACTACAAAGCTATAAAGCTGGAAAACATAAAAAACGCCCAATAAAATGTGTTTTAATTTTTTTTTGAAGTTCTGTAGTGAATTATTTATAAAAGATAAAGTTCTGAAAATCTTCACTACACTTCTCCTAGTCAATGAGACTCTAACAAGACCCCACACAAAAAAATCCGCTTTCCGGTTTCAGAGATCTATCTCACTAAATGAAAATGAAAATAAAATACATTATACATACATATAAACATATTGCATACAATTAATACATTTTTAAAAATTGAAAATCAAGAAAGTTTACATGCCGATCTCTGACTTGGCAAGCGTTTTTTCTATATATTTTAAATTATTAGTTTATTTCTCATTTTATTCAAAAACAGTATATTTTATTATTATGGTAAATTATTTTTTTAAATTATATGGGAATATAGAACAAGATATTTTGAGTTTATTTTTAATAAAATTTATGTATATAATATATATAGACATATAGTTGATATTAAGGTAAATTTGATGACAAATAATTAAAAAAATTAAACCATTTTTGGCATTTATCGATCAGAATCGAATATATTAATAAATATATTATACTTGAATAAAGAAATATGAGTCAAAAAATATTGATATATTTTAATTTCAGGCATTCGCAGCTTATCCATCAGCAATAAATCTAATAATATTAAATTAATCATATGCAAACTTTAAATACAATTTTTCGGTGTTTTTAGGTCATGATTTCATTCTTTATTAAGTATCTAATTATTATTTAATGTTTCTCAAGGTCGTCAACTTCCGAGCCCCAGCAACAACTGATAAGTCTAGACTTATGCGGAAAATCTGATATCGGTTTACATGTTAAAAGCGTATAACTCTTTTTTCTATATAGTGCAGACGTTTATAATATAAATTTACTCGCAGCATAATAAACACGTAAAAACATTATACTACAAATTTATGTAGGTAATATTACCTATACAGTATACAACATACATTATACACGACGACGTATATCTAGTTTTCACCGTCTTCGTCCGCTGTACACTATTGAAATATACGGCCCGTGCTAAACCACAACCTTCGTTTATGTGTTTCGGTTTTACAAGACGTACCTATACACGGTACACACTTGACCGAATATTAGTATGCCATACGGGCACCTTTTACGCGCGTATCTAAAATATTAGCATAATATAACGCGTGTATACTGTTTTTCCTCGCAACTACACGCGCTCGTAAACCGATTTCATTCATGAACTCAATTTTTACGACGGTGTTTTTTTGTCCGTCTACGGGTATTCTTAAAAAATTGTGTATACGCACGTACATGTTTGTATTGGTTTATGCGTGTCAATATTATGCAAATTACGCGCAATACATTGTATACGCATGCCATCATTGAATTCTTCATCGGCCGGAGTCGTGACTAGGTATATAGATTTTTAATATCGTTGTATGATTTTTGAAAATATAATCATAATAACATTGTGTATATATAAAATACGGTTAAAACAAATAGATAAATGTACGAGTATATACCGGATGATTTCAACGTAAGTACGTATATTTATCGCTCGCGCATAACCGAAAAGCGATTCTGTGAAAAATGTTGTAACTGACTATACATTTTATTATATAAATATAACAATAATGTATATGAAATTAGATAATATATATTATATTATGTGTCTGAATATTCAATACTGTATATTAGTATTAGTTGTTTGTGCTTTACGGCGACGACGTTAATAACAGTATATATACTTATATTATATTATTCCGATATTATATATAGTTACAAAATTTGAAAAATGAGTTGTGTGGAAAATTAAAAATAATTTTGATAAAATATCACAAAAAAAAAATTCGATGAGATTTAAAATGTAGGTAGAGTTTTCATATCCGTATATTTTTATGTCGTGGAAAATTACTAAAGCACAGGATTCGAGTTACCGTGGTCCATTTTTTGTTTATAAACTTATCGACGGAATATGGATGTACACGTTAATAACCAAAAACATCAACACCGTCTTCATCCGCGGAAAGGATCCTTTCTCCGATAATGATTACCGCGTTACATCATACAATATAAATCACAACGATATGATGCTGTATATACGTACTTAAACAATGAACCTGCCGCAGTCAGCGCGATGTACATAATAAGTATAACCTCGGTTTTGCTGTGAAATTTCTCAATCAGCCGATGTCCGCTTCACGTGTATTTATAAACTAAAAATAAAATTGTGTAATGCGCGCATATAAAAGAATAACGACTCGCGAAAAAAAATGAATTATTATAATCAATAATGTATACATTGTACGCCACTGCTGCTGCATTAACGCATTATCTCGGGGGGTGAAAAATTGTTAGCTTACTGCGTGATATGGCTGAAATCAATAAATCCTTCACCTACCACGGAGCATAGGAGAATTTGACCACATCATACTGATGTATATAATAACATTATACCTGTATATATAATACGCATTACTAGATTGGGCAATAAATATACAGTACCTATAGGTGAATTAGTATATGTGTATTATGTAAAATATAATTAGGTATAGAAATGCAACGAGAAAACTATCGCCACTGCCCACTACACAGTAGTGCAGTAAACATCACACGACATATATACATAGCCACATAGGTATTAGGTATTACACAAAACGCTCGACCCGCGCCTACCGCGGCCAACGAATAATATTCGTTTACAAAATATGATTTATTTATTTGACAATTATTGGAAAATGATATCGTTGGCCGGCAAATATAAAATAATATTATGGCTTTATGAGAAATAATATTTTAATGTATTTTACTATTGTTAAACAAGTGAAAATATGTTCGCGTAAAACATGCTTATTATGTGAGTCACGGTTATGGTATAATTCTTGTTATTTTTGTAAATACCTAAAATATACTTATAAGTTACAACTTATCGGTATATGTAGACAGTATAGGTACTGATGATCCACGTGCAATTATTGGCATAATGTTTAATAATCGGTATTAAAATTATTATACTTTGGTGTTTGATAAAATATAATAATATGGTGAATTTGTCAACCGCAAATAAACGTACCATCGCCGGAAGTCCGGAACCGTTATTTAATATTTTTAAGAACCGAAACCGCAATATCGGAGCTAATAGTCTGAGGCGGAACTTCCTTCTGGTCCAAGAAAAGTCTTACGTTACTCATATTCTTTCTAACGAAATAATTTTTAAATTAAACAATAAACAACAATTTATCCACTGACAAAAATTAATTTTACGATTAATATATATATGGTATTTTATATATATATATAATATAATATATAAATATATTATTATAAACTAGTCTTTTCCAAAAAAGGTTTTATTTGAGTGCATTACATATTATGAGTTTTAAAATAAAATAAAATTAGGGCTGGTTTTAATAGAACATTGTATATTCGATACTGTAAATTTGAAATGTGCTGGTAATTATTAATTGTACATGGTTCATTTAGAGGATTAAGAGCTTTCTCGAAAGTTTAGGAAAATCCTTAAAATAAACACTTCTAAATTAAGAGATTTATAAAGTTCTACGTAGTAAGGCATAATATAACATTTAAGATTTAACCAATTGATTTTTTTTAGTTGTATATTTTAAAAGAATTAACACTGTTTCGAAATACTGATTTTCAATTCATGGTGCAACGATCTGTGTAATAATTAGTTATATATAAATATATTTTTTTTATTTATTGTAAAGAAAACATTTATAAAACAAGTAAAAAATAACATTAAGATTAAATTTTACAATAAATTATCTATCTCCTTTAAGCATATGCTTGTGATGGAGGTAGAGAGTTACATTATATAATAATCGAACAAATACATATAGGTACACTATTAAATGTTTACATTAAATCTAAGATTGATACATTTAGAACAAGAAAAAGTATGTGAATAAAATTTGAAAAAAAAAATAAAAAATGTTGCATTTTAATCTTTATACACTTAATAAAGAAAATAACCATAAGTTAATTTGTTCTTTTATACTTGCAATTTTAAGATTCCCAGTTGTAGTGAAAATGAGTTTTTTTAAATGTAATGGCATTAAATTAAAATAGTTTGGAGCTAAATAATTAATAAATTTTTGGCCAAATGCTTTTTTGTAATAAGTTATATTCATCACATCAAAAGCTCTTACTTCTCTTTTCTGTAATAAATATTAAGTTGCAGCAGCACAACGATAATGGTATTATAATAACAAAACCCACGCGGAGTTTCGCGAAATAGCCGAAAGTTTAGACCTCGTGTGAGGGTTGGGTTATAGTCGGGACGAAGGCGTACGCGCGCATTATAGGTCACGTGCAGGGTCGTAATTCGTGAAAACACATTTATATAAAAAACAAATTAAAAAAATATAGGGTTGTGTGTTCTATATATTGTACTAGACGAGAGCGTCGATCGTCATCGCCGCCGCCGCCGCCGTTGCCGCCTCGGTCGTCGTCATCGACGCGGCGTCTATGTGTGTAGGTATATACCCACCGCCTCCGTCGCCGTCTCTCGTCGGGATAAGTATACACCGCGTGTCTTTCCCGTCTCCGTTTTGGCGGCACACACACACACACACCGAAGATATATATATATATGTATATGTTTAAGGGTTCAATAAAGCCGACCGAATGGTAATTATTACATATATAGTTTTTTTTTCTTATTCTTTTTTTACCTTTTATTTTTTCACCTCCACTTTCCACAGAGGAGTGAAGAACATGTGCGTGCACGACTTCGACGACGGACGACGAGCATAGGACGAAGACGTGTGTGCGCGTGTGTGTGTGTGTGTGTAGCCGGTTTCCGCTCGTCGCCGTCTTCTTCTCACATGATATTATACGAAAATAATATTTTTACTGCCCGCGCACGGACACACGCGTATACGTTATTCCGTACAAAATACATTATATGTGTGTGTGTGTGTGTGCAGTATAAAGTATAATATATACGTAAAGGTATCGCGACGGGATTAGCAGCGGCAGCAGTAAACATGTATATGTATATTATTTATCATGTGTGTGTGTGTGTGTGTTGTGGCGGTTCGTTTCGTCGTGTATAATATGTATAGAGTATCGTCGGCGGCAGTTGCATCACACCCGTCGGCGGCTCACAGAGACGCACGTCCGTCCGTCCGCGCGCGTGTGTGTGTGTACGGCGGCGGCGGCGGAAAGGCGTGTTCCGAGTGAGAGAGACCCCAAGGCGAAAAAGTCTCGACCCGACCGGGGCACGCACACACGTACACACAAATACGAATACACACACACACACACACAAACGCGACGCCGGCGGCGGGGCAGTTCCTCCCATAGGCGGCGGCGGCGGCGGTAGAGTATATAATAATATTATATACGTATACGCACAGTTGTGGTAGTACTACACATCACGTAGGTACACACACACACACACACATAATATATAATAATATAAAGTCTGTCGGTGCCGGTCCGGCGGCGGCGAACGGAACGTTTTGTATGTGTGTGTGTGTGTGTGAGTGAGCTGCGGGCTAACTTTGTACACATTACAAACACACACACACACACACACAGACACACGCACATACATACGTACACGCACGTCGTATCGTTCTCTGTTTATAAATGCGAGTGTGTGCGTGTGTGTGTGTGTGCGTGTGCGTGGAGGTACACGCGGCGGCGCTATAACCTGTAATCAGCGGGCACAGGGACCGTGTGTGTTGGCAGGCTGCGGCGGTTGTATCTAACGTTGTTATTATTATCATTATTATTATTATTATTATTATTATTATTATCCTCTTCGTCGTACTATAGTCGTCGTAGTCGTCGACGTCGTCGTCGTCGTCGTAGTCGTAGTCGTCGTCGGTCGTCGGCCGTCGTCATTACTACACAATTTATATAATATATATACGCGCATGCGTGTACTGCAACACACGTATACCTATATAATATTATTTTAATACAACTATCGCGCATATCTGGAGAGAAAAAAACCCGTATCTGTGTATATCTGTATGTGTGTGTGTGTGTGTGTGTGTGTGTGTGCATGTGCGTGTCCGCCGCACGACGGGGCCATATCCACCGCCGTGTACGTATATACATATACATATACGGCGGCCGAGGTGCAGTCTGCAGCGGCGTGCAGCGTGCGAGCGAGTCCCGTGGCTGCGGAGCGGTGACGGTGGCGGCGGCGGCGCCCGAGTCGCCGTGGGTGAGAGACGGCCGCGGCGGCGCAGTCGTCGTGTGTGTGAGCGTGAGCGCGCGCGCGCGGGGACCGGGCAAATTACACGGTAAACACGGACATCAGAAAAATCACGACCACTATAATATACAATATTATATTATGTGTATTAGGTATATTATACGCACGTGTGTGTGTGTGTGTGTGTGTGTGTGTGTGTGTGTGTGTGTGTGTGAGGCAGACGTGTTTTTAGGTTATTTTTTTTTATTTTCGACAAAAAAAACTCGGTTAATTTTCTTTTACTTCTTTTCTTTTGGATTTTTTTTCTTACGCGACGTCATAATGTATGCTTTGCTTTCTATATTATATTTTACCGCTGGAGCGGCTCGAGACGACTGCACCGCTCGTCGTACAGCCCGCTTACACGCTCTGCACAAATGTAGCATTATTATCATTATAGATATACTGTCCCCTTTGATAAATTCGAAAGAGTAATACGATAGCAAAACATATAATATTATTCTATTATGATATTATGCATCATGTTATGATTATATGTATTGCGGTTACATGGCATCACTGCACGACGTTTCTTGAAGGATACGCAAATATACGTATTTTGTACGATTTAAACAATATTATTATTCGTATAGAACTTAACGAACCCGTTCGTGTTTGATTGTGTTGTATTAATACAACTAATAATTGACACACGTTATTTTGATTTATCTTTTTGCGATATTAACTATTAGTAAGTACCTAATTAATTATTATTTTGCAAATTAAACTGTTAAACTCTTCCTTATTTGTATTAAAAAGTGATAGAATAGGACTATAGAACTTAATGTAATAAATAGTATTATAATAATGAAAATAATAATATTATATTAATAATGTTGCACAAAAGTCAGGAATAATGAATCTGTTTCAAATTAAGCATTTAGATCAGATGGTATACAAGTACTGAATGTACGACTATATACCTATAAATATCAATATTACTATAAATTAATAAATGGTCTAAAATTTAGACTCTAAATAATATCAAATTGGTAATGATGATATAATTAAAATAGCTGGTACCTACACCAGCATAATTATAATAGGTAATAAAAATAAAAAATATAATGATAAATACATTATTTATTATAATATTATTATAATACATGTAAATAGGTAGTAAACTAGTAAAATATTAAATGGAAATAAACAATAGGTTACCAAAAGACGTATATAAATACTCTAAATAGTTAAAAAGTAGAAGTAGAATAATAATTAAAAAAAAAAAACAGAATAAAATACCGATTTGAATTTATTAAATACTATAATTACTATTAAGTTGTAATATACCTTATATTATATCGTAATCAGCATAGATGTCACAGAATGTTAAAATTGTCATATCACAAAAAATATTTTATATTTAATCTTGTAATTTGTTCTCTGGGCACAATATTAGTATATTACTTATAAACTGCAGTAAACATCACACTTGATACACGTATCATGAATAACGTAGGTACCTAATTATATATTAAGAACTACGATTAACAAAAACAACAACATATTTTTGAGTAACCTCACTATATAATGCACTGATATTGAAATAAATTATTTGTTTACTATAAGTTTACTTATATATATTATGAAATCGATATGATTTTCTACGATTACCCATAGGCATATATGCCGTTGTAATAATATGCACCATTAATTCCACACGGTGTTTTCTAAACACTGGTAGCAACTAGAAATTCAAATTTCTGGACATAATGGATATTACGTTTTTATACACTCGGATGTCCTCATGTAATAATAATAAATCGTAGAGAGTAATGGTTGTGTAAAAAAAAAAAAAAAAACCATTACGTACACATAACCTATACTTAGAATCTGATCATTATGATATTTACAAGGTGTTCACGATCTATACATTCACAAGACGTCCGAAATTCATAGATACAAAACTCTGTACAGCTTATTATAATGGCTGTAGGCTAATTTATGCGAGTTTAATACACAGATAGATAACATTATTAATATTGTATATTATAAATTATTCGAAGTACGATAATGATCTTTCATTAAAACATCGAATACCCAGCAGCGCGACTCGCGTTCGGTTCGATTTAAATAATATTACTTAATTTTTATTCCATAGTAACTATAATGTTCTAGATTTAAACTATGTATTTTTAATTCATAATTAATGCATCGATAATAATAAACAAGCGTTGAAAAAATGCACGTACACCTATGTATACACTTAAAAATGAACGTGCACTGTGCAATAGTTTATAGTGTTATAATATATTAATATATTATTTTTTAATTATTATATTAGGAAAACAGATGAGTATTTAATATTCAAAATTCAATCGGTAAATATACTTTTTAATTTCAAAACGCTCAACATTTTAGAGTGAGAACGAATATTAGATTATAAGAAGTTATGATGTACATCATAAACATGATAAGTTTAACATAATATTGATTATATATATTGACATTGTTTGTGTTTATTAACACACGAATTGAATTTAGAATTATGCTCCTTTTATAAACGCACAATTATTACCTACTTACTAGTATAGAACGAGTGCTTTTACAAATTTCATGTTATTTACAATAATACTTTTAAAGATTGATTTTGGTTAGTTTTTAGTTGGCACGTAAGCGAAATAAAATATGTTCTCTGGCTGATGATTTATACGTTTGAAATTAATTAGCATATATAAGATTATTAATATGTATACGTTTAGTACGATAAGTCTGATCAAGATTTGTAAAGTAGCTGAACGTCTACGGCGGCAGCCCTTAAGGGCTTATAATTTTAGTTACATCGCTATTGATCATCGGAGAAGCTCAATAAGCGAAAGTAAAATGAGTATTCAGCTAGGTGTTTTATCAGATCAACACCCTTGATAGTATATTATAGAGGATCATAAATCAAAATATACCGTTCGCACGGTGAATAACAGGGAAATTAGTTCATTTATTCATTCAAATTATAAAGCGTTCTTTCATCACAATTATAATTTATAATAATATGCACCTATGTATTTAATAGACGCACGATTTAGGAGCCCGCATCAGACATTGTACTAGGACTTGTTGATAGGTAAATAAAAATAAATAATTACGGTGTAATATTATAGTGACGGTGTACGCGTGGAAGCTCCTGTATAATTATTATTGTATTCGTTTATTAATTTAAGTAATTGATTTTTGTTTAAAAAATAATTATTACAAGAGTACGCCGCGATCGCACCCGCATACGCCTTACACACTCGTTAATATAGAATATTTACGTTGAGCAGTTCACGTTTAATTTAATTAGTTTCAATCACGGTTATTTAAAATCGTGAATTTAACTATATATAGTGATGAACATGATGAATAATTGATCTACTACCAAATTTAAAGGTTCTGTATTTTGCTGAAGGCGATTTTTTGATAATTTGATTTTGAAGCGAGTAATGAACATTTTTAAATCGTAATAATATTTTACTTATTTATAACTCGCGTATACATTGTATAATATGTTATATATACAAGAGTAAGAATTTGCATTGGCTCGATAAGAACGTATGTGAATTATATTTTTTAGTGAATTTTTACAGTGCAATTAGTAATTAGTGGTGATACTATTTATAATTACTATTTATAAATAACTACTTTTGAAAATAAAATTTGTACTCTGGTAAAATACTTGAATACGAGTATGTAAATTTCTCGTAAAGTCGATTACGAATCCTATCTACATGTATGTTCGAGAATATATAGAAGTACCTACTACAGATAATATCATATAGAATTTAACATTAATATTCCATAATATATAGTAATATAATTATGTATGGTACAATTTGATAATTGATATCGTTTGAGAAAACGTAACTACGCAATGCAATTAATATATACATTATACATATATAACATAAGTATATACTGTGCATCAGGCGGTATCATCTGAGTGTTCGTTTGGTTCGGGAGCAAAACACGTCACAATAATAATAATAACACATACACACACACACTAATTACCCATAACGAGACGTGTGTATGAAGTCCTTCAACTATTTAACTAGATGTTTGCTTGATGTGTGTGGAGTGCGCACATTTAAAGCGTCTGCTGTTTGTCGGGAGCATACATAATCCACAATAGAGATGTCAGGTGCATATAATAATATAATATATAATACTTGTTATCGCTGTTGTATATATATAAGTTTTTGTAAGACGCCAATCAAAATTTGAGGTAATTACCGAGGCGGGGGAGTACTCTGCAGACTGCAGGCAGTAATGAAGAATGACGAGACAGGTTCAGTGCTTATGGAAATTGACTCTATATGTTGGTATATATTATATATATATATATAAATAAGTACATAAAAAATATAATAATAAGTAATAATGCAGGTAGAGGTAGAGGTAGAGGTAAATATATATACATATAATATTGTATACATAGTCGTATTATGTTATGACCTGCAATAACGGTGGCGAGCTCGTTAAAGTCTCTGCGAGCCAAAACAAATATATATATGTGGGTAGTTAAAAATGGTATTATATAAGCATTGGAAGAGTGTTGAGCATAACGCGTTGATTATAAATTTATATTGTGTTTAAATGTAGTATATACTGCAGCTATGTATAGCTGTGCATGTATAATGTATATGCTCTCAAGGGGTGTATGTTTAAGAAAGGATAAAAAAGCCACTTGTGTATAATATATTTTTTTTATATTCTACAGTATGCATAACTTAATACATTTTAGTTTCACGATTTATAACTCGACTTTCAAATAAATACCTAATAAAAACAATTAACAATAATAAAAAAACTATATTAGCAAAAATATTTTCCAATTATCTGTTAAACATTGTACCTACTTCCTACACAGTATACACATAAATTAATATTATATTAGAAACTATACTATTACAGTACATATATAATAGAAAATACGGTGCCATATCAAAATATCCTGCGTACATTTTAATAATTCAAAGTTTTATTAGGTTTAAAAATATGCTAAATTCTGTATTTTCTTTGTTATTGTGAATACAATTTGTCATGGAATATTTTGATTTTGAAATATATAGAATTGAAAATACAATACAATATATGAGTATATGACAGGTTGTATGAGAATAGTGTGTAACAATTATAAATAAGTATGTTACATGACACGTATATGTATACGTACGGACTCTGTTGCTGATCAATGCAGTATTAACACACACATACAAACACACATATATTTGTAAGGCCTATAGCCAAGCCACCGAATGTATAGGTAGTCAGTCAGATTGTACACCTTAGACATAAAGGATTGCAGGACTCCGTACGACTACGTTAAGGTCATTTTTAGTATAGAAGATAATTACCGTGAGTAACATTATTTATAAGTATTTAGTATATAATAAAAGTTAATAACACCTGAAACAGAATCCTAGTTATTTATATTACATTTAAGATTCCTACATTCTACCCCTGGCTACGGAAACTATATCTATAGAGTCCTACGACTCTCCCTGGATATCTCATATTTAACAGGTCATTCCCCGACCACGTTACAAGTGTGTTACAGATTTTTATATTTTATGTATATAAAATATAAATAAAAAATAATAATATGCATCTGAAATTCTGAAGTTATTAACTTATATAATATGATAGGTAATAGATTATTAAAAAAAGATATATAAGTAGCTGAAAAATATAAGTATTATGTATAAATGAAATAATAGTAACACCTCAAATAAACTACGAAATTATTTTATAAATTGCAATAAAATATTCACAGTATATTATACTTGTTAAATATGTCTAAGGAATCTTAGAATATTTATATAAGGTAGATCGCATAGTTAAAAATATATACTATCATCATTAAAAAAAAAAAAATAACTAGTTTTTTTTTTCTTCACTTCGCGGATGGACACGATGACTGTCTAGTAACCGAACCCTCAAAAATATTTAAAATGTATAAAGGTAAAAAAAATCTAATCATATTATAGTTGATTTTATGCAAGTATTTATCTAAAGTTTAGATGAGTGCATTAACACGACCAACCCTGTGCCACCCCAATTCGTACACATAAGATACAATAACAGCTGCAGTCTGCGCGTTCAGTAATAATGCAGTATTTAGTATGTATACAATGCTAAATAATTGTAAGTACATATATAATATACTTGCGATGTATTAAAAACATTTGTATATTTGTATGATATGTATGCTGTACTATATGTATTTATTTTATCATAATATTATTGTATATTATACCCATTCTTCGTCCATTCCTCGTTATAATGCATTTACACAAATTTATAGTATTATAGGCGTATATATATATAGCATGGCATTACGGTTTACCCGCGCTATACCTACTTCGTGTATATAATATAATATAATACGTCTTGTCCACACGAATTAATATTGTATATTATGTTCAATGGGTTTTATACGAATTAATTGATTTCGCCAGAGGGCGTGATCGCCTCCATATAGGTACGCCGTATACCGGAGACAATAAGTGATGAAAGTGCTTGGCCTATAATTATAATGCCCGTAATTACTTATAATTATAACTCCTGTAATTTTTCGATATAGATAATAAAAATGTAATGCCCAGTAGCATCTATATACCGCCGCGTAACACATAAACATCATCTTCAACCCCGACCGACGCCTCCGTATTTCGTCTACCCGCGGGTCAATTTGTTTGAAGATAACACATGATAATATGCAAATTTCCACGTGAATACAAAATATAAATAAACGTAATTAGACACACACACACACACATACACACACACATACGCGGGTATAGGGTTATAGGAAACATTATGTTATCGTATATAATATATATATAGTATGCGTACAGTGTATAATATTATTATAATAGTACGGCTGATTGGAATTAGATGGGTTATATACGGATTTACCGTATACGTGTCGTGTGTGTAAAAACCTAACATAATCTGTACGATTAATTGCACGAACAAAAAAAACAGCTGACAGCTGTGACTTCTGTTCTACGAATTTCACACTGGATATTATAATATTTATTATTATTATTTTTTTTTTTTTTTTATGCGATGCCGTACGTTTTCGTTCGAAGATTTTAAAACCAGTAGTTTGCGTGAATATAAAAACGATTCCTATATAGCAGTATATTATAAGGTATAGTATTATACATTAATTATATACGTGTGCAGGTCACTTGTGCGATTTGAACACAATCTAAAATTCTAAAACACAGCATATATTGTATTATTTTATATGATTAAAAGTATTTTTTGAATTTAATATTAGATGATTCTACTGCGGCATGGGAACCTGCAGCATACAGCATGAAGCGGGAATAGTACAACAGCTAAAACTCCAGAACGGTTTAGCGTATATAGAAATATTTAATTTATTTTATTTTATAGCGTACATACAGTGTTGAGTCTGATTTCTCATATACCCTCGAAAACAACTATATTTACGAGTATATATATAATTCATAGTAATACATAATTTGTTTTGATACTTTCAATATTCAATTGTCAAGAGTAAAGGCAGTAATTAACTGTTTCTCGCAAGAGATTGATTTCAATTAAGCAGGTTATTTTTTGTACGACGGCACATAAAAAAGTCTATGATTTTTAATGTTAATCCATAATGGGATAATCGAATTGTCGTCAACACCTGCAATGTACGAAAATACCAAAGAAGTGAAAAAGAAATTTATACACTAATGAATATTATATGTGCGTATAATGTTAATCGTAGACATTTTGCAATACTAAGTACACAAAACATTTTATCCCACCTCACAAAGAGTCGAACACTCGAATGGGCTTTTTCCACCAAAATAATTTTGTAAGTTAAAATTCTATTTTTTTTACATTTTATTTACCATAATGAAATAACAATAAAGATGATATTGTAATGATTTTCATGACATTGAACTTTGTACATTATTATAATAAATGAATTCTACGCCTATATGTGCTAATATGTATATTAATACAATAATATACATATCCTTATAGGTACTAGGTAGTATGTAGTATTTATTTTTACGTTTTTTAAATGTTTGTACATTGTATAATAGTTGTATATTATATGATATATAAAATGAATACTATCAAAAATTGATATTTTACGATTAAATCAATTACTCTAGATATTAAAATGCATTTTAAAGACAGAATATTTAAAAGTTATTATATTATGATAAGTTCAATTATAATTTACTTACATATGTGTATTTTATATTTCTTAGTAAAAATTAACAGAAAAATTTAGAATAAAAAAATTTTAGATTTGGTAAAATCTGTAGATAATTAATATTGTGTAGAGCTTGCGCTAACGTGCAGTTGTGCAAAAAATGTGCAGTTCTAAAATAAAATGTGCAGTTCATAAAAAATAATATGTTTTAAATTTTTAATTTTAGTGATGACCATGGTTTATCCCGTGGGTTTAATCTCTTGATATTCATAGATTAATGATCAATGTTTCAATCATAATTCCTAATAAATTCGGTAAACAAAATAATGTAAAATTATACCTATGTTATAAGCACATAGATAAGGCTCGGAAGTTGATGCATTTTGCATTTTTTTTGGAACTTTTTAGACGATGCTCTCCTGGCCATAATTGTGTTTTATTAGCATGTGAATCTCAACAACTAATTTTTATTTTGCATTTTTTTGCATTTGTTGGTGTTTATTACTTTTTACTCCAACATTTTTAGTCATTTTTACTGATTTCATATTAGTTCACTTTTTATTGTTTCTTGTCGACCATTATGCTAATAACTTACTTAAAACTTTAAAATTACAACGAACTAAAGATTAAGATTAGTACCTATCCGATTTTATCTCACCGATTACAGTCCTCGTTGTCGTGTTGCTGTACTGAATATTATTGTACCTAAATTTTATTATTTTTTCGTAGTATTTTCAAAATGCCGAAAATTAATACGTCGGTTAGTGCTCGTCTACATCTACTATAATTGTAATTCTTTTTATTTAATTTTAAAGGACATTTTTTGTCATTTTCATGTCATATTTTGAGTAACTTGTAAGCTTTGATAAATGCATATAGAATTATATAGTAAAATAGAGTAAAATTTAAAAAAATATATATTTTTATTAATTTAAAATAAATATTTGTAATTTTTATATTTTTAAGGACATTTTTTTTGTCATTTTTATGTCATATTTGCATATTTTTTTAGGGAATTTTTTAATGATTTTAAGGTCATCAACTTTCGAGCCCTAACTCATAACCATTGTGTTATGCCGTCAAATATTGTAATTGTGCATTTATGTTCAAATTAACCAAAACCAAAAGGAAAATAGTGATAATTTAAGGAATTT
Organism: Rhopalosiphum padi; assembly: GCF_020882245.1. NCBI lineage: Eukaryota > Metazoa > Arthropoda > Insecta > Hemiptera > Aphididae > Rhopalosiphum > Rhopalosiphum padi. Next base: position 33,918,595 of record NC_083599.1, read on the forward strand.
TGTTATTTAAAGCGTCAATATTTATATATTATGATGTATAATATTATATATATATATTATATTTCTGATAGTATATGTGTTATTTATTATTTTATTTTTTTTTACTTCTGTAAAACAAACAGGGTGTGTACTGTGCAGCTCTTATATTTCTTTAGCGCAAGCTCTATACAATTTGATTGTAAAATCGAGTAATGGATTCTCTGCAATGCGTTTGAAATTAATTATTATCTATCAGAACACTAGCGAAAAAGCTGAAAATCAAATGACGTCCTATACGTCAAAATTAGAAACTTATATTTTTAAATGATAATGCAATTATACTTTTATACGTCTAAATAATTTATTAACAATTAATCATCGCATAGTACACGATGTCACGATATTAGTATTATATATATGTACGCACAGTCGTTATTTAAAATCTTCTCGCGGTCAAATGCGCATAAATGAAATAAAAGATTACGGCTATAGCTGATACGTTATAATATTATAATATATATATATATTGTATACGTTGATAAACTATGACCCAGCAGTGGTGATATTTTCTGAACAATATAATATAACGAATTATCAATTAATACGGTGTCCTATATAGCATATATATATATATACCTAGTATACAGATAACGTCCGTTCGAATATGTGCCGTTACAGATAATCAGCGCATTATTCTTTCGCATTATCTCGGGAGTGGAGAAAAAGGTCTCTGCCGGGATCATCACATTTTTAAATTCGTTTAAGCCATCAGTATAATATATATAATATATACACGATTAAAATATTATTTTATTTTATATGTCGCAGATGATGTAAATCGAATGCGATATATTGCCATCTCGTCACTCAGTCTATATTCAAATGATATATTTTTTCTAAATGTTTGTTAATAGTATATAATGATTAAATATCGATTTGCTTTATTGAATCTAGTTAAACGTGTAGTAATCTCAGAATATCAGACTGATCGTCCTTGTTTAAATCGGCTGATTGAACATAATTGATAACCTGCTGTGTTATACTGTCGATAAGTGGTGTATCTTTTTAAACGTGGTCGGGCTTTGCATCAGTTCGTCTCAGAACAATTAACGTATTTCAAGCAATTCGTATCTATCTAATATTACCAAATACAAATACATAACTCAAGATACGTATACTTATATGAATACTTCAATTAAATTAGCTGCTGTATACATAATATAACAGTGTACGTTGCATGCGTTATTGATATTTCCTTTCGAAGTTAAACAAATTCGATTTTTACAAATCGTATTTTTCCATAGGCAGTAGAAAATATGTATACACACACTATTGTGGCCTTGTGAGTTATATTTTGTGTTTGGTCTTAGTTCGTTTTTTCATTTTATAATTGCTGTTCCGTATACTATTATTGAACCTATATCATGCATTATACCATTACCATAGTAATAATAATAACTTAACAGTGTATAATATGTATGCATACTATTCTGTGACTGCAGTAGTCTTGTCTATATTGCTGCAGTTACAAGATATTCATAACCTTTAATACACACACGTTTTACTAGATAATAATGCATATTAATTTACTACATTAATAATGGTGTATATATGTAGTATTAAACCTTCAATTTATCACTGCAAGCCAGTACAAATGATGTATATAGTTTCGCCTAAGAAAATCATTTGTATTTACAAATTATATTTATACGGCGATATATTAACTGCAGCGGCGTACCTATACATTAATTATACTATTTATACTAGTAAAATACATGATTTTAATATATACATATAGTAGTATAGTATCTATACATGCTATACATATTATAGTTATATGTGTAATATATACTATGTACATCGTACACGTTTATCGTGTATATCAAAATAAATACTTGGATACTCGATATAAATATTCGATCAGCTAAAAAGTATGCACGCGTATTACCCAATAACACTTTTAAATTTAACCCGTCCATATATGCATAAATTCTGAAATTATTACGTGGAAAAAAGTGCGTGTTATTATTATGCACACGTCTATATAATCACGGGTTTTGTTTTGATTTTGAAGAACGGGAAAAAAATTCAAATTGTATTCCAAGAACGATATTATAAATTGCGTGTGTGACCCGTCACGTGAAATGACGTGTGGGACGTGTGGGTGTATATATATATATTCATAGGTATACATTATAATATTATATTGTATAGATTATGTGTTTATAAAATATAATTATTAAATGTATTGACGATTTATAATCGATACAAATCACACCGTAATGTATACGTCTATATTATTACAATATATATCTTGTTATACGTATCATTAAGAGCACAAAGCGACGAGTTTATAATAGTATAATACCCATCTGCAGACGATAGTTATCTCAAAAATAATAAAAAAAATAAAATAAAAATAGCAGCTACTGTATTGTCGAATACCGATTTCATTATAAATCATAAATTATTATAATGTTATACCTATAATATATATGATATACATCACACACAATAATGGGCACAGACGCACAACGTTAAATTCGATATTATATATGTATAATATTATAACATATTATATTATGTACACATTTAATATTTATACGTATTTTTCGGTTTTTACGTGTATAGTTGTACCTATGTAATTATTATTGCTCGAAGGCCGATGGGCGTATAAAAATGAAAAAAAAAACAGCAAGCTATCGATCGACACATATGCAAAAATCGTGGAAAGATCATTATTTTGTATGCATATACAGTATATATTCGTATATATTATGCGTACAAAGCAGAGTTTTTAAATATTATTTTCACTTAAAAACATATTTTCCAAATTTGTAAAAAAAACATCACGTTTTTTTTTTGTTTTCGTTTTGTTGTGCATATCGTTCCTCGTCATACAACAGCCTTGTAAGATCAAACGAATCCGGACCTTTCTATATTATAATATCAAACATATTGACAATAAATATATATGCTATAACGTAGTTATTGTATGCAGTACATTATATTATATTATTACGGCGATTACCTATATATGTGTTTACGAGCGGAAATTTATTTAGTATTTATCTCTCTCTCTCTATCTCCTGGAGCACCTGTAGCGCATACTAGAAAAAATAATTTTTATAATATTATACTATATATACGCAGGCGATTACTTATAATCGGCGTGTACTAAATATTAATTGCTTTATTTATATTATTGTGTTTGTGTATTATAGGTATGTGAATGCAGACTGCAAGACTCGTCGTATTTAGGGTGGTCCGTTAACCCGCGCGTTGTTGCATATTTCTATATGTCGCCATCCACCATTACAGGGGTTGCTCTGCAGGAGATCCGACAAACGATGAAACGTATAAAACACGTAGGTATATTTTGTCGAGAGAACAAACGACGCGCAGACAACGGCTATTATCGTTATTACTAATTGTTATTATTGTTATCTATATTATTATCTGTGCATAATATACATCGATGCGTATATATTAGCCATTAGACAGGTATATTATTATCATGAGCGCCGTTATTTATAAAAATACACACACACACACACACACACACACTTGGTCTTCGTATTGTACTGCGAGTTTAAATCCACAGCAGCCGAGTGGTGTAAACGTACGAGTCTCAATTAAAAAATAAAAATAAAGAACATAATTGAATTTTCCTCGGCAGACAGAACAGAACGGTGCACACATCCGCTGAACATCACATACGTAATCGACACCGTATGTATATTATATTAAATTATATATAAAAAATATAAACGCGAAAAGATTTCAGGCGATAATAAATATACATATATATATAATGCATTTCTTTATAAAGTACTACTTGATTATACAACATACATAATTTTCTTTATATATACATATATATGTATATATGATACGGCTGTTGTCTGTGCGCCATTTTAACATATTACATATATATTATTTTGGTATTAAAACCGACTAAATATGCGTGTGCATTGCAGCGTCTGTGTGTACCTACACATATTGCTTTGCATATCCAATTTGTATGGTTACATATTCTACATAAATATGTAATTAAAACTGTGTTAAATTATATTGTGTTTTTCGTTTTTAATCAAAAAGCAAAACATTTAAATTCATATTGACTCGAGAAAAACAATTCTACATAATATATAATATATGTATATACCCACGTTAGTGTTTAAAATGCAAATTATTGTTACCCGTAAGTTTTTTTTTATATCTTTTAACGTACGTTTTCATCCGACCAGTGAACAGTGCGAACATTGTACTGCAGAGTACTACAGACGCATACGATTTACTCAATTATTTATATGTATCATACGACAATAATATATCGACTTAGACTTGTAACATATATATATATATATATATATATCATCAATATTATAGGAAATGAAAATATTTACTTTTTCGTAATAAAAATGTATAGTACCTAAATAAATATAGTAGTTTAAAACCATTATATTAGTGTATTTTTTTCGCTAATTATTTATTCCGTTAAATTGATTTAGGTATGTTTCCAGATACATTATAGACTCGTAGCGGACAAATAATGTCTTCCTATATATTACAATGAACACGGTATAGAGATACAAACATGCTTATTGCCGACTATGATGTATAATATATAATAATATATACGACATACGTATTAGTCTATATACCTATATATTACCCATACTATATTATATACTGTATAGGTATTACACGACAAGTCTACAATAGTAGTCTCTATACGTGCAGTGTCTACAATTATAGTCTTCTCAGTACATCTGAACCTTGATGAAGACCTGTTTTTAACATAACTTGTTTTTAGCTGACGTTTAACATCAAACAGTAGCTAATTAGACCACGAGAGCTAATTTTCTACAATTTCTTATTTTCGTTTCTCATCCTACTACAACTACTACATACAATACACTACAGTAGTCCAACGATGCTTTTTGGTTTTTTTTTCAATACTCACATTGCACTGCTTAACATTATTTTGCATTAATCACGTGTTATTAGCTGGTTTCATCAGTTATCTGAACAATTATTGATTTAATTTTTTCTTTTTCATTGTTGATAATGTTATCATCATTATTGCGCCTTTTCGAAGATCAACTTAGAGAATAGATCATTATTAGTACTGTATAGTCGTCGAAACGCACATACACGCTGTAATTAAAAAACGCAATTACATATTTTTATCGAATATTGCATTATTAGATAAGTAGTGTCAATAACCAAATTAATTTTTATGTCCGTAACAATTATATTTAATGACAAATTATAAACGACAGCTAAGAAAAGTTGTAAAATATATATGTATAATGTACATAATAATATGTTATACGTTATATTACGTTCTCAAATCCATAATATAGTAGTCAAATAAACCAAAACTTCCACATAGTCTAAATTGCTGTTATTAATTGTTTTTTAAATGGTCGTATAATTTAAAATTCATAATATATATATAAATATTTATGTGCATAATTTGATGTAGGTACTTAATGTAATCGTTTTATGAAATGAAATTCACTTTTTTATATTTGTCAAACACATGACAAGATAATTTGACGTAGTGTAATTTTTTTTTACGATTTAACCATTCATCGTGTGTAATAAAACACAAATAAACTATATATATATAAACATATAAGACATTTTGCACGCGTAAAAAAAGTAAATAAAACATTAACATTATTACATTTTATTACTATACACAATTATTTTATAACAGCAGATTTTTTCTTTTTTTTCTTATAATTTTCGGTTTATTATCATCAATGATCAAATAGGATTATAACTATATTTTATAATAATTATAAATAATTATTATATGGACCTATATAAATTATATTATAAGTTATAACATAACAATGGTCAACGATTATAATGTAGTCAACGCATCGCTAAATTAAATTGGTCACCCCTATTTTTGTTTTCATATTTTTACAAGAGATAAATTAATAAAAAATAGTTTCCGTCAAGTTCAATTATTGTCTCTAATAGGTTTATTTTTATCATGACACGATAATTACGACAATATACCTATTTAATTTTTCGTAATTTTGAATTAATTCATTTTCTGAAAATGTTTTAGTAAAATAGAGTTATTATTGCTAATAATACAATGTTAATAAAATCTGGGATGCGGTGTTCAATTTAATATTTGTTATACCAATTGGAAAGACGATGGTTATTACTTAGCAAATTATTTTTATAAGTTAAAGTTAAATAGATCTATTAATCTTATACATACTTATTTGAGCTTTTTATAAGCTAAACTTTTATTTCGCCCTAATTAATTTAAATGTAACGCAATATTTTATTAAAATATATTGCTTTTGAATTTTGAAAATTAAAGTTAATTGAGACTTGATTAAGTTATATTAGTTGTTAATAATCATTCATTTTTAATAATTGTTATTGTAAATCAATAATTGGGGAGAAAACATTTAATTAAACTAAGCTTATATCATTAAATTATCTCCCAAAAAATGCAATATTTTTATGCTGTTTAAGAGCATTTTATCCAAAATAGGGATAGAGCACATTATTGTATTATAGCTATAATGGCTATTATTCAATTGGAGTATTGCACTAATTACGATTTACGAGTTACAAAAACGCAACATAAAATGTTTAATTAAATTCTATATATAAATATAATTTTTTTTATAGAAAATAAAAAAAAAAAACAAAATAATTTCATTAGATTATTATAAATTGAATACGTTTATAATGTACGTATATAATCGAATATCAATTTATTAGAAACTTATTATTATTTGTTAAAAATAATATGTCTATATTACTATATTACTATAATATATAATTATATATAGTTGTTATTTAGTTATATTTATTTAAACATTTTAGTAAAATTATTATTAAATAACTATTACAATTAAAAGAATCATATTATACATTATATTTAGTTAATTCAATCGATTAAAAATAATTAACTATTTAAGTATTCTTATAATGAACTCAACGATGAATAATTATTATTTTAGTTATTACCTATACCTAAATACAAGTATTTTAGATTGCATATTATATTTAAACACATCATCTATTATCATAATAATTTAATATTTATTTTATAAATCACTTTTACATTTTAGTATTTTTTTTTCATGCGTTATAAACTCATTCATGTGAAAACAAAAACGTGTACCTATATATATATACACCGTTAAAAAATTTCTATTCAATTTTCTCTTCTACTGATTTTAAATCAATCCATGAATAATTAATAGATCGTATTTATTTGCGTGCAGGTTTTTGCAAACGCTGGTTAATCATTACTCGTGCCTGTTTATCGAATCAGCTTCTCCGGTTTCACTCAAAATGCCATTAGAATATAATGATATAAAATAGACCGTAGGGTATTACATTACTTTCTTATGTAGTTTCGTAAAAATAACGATCATAAAAATAGTAATAATAAACGATAAATAAAAAGTTAAAATCAATAGATTTTTTTCTAGTTTTTGAATAGAAAAAAACTTTTTATTTCGCTTGGCTTTCATAATGAAATAATTAGTTAAAAATATTTAGGTACACCAACCTCTAACATTAATTCATAGTGAAAATCAAAAACCGTGAAAAAAATGTTTAAAGAATTTTTTATTTAAAATAAAAAAAAAGATTTTCAATTTGTAAATAATTTTTATTTTCTGATATATGTATAGTTTAAAGTTTAAACTATAAAAAGCAATTATTATACTATAAGATTTTAAAAGGGACAATAGGTTTTGATGATAATTTGAGGTAGTTGAAGATGTTATTAGGAATGTAATTCAATGCAAATTTAAAGGAATGAGCAGGAAGTAAGGTCAAGTAATCGGAAAATGAAAAATAGGGTTATGCATTTTGTATGGAGGTTATACGTTTGTGAAACTAGGATAGAGTTGGATGGAGGGAAAATACCAAATAAAAAAATGAGATGAGAGAAATTCCTTATAATTTACCCATTGAATCTCCATAGAAATCCTAAGGATAGTGATCAATTGTATATGTGTTTCTTGAAGAACCGGTACTTCTATCTGGTTATTTTCGGCTATTTTCGATAATACGTCACATTTTAATCTAGAAATGCTTTCGATATTTAGACGACATACTTTATAAGAGTATGTGCAGCATAGGACTGTTTTCGTTGTATTATTAATTGGTTATACTGCCATTGTTACTGTCAATTATTCGGAAAGGCAGCAGTGATAATCCAAGACCCGCGCGTAAAGCACCTGATCGATTGCATTGAAACGTCGTAAGGAAAAGAGTGACATCGCTTATGTGCATATATGCAGGGCAGGCTATACGCGTGCAAGCTGTCGTCGTCCATAGTATAGCGATGAAGTCAGACCACAAGAATATAAAACTAATTGTCCAAATAGTTGACACTAACTTAACAGCATAACCGTTTGGTTAGGTATAGCTCTTTCGAGTCTTAAACTATTTGCACTCACAATGTGTACAGTACTTAGTGCAAGTATATGGGCACGCTATATAACAAAACACGACCATCAATATATGTTGGATAGGTACATAGTTCGTATATTAAATTATAGGCGATGTTATTAAACGATTAGGTCCTGGCTAATTGGTCGTCTATATACAAGCAACTAGGGACCGTCAAACCTCAAACGGCGCCAGCTCATCCGAACTTATATACATAATATACTTGTAATACCCGATCCACGGTACATATATAACGTTTCATTATGCCTCCTACTGATGTACATTATCTACACCGCATTATCGTATACAACATGTATCTACTATATAATCTATATGTATAACCTTTAATACATTATATTATGATGTGTATATAGCTATATAATACTATTAATACTCGTATTGTATAATAAACGCAACAACGTTTACCTTATATATATGTGCACCGCGATCGTCCGCCTCGATATAATGGACGCGATATACTTCTTAAATAATTGTTATACATATTATATTGTTGTGTTGGGTAGACGAAAAAAAAAACAGACAAAAAGGGTTTATATCTGTAACGCGCTGCGCGGTTATAATATATAGGTACATACGAGACGATACTATCGCGTACCTACTATATAAGCATTACGCTCGTCCATTTTTACATGACGTGTTACGTATATAGAAGACGTAGCATCGGGTATATGATACTTAGCTATTATCGTTTACCGCCTTTTCGTGTTATTCGCTTATTGACGTACACCAATGGGGTATATAAATATATATATACATATATAAACAATATACGCGTTCAGGTGTTATCGGCACTCGTGCCACGGTGTATAATGATAAAAAAATTATACATTATATATAGTCAGTCGGCGGCTGTAGCGCGTAAAGATGGATCTAGAACGGGTAGCGAGCGAGTGGATCATCTTACTCCCTCCGGGCTTGGTTCGTATAAGGGTGCCCAGAAATTTATTCGGAAAAACGAAAAAGACCAACAATTAAATTCAAAAATATTACAACTTTAAAAAAACACGAGGGGAAAAAATGGAAAAAGATTATGTTTACATATTTTATTTAAAGATTACAGTCCCTTTTTACCTGCACATATAATAAAATACAAAATATCACTATAATAATAATAATAATAATTCCTATGTATTATAAGTATAATAAGTAGTCGTAATTACACATATTGCAATATAATAATTAATAATACTCGACCAAGTTTGTAGCATTGCAAACCCAGTATCCGGTCTAGATGATATTCGAATGTCGTACCCCATAACCGGAATAACGAGCAGTCGTCAGACAGTCTAATATACTATACATATACCGACAAAAAATGAATTTAAATATTATCAATAACTATTTTAATTGGTACGCTCCTCGCACAGGTGTCTCCCTATTTTATACATATAACTGCAGCAATACACTATGAGTACCTACATTATGTGAAATAAACGTAATGTCTCCGATTATAAACAATATAATCCATCCATATGGATATGACGTATATATAATATAATCGTGCAGAACTGTTGTGCCACCGGTTAGTCTTTGCCCCACCGCTACCCTACCCTCATTCATTAATCCGGACTAGACCGTGGTTAGAAGAGACGATGACTTCTGCTACAGTCGTCATTATATGAGACGTTTTCACCTCCGTTTTAGGACATTTTTCTCGGAGGAAACCGTCTCCTGTCTCTCGATATGCACCTATATATGGCCATCTATTGAGATACGTGCCGGTTTAGTATGTAGTGATTAGTAATGCCATATTTACTGCAGCACAGTTCATATATGTCATTATTTAATACAAAATATAAAAATATGTACCGGTGAACATCTGATGTGTAATATGTGCGTATACGAGTTGGGGTGGCGACCAAAACGCGGATCGAGAGAAAAAAACAACTGCGGTGGCGGCACGGTACGCGTTTCCCGGCCTTCGTGTTCTGCATTTCCGCTTTACTATTATCGTTTTATTTCTAGCGGCAAAAACACACCCACAAATAAATATACAGGTACGCAAAACATCTGTTTTCCACGATTGCATTATCACTCGTGCGCGTTCTCAAGAATATAACCGCACCACGACCTGCTCACGTCGCATAAGTCAACAAATCGAGTAACTTAACGCCGACGTCTGCAGTGTTGTAAAGAAGGAACTTCGACAACTTCATTGCGACTTTTAAAGGGTATTTTGATTTACGTTGACAAGGTTATCACCATCTCAATCGAGCTCGTACACAAGAGGGGTTTGGGGGTTCAACCCTCCCCCACGAATATGTTTATGATGTGTACGTGCCTGATCTCAGCATATACATATTATATCTACATAATATTACGTGTTTATAAGCATTATCGATCAACACTATAATCATATAACTCATATAATAAGTCATTTTAATATACACTTACATATACGTCATTACGGTGCACCGCGCTAACAAGTTAGTTGGGAAAGTGTCAAAAAGTATACGACCACGACGGTGTAATAATAGCATTATTGGAGAGTGTGAGTAGTTTTTTCCGTGTTTGGTTCAACTCTATGGCTTTTCTCAATTTCCCTATATAATGTTATATATAATATATACATATAGTTTTATCACTTACATGGCTACACGCGTAGGTATATACGCTGAATCCCCAGTCGTCGGATGCAGCAGACAGACGTTTAACTGGTGATTTTATTTGATCTTCTTTATCTACAGAATATTATGTTGATTCTTATTTTTGCCTTTAAAACATTAATCTAATCAAAGTACCTACTCATGAGTCCCACTCGTTCTGAGATTGCTTATATTTTTCTTTCGTATTCCTTAAATTATTTAAATCATAAACCTCTTCAAAAGTATTGACAGCCTCATGTTGACACACTTTTTTTTTTCTGTTATACGTCTCTCTGTCAACTAATTCGTAATGAATGATACATAATATTCATGTTGATGAAATTTCATATATTTAAGAAACACACCTACCTACGTTTACCGAGAAAATGATACCGTTAATCGAATATTTCACTATAGAGTATAGTTTACGCAATGAAAGTTCTGTCGTCCGCGATTAATGATTATTATTTATCACAAGACCTGAAATTCGAGAAATTTATAATTTGTACTTGCGACGTCTACGCATATGTTATATACCTACGTTATAGAAGAAAACCGAACATCAATCTCGCCGCAATCTCGTTGTATATAATTTAATAGGTACCCAAAAGATTGTCACTGCATGATGTGGGCTATAAAAACGTACGCTCGAATAAGACCCCAGTGCATTGATTATTACACACGCAAACGTGTACAACTATAATCATGTATATGCTGCAAATGCAATTCGTATATAACATTATCCGACAACCTACAACTATGTATATACACACTACATACATACATACAAAAGATATTACGGGATTTAATGAGCTCAATAACGAGTCGGTTTTCAGATAAAACATTTTAACGTACCCATGTACGCAAACGGGTTTTGACAAGTCGTACGCGCGATGCAATGTAGCCCTGCAGTGCAGTAATTTTTTTTCTTTGATCAATATTAAACATAAAATAATTATTATCAAAATCGTTTCTGCGATATTATACACGTATAATATTATTATTATTATTAAACATTGTGTATATACGCTCGACAATAATTGTCCAGTCAATCGGCACTTTGTCCGTACATTCGATCGCGATGTGTATATAGCCTAAGAAATATTATATTATAACAGTAAATATATCATCGCGGCTGGAAATGCCAAATATTTTACAACGACACAAGAACTACAAGTGCGACGGACCCACATTATACGTACGATCGTCGGCTAGGGGTTGACGTTATTAATTAAGTCCGGTCGACGGTTTTTTTTTTCGTGAGTTCGTTTGACGTAGGTCGCAAATCGCAAATATTTAAATGCTGAATAAAGCCCGTATATAATACAAGGTTGTTTAGGAGTTCAACCTCCCCAGAAATATTTAAAGTAGAAACAAAAAGTAACTATACATTTTAAATTTATAGGACTGTACTAAGTACTACAATTTAATTAGGGTATTTGTACATTTTTCAGTTTCCCACTAGTCGTTACACGTTATCTTAAAGTGTATGAGGAACCTGTTTGAGGAATTGCTGCATTGAAGATCGTCAACAGGTTTAGCTTTATTGTCAGTCCAACGAAATATCACAGCAAATATTGAAGAAATAATCAATACATTTTCCAGAATGCCACGCAAGGTTGACTTAGTTTTATGATTTAAAATTATATTTAATCATTTTTATCATTAAAATAATAATATAAAATAATGTATTTTTAATTCATGTATTATAAATATTTTAACCCCCCGAAAATTGATCCTGAATACGTGCTTGTGCCGAATACGCGTTTTTTTTTTACTTTCGTGTAAAAACTGAAACATTAAATAATAATATTCTGATTTAAGATATAACTATTATTTATTGTATTAAGTATTTGGGCACGTTATGTTATGTGTTACGGTCAATATGAACGATTTAGACGACGAGTACGTTATAGCAATTACTCATGATAATACGTATTGTATGGTTTTCCAATAGATCACTAGTGTACAGCCGTGTGTCCGTATAGTGTTGGCCGAGGGCTAATATAATCCGTACACGAGGATTTGACGAATATAATACGCGAAATAACTATAAATTGTACTATATTATTGTATATGACGTGTAAACATGTCTATTATTAAAGGATTGCATGCATAAAATAACAAGCGAAATATAATTAATATAAAACATGAAACCGTAAAATATATAAATCCGTTTGAAATAATTTGAAACAGCCCGACTTCTACACTTTAATTCACGATGACGGTTTATTGTTTACTGCAAGTAGGAATAGAAAAAAATACATTTATAGGTTTTTTAAATTATGCTCAAATAATAAATTAATTACTTAGTATAGGTATATTATATTACTACTGTATAACTTAGTGTCAATAATTATTACCTAATGACAATAATAGTACATTATCGGTTCATCTGTTAAACTTTGTTTTCTGAAGATCCGTTGAAGGTATAATATATTAATATACCTATGTTGGATAATATACAATATAATTGGATATAATAGCATTTGGGACCATTATATTTCAACAAATAATTCTTAAAAATATAATCATTGTTATAATGCCAAAATAATAATTAATAACGCATACAACCAAACTTACTCTAACGAATTGTTTTTTAATGGCTAAAGAAGTTCCCCCAACGTGCATTACTACTGTGAAACTCAACTCACTATAAAAAAAAATATTGAATGCTTTGAATGCTTATACGAAAACCTAAGAAAATTAAATAATTTACCTGATCATTTATATACAATTTTAGAACTTCGAAATAGAAGCACAAGACTGGCAAGACTGACAAAATATTTCAATTTTTACAATAATCAGAACTATATAAACTTACCTGTATAGAAATTATACTCATAAATAAAATAAATTTATACAAATAACCCGTGATGTTGACGTGAATTAATCGATAATAATAAAAAATATATATATATAAATATTTAACTTAAATAACTCTCATAAAAATTATTATTATTACTTCGGTAATATCTACCCGTCGCCGCCGGTAATAAAATAATTTAATATTATTTATTATTCATTTATGTTAGGATGTGAGGATAACATAAGCAACAACATTTCTAAAGTTAACAAAACATGGTGCCATCAAGTATAAGTATTGCCTACTAATCCACGTAGGCGCAAATACTCGCGCTTAGATTCAATTTTTTTTTTTGTCACCCACGTCCATTAGACCTGTTTTTGGCTCTGTGTTTAGACATTTCATGAAAAGATATAAAAAAAAATTACCCATTCATAAAAATATATATTATTTTACAGAAATTTGAACGTGCCTATACCTATTAGTAGTTTCTTTTTTTATTAGATGACCATTTTCACTGTAATATTTAAACCAGCCACACAACATATTTTATTCTCACGTTGTACGCGTTTGTTATTTGTACGGCGGAGACAATAATAAATGCGGGCGAGTCATCTGGTCTATATATCATACTCTCAATAAAAACGACCGTCCACCCCAAATAAACTCTCATTTTGTATATATCATTTATTTTATTGTTTGTGAGTGTAATTATAATGTGTACATCATAGTTTCGTACATGGCACATAAACCACTATGGGTTAATAGCTGCAGGTTAGCAACTATACCGACAGCGGAAACGCATATATCTACCTATAGGGTCATGTATGTTGTCCACGTATAACCTACCTATATACATTAAAATGTATAATCTGTATAAATTGTAGCACATATAACACCAGTCACCAGTGCAATATATATTTATAATATATGCAATAGATAGTGTAATGACGACAAGTGGTATGTTAATAATTATAGTATAGAAAAGTGATATTTTATTTTTAAATTATAAAATTTTTATAAATGTTTCAGCTATTAGATTTGATAAGAAATTCATTGCGTTGTTATCCGCGGCGAACAAGGAATGATCACTGGTAAAATTAAAACTGTTTTAGCGGAGTACAGTATATTTTTTTATTTCAATCTATTGGAAGAAAGAGCCGGTACTATATATAATAGTAAGCGCAAGAAGTTGCAATATTTGAGTACAAGTAGAATAGTATCGTCGTCTAGCAGTTCGAAGTCTAATTCGAAAGCGTTTATGCGTAGTAAATCATGATTCAGTTCAGTGGTGTATCGATCATATAATTATTTTCACTATAATTACATTTGTTAAGGAACTGTGGGGTTTTAATATTAAGGTATATGCATAATACGTACATATGCCATGTGTTTCAATTGTACCCGAATTGCACTGTGGCCCAGGCGCCTCTCTTCATATTATATATATTATATACGTCACTGCGACTCAACTACAGACTGACGTATTTTATATTATTATATTAACACATGATATGGTTGGTTCGGAATATAATGTGAAATTTTTTTGAATAAAGAAACGTACGACAAAAATTAATTTGACCATTACATATCTCCCCTATATTTAACACAATTGTAATAAAGTATAGGCAAATTATTGTAATGTTTAGTTTTGATATATTTAAATATTTTAAATAAATCAGCATTTGAAAATTATCAAAATATATTGTAAGATTTGTACCGCGTTTCTATGCCACGAATATAATACGCCATGTATTTCCTCTTGTGACCTTCTGACCACAGACGAGAATCGAGATAAGATATTATATTCTAAAGTTTTTTTTTTTTTTTTTGTTTCTAAAACTTGATATTTAAATATGCAATAATTGATGACTGTTCTAATACTTCGAACATGACAAACATGATCAGTTTGACCTTCTACAGTCATTAATCATTAGTCACAAATATGATAAGTTTTTGTATTGTATTGTCGTGGAATTAGTTATTGCCAACGTAAAACAAGACTGCAAATAAAAGTCAAAATAAAAAAAAATGTATTTTACAAAATCTGAAAACTCGCGCAATAGTCAAAAACACCAACATATACAAAATGTATTACATATTATAAATAGAATAAATAATTAATAGTTAATGGTTATATTTTGTTTATTTACCTATGTAAATACCTATACCCGGTGGCCAATAATATATAATTATGAGTTATTAAGATTAAAAACCTTATATAGGTAGGTAATCAATCAATGATTTTAAATATATTAATATATTATTGTTAATACCTCTTATTATTTTTTTTATCGATATTTTAAAGCATAAAAATATGGTAAATTATTATTTTTTTCTTAAACAATAAATTTACATACGAGTTTGACATAAGTATTGTTATCTATCTCACTGTTATGGACATATTATCTTTACCTGTTATTTATTTACATCGTGTTAATAAATGTATGAAATGCAAGTTATAATATTGTATACAGTATCATTAGTATAGAGTTTATAGATTACATATTATTATTGCACATTATTGCATTACTTATTAGTTATTTAGATACAAAATGATATAAAGATCAGCGTTACGCGTGGCACGTGCTTTTACAGTATAATACACACAATAAAAATGTATTAAAATTAAATTTATCGTCATAAAAACTGCTTTAATACAAATGACCTATAAGCACCGCAGTCTGCAGGCAGTATTGGCAGAGTGCTTTAAAAATTTTACAATTTCTCGTTGAGCCAATAATAATGTGCGATTTATTCAATAGTACCTATACATATCAATTAATTATTTTTAAACAAATACGTGATGCTTCTTAATCAGTTATATCGTTATAGGTGCCTACACGTATATTGAACTATCGTATGGAAACTTATAATAATAATTTTTACGTTGTTTATAAAGTATACGACATTATAATATTGTTTCTCCGAGTTAAGTTGAAAATATTAAAAATGAAAAATAAATATATCATATATATCAATATATGATGCCGCCAATGTGTATTATTATTTATTATATAGAATAATAATTAAACACAACATTTTCTACCGGTTGTCTGCAGAGCAGAGTGGTTCAAGGTGTGTGTGTGTGTGTGTGTGTGTGTGTGTGTGTGTGTTGAAGTGTGATGGTATACCTATATATAATATATAACATAGTGCGTGCAAGTCTGAATACGGAAATACGTAACAAAAAACGTATTTGAAAACAAAATTATACGTCGTTCGAAAATCGTATATATTTTTTTCCATTTTGGTCACGCCCTTTTACCCTGAAAAAAAAAAATACAAACACACTCGCACAAAGACGTTAGTGTTATTCATTGTCATACACCGCAGCAACAGCAGATATATAGGAAACATAAGGAAACCGAAGCGATAGCACGAAAAGCGAATATATATAATATACATGCACATTTAGGTACATAAAACGTATATACACGCACACGCACACACACACACACATAGGTACATGTGTACTACACATTAAATATATATAACCAGATCTGAACACAATCGTCTATTATATGTATGCCTGCCAGCTATATATATATATATTATAATATATTTGCGCCGCGCTGCCAATAGCTGTTACAAGGTGTATTTGCAGTACACTATAATATACAATAATGTTATAGTAGATAATATTATATATTATTTGACGTACGAGCATGATGTGTTTTCGCATTCGTGTGAAAACCACTTGTCTCTTATATATACATCCGTAGATATTTTATATTATATATTATGTTATATGGTATATCTATTAAATGACGGGCGCGGGGGTACGAGATTATATTCATTTTTTTTACGAGATATATATATTTTTGAAGTCCATACGTCTTAAAATAATATTTATTATATTATTGTCCCGACCTCGTAATAATAAAATGTACATATTATACTAAGTATATAAGCCAAAATAATGTATACAACGTTACCTTTAAATGTATAGGTATACGCCTCTATGTACACCGATCTTGTATCGTACCTATATGTATACTAAATATATTGGAATAAATGATAGTAAATGTAACTGTTGCATCGCGTAGGTATACGGGTATTGAAAACCAGTTTAAAAATGTGGCACTACAATATTTTCGGTTGATTCGGGTTATCTGAAAGGGAAAGAGTATATCCATTTTACACGTTATATATATTTTTTTAACTTAATCTATATATTTTATGTATAGTTTTTCTCAGTCGTTTGTTCTATATAGCAAACAACTCAGGGTACCTTATTTAAATAATATATTAAAATCTAGTTTTTTTTCTGTGCGAAAAGTGAGAGCTAGAAAATAAAATATTTACAATTATTTTATAACTGCAGGCTAATTACAGATGAATACATGCTGAATAGATTAGGCTATTTAATTAAAATATGGTAGGTACATCTGCAGCTTATATAGGCTATTTAATAAAATATATACCTACTATTTAGCTGATATATTATGATGAATAAATAATAATAATTTAAAAACTCGTGTTTATTTATAATAATATGATGAATCGTCATTGATGATGGTGTCTTCATTTAAATCGCCGTCGACGAAAAACTGACTACTTATTATTTATATCCGAGCATTTATAATAATATATATACCTATACACAAATAAAATAAAATTTCTTAAAATTATTCATTAGGTATAAACGATATAGAAGTTTGATGAATTTGTATTGAAAAATAAAAAAGTTAGGTGTCAGTTGTTTTTTATATTCGATGAAAAAAAGACGACCTAATAGTTATTTTGGAGGAAAATAAGTGTATCGTCCAGTTAAACGGTATACCACTTACTAACACAGTGCGGTAACCTTCAGCAGACGTGGTATGATTACTCGCGCTACAGCGTACTTGTCTCCAGTTGTCCACTATATTATATTATGCGTATAGTTCAACAATTACTATAGGTACAATTATTAGTATTAAATTTATTGTTGTACTCCATAAATGGCCATTTTTAGTCAATCATATTTATTTACATGTCATATAGTCAGATTTCTCCTCATTTTATTCCTATGTAGATCTGCTGCCATCACAGACCCGATTTGCTTTTGTAATTTTTTTCTACGAGTTTTCATATGAATCACTTTCATGCAACCCGCCGCGTATAGTAGTGCTAGTCTTTCTTTTTACCAACGCGTTTTTCCTCTATGGGTTAGGTATATTATCGTCCGCAGACAGTTAATTTCCTTTCATTTTCTACTACAAGCCTAATACACACAACAGTAGGTATACCGCCGTTTGGCAAAGTATGGTATTATGTAATATAGTAGGTATATATACCTATACCTAAATTACGAATAGTCAAAACATAATTATATATTATATTGTCGACGCACATCACGTTGGAAATCATCGACAGTGACTTAAATAGCAATAAATGATGTTCACGCCTGCAGTGTAATCAATTATCATCTTCTATATGTAGGTATTATATGATCTACCTAAATAGTATAATAATACATTTGTGTATACACACAATTTAAACGAGACTGTAATTCGCCTTCTGCTTGATAATGATTAACAGTATATCACTATAACGTGATTACGATCATTATATACACAGCACGCGTTCCATATTATTTAGTTTAAGTATATACCACTGCAGAAACCCATAATACATAATAGATTTATATGTGTGTGTGTGTGTACGAGAAAAGTATTGTGTATATTTTAGTTTTCGACAATTTACTTTCCGCGTGTATATATATGTATTTATAATAAGCTCTCTTTCTGCTGCTGCTTCTCTCATTAACTATCCGCAAATAATATGGGCGTGTGTAACAATATTATATTCAAATAGCATCATTATAATATATTAAGGTAGACAGAGGAATATTACAATGTAATTTTCTTTAGATAAAAACATACTAAACTGGTCGCCCAAATAACGATTATATTATTTTACGTGACGCGTGATGACTATATAGTATATATATATAATATATATATATATATATATATTATATACTGCTACAACGTTATTATTTTATCACAAACAGTAATTTACAGAGAGACTTTATCTCTTTGAAAACGTCAGTTTACCCAACTAATTTACCGGAACTGTTTCTGCTTCATCATATAATATATGTAGACATGGACAATATAATATGCGGTATACTATTATCCTTTAATCTTATATGCTTATCTTATGCTCTGCGTGCTTTCCGAAATAGTCTTAGTTTCCGAGACGGATCTGTACAGACGATGGCTATATATGACCGAACTTACATCACTGCATTATAAATACGACGCTGTACACGACCGACGGGCTTACGATAGATTATTACAGGTATACGTATAATAAATCATCTACGATTCGATTTCGCAATTTTGCGGAAATGCTGGTGTTATCTTCATTATACAACACGTTACAACCGCCGCTATATATTATACCGTATACCACATTAAACGTTCACCTCAAACTGCCAAAGTCATGTATACAACGGCCGACGCGCATGCCTATTGCCTATATATAATATATTATCCATACACATCTGATATTATAATATAATAATTTGTAATTTATATAAATATATTGTGATACGGCACACAGCCATGTCCAAACGTATGTAATAATAATAATAATATTGTGTATAATATTATTATGTTATTACTATTATGTATACATTATACGACGTCGGCCATTTTGTCCGGATTGCCCACCGCCGGTGCCACCCGGTCACCCCCCCACCCGCCTATCGTCGTCCCCCCGACCGCGGCCGACCTATCTCTCCACCGCGGCGTCGTATAGGTATATATATATATATACAATATAATATAATAATACATACCTATAATATAATACCTATGCGTATATTATGATGATGGTACGCACGCGCGCACGGCCGCACGAATAATTATAAATATATATTACACAGGTACCAGGTATATATTCCAATTATATATTATGTATACCTGGGCCCGCGTGGAAACTGATAATTAACGTGGCCAACAGGTTGCGCTGAGTATATTATAATATAACGCGGCACGCCACACGAAGACAAACGCGTTTCTCGTAATACAATAATAATAATAATAATAATAATAATAAACGTTATTCGTGTGATAGAAATATACTTAATATATTATGATTATTATGTAGATATTCCTACGCATCACCGAATCGTTCAAATATCAAACTCTAAAAAAAAAAAAAAAATTATATTGTGATATTGTGATATTGTGGACTTACAATTTTTCAGATACCATTTGAAGCAATAACAAGATGGTCAATATACATCCATTATTAATAATACATACTATATAATATTTAAAGATGTTTTTGCGCTTAAAATACGTATTTTAATACCAAAATAATATATTCATATACAATAAATTATATACCAGTCTATAATACATACGATTATTGTAAAATTGTTTCGTAAAAAAAAATATCTTGGAATCTACAAAGCTCAAATAATAATATGTGCGTAATTTCATGTAACTTCTCTCTTGATCGATATAGAATATAATATTGGTAAATGGTAGCTCGATTCAACTACTAGTTGTATTACTTGTATTTAATTTCTTGAAACACAAAACAAAAAATATATAGTTTTCATAGTAAAAAATATATTAAAAAGATCCATTTAATTAAACTATAAAAACCTTACGGTGTAGATATACTGTCTGCAGTGAGCTATCACTACTCCACAAAAAAATTTGCATTTGTTTTTATATTAAAATGTGCTTCTAATAGCTTTTGATTTTTCCAGCAAATAAGCTTACTGCAGTAATAGAACATACGTGATTTGACCATTGATAAAAAAAAGCTGGAAATATGAGTTGTTATTAATACTTTAAACTATTATTATAATAAGTAATATAATTACGTATTTTACGTTTACTTAGGTATACCTAAGTATACAAGTCTATAGCTATATATATATATATTTGTATGTTTCTTGGACTATTAACTAAAATTATATATTTATATTATGTACTTAAACTTAATTATCTTGCAACACGACTCTCTGGATTGCAATTAATAATTTATAATTAATTTAATTGTATACAGGTACATTATATGACACATCTAATAAATAAATATACTTTTTCTATATAGTTTATTAACTATATAGGGATTTGGGAATGAAAACTGAAAAAGTAAGGCAGTGAGTTGACGATTGATGAATTGTCTTGAGGCGAACAAGAGGATCGTGTGCAATATTGACTTGTACGCGTTCAAACGTTTTGTTCTACACACGCAATAGTATCTATTATCACGATTTTTCGTGTTACATTTCAATTATGAATATTAGCGATCTTTGTGTAATAAAAACTAAGAAACGTTGTAATATTGTCTTAAAACGTGCCCTTTGTTCTTAGTAAAAAAAGTAATTCAAATTTTATCAATTTTTCGTAAAATGAAACTATATTTTAAGCCGTTACATGAAGTTTTTATAATTAAAACAATAATTAAATTAATTTTATATAGATAGTGTGAATATAATAAACAATTATTTAAAATCGTCAACTAAAATTATTTATATAAATTTTAATGTCAGGTATGGGTTATAAAAATCATACGAAATTCTTAAAAATATAATTCACTATCGTCATGAAACATGTATACCTTTTCAATTAAATGTGTATTCCTAGTATGTTTTAGGCAGTACCTATTATAGATAATAGTTGATATGCATATAATAATTTTAAGCTTTTGTATTGTTGTTTGTGTTTAAAGAATTATATAAATTGTTATAAGACATTTCACTTTAATATTATAATGTATTTTAAATTTTCAAAATGTATTGAAGTTATGTGTAATAAAAAATATAGAGCTATTTAATGGTATTTATCGGTACTTCGTAAAAAACTTCAATAAAACAACAGTATAATAATGATAATAACAATAACAACAACAATAATAATAAATAAGTTAATAAGCGTATGCCGATTATTCACTGCGCAGTTAGTGGTCTAGTCATCTACAAATCTTATTTGAGGTCGAATTTGGCCTGCGGCATGCATTATTCAAATACCACTGCAGATCTATATGATTACTGTCTATTAAACAAAATCCAATTCAGCAGTTATAAACTTCAGTACTGCACACGATTTAATCTCTGATACCAATTTTCAGTAAACATCAACATGTTCATTAAGTCGTTTAAAGTAGTTTGATTTTCTAAATTTATTTTCGACTCAAAAAAGAAGAAAGTGGTAACTCAAAAACTAAATAAGAAGAATGAAAATTAAAAGTTTTCAATTCAAGTTTCTATTAATAAAGCAATAAACAACTTCTTTGAGGCTACATATAAGAATTAAAAAATAAATGTAGTTTGTTTTTTAATAGTGCCTATCAGTGGCGAACCCAGGATATTAGTACTGTGGGTCTGCTCCATTTACGAGAGGCCACTGTGTGGAAGGTTTAACCAACAACTATACATTACAAAAGTCGTTCGTTATTACGCTCGCGATTTACCTTATATTATATTTTAATACCAACATTTAATATAACTATAAGAAATAAGACACAACTAAGTTTTAAGTAAAATTTATAACTTACTTACAAACTTAATTAACAAATTTACCTGGAATATTTAAATAATTTTGAGAAGGATTATTAATATATACATATTAATATTTTATTAATTGTTTACATATAATAATAGTTATATAGTATAATTATTTTATTTTAGTATTCGTTTATACAGTAGAAGGTGGTGCTAAATTCTAATCCAAAACAAAAATAATTCATGTATAAAGTTATATTTTTATTATGATATATCAAAATAAAAGTAATATTATAATAATTTTCTGTACTTTTTTATTAATGCAAATAATGTAATTGTTACGTTATATTAAAATTGTTTTAAATTTAAGCTATGTTGCTTTCTATGCTCAATATTGCAGCTAAATACGATAACCGTTCTTCAGTCATAGTTGAGCAAAGGTATATTTTGAGAAGTTTTAGTCGGCCAAAACGCGTATGGCCTAGCTACGCTGCTTATTATACGTATGTTTTTCGATTTAGGTATACCTACCTATATAATTTGTTGATATGTGCCGGTCGCACGATTTCGTACTAGTTATGTATTATACCTCAATACCCAGTCTTCACGTCTTTCTATACATCATAATATATTAATTATACATTTATAATTATATTTTTATAGAAATGTTCTCGAGTCTATGTAAGTACATTTTATAAATTATTATTTCATTTTTGATTACCTATTATATTATTGTACATATTTATATAGTTTGTAATTTTGAGGAGCCAAAATTTACTGAGACAAAAACTGTGGATCAGCTGACCTACCAAATCCTCCACTGGGTGCACCCATGCTGCCTATATAAGTATAGGTGGTAATTAGGTATACATATAAATTACGTAAATAATAGGAAATACCAAACTATACATTCGAATATTATAACTATCAATACATTATAAATATGAATATTATAATTATATATATATAATTTATTGTAATAAATACACGCCGTTGATGCACACATAGGTACATAGTGAATTTCGTCTACTTACCTCTATGTTTATTAATTTTTTTCTCATTCGGATTTAGGAATCGAATTGTGTACACGAAGGTCTACCGTTTAAACACTATTATTTCGTTATATGTGTAAGTAATCAATAGGTATACCCAATACGTACAAGTATGTCGTACATAATATACAAATGTATATACCTACAACACACACACACACACACACACACACATTATATATTATGATATTTTATATGTATATAATATAATACTCACCGCCGGCAGGGCGGCAGAAGTTGTGTTATCCCTAGCGCACCCACAGCAGATCGTAACACGATTTGTTAAATCATAATTATTATTATTGTGATCCGTTTCAATTTATTATGTCACAATATCGCGTGATTTTTTTTATTTTTGTTTTTCAGTTTTATATTATATGCGTGTAACCGTGTAGTTGTCGTTAGTGCACATAAAAAGTTATTGCAACGATTGAAATCCTTGACCGATGGGTATATAGGTGTAGCCGTGTAGGTATAAACGGTATAATATATTTTGAGTTATAACATACAATATACACACACGGACACACGCGAATAAAACGAAAAATAGACGTCGTGTGTATCCAATATTATTGTTGTATTAGAATAAAACATAAAAATGACATGATATATATATATATTTATAAATTTAATATATAATATAAGTAAGCCGCGAAATATAGGACCTTTGCGTGTAACTCTATTATATAGCATCATCCACATCATATCACGTATAATATAATATAAATATTTTTTTACCTACGCATATACCTATTTTAATATGGTTTATATATATATATTATGTAGACCACTCGATGGATATAACAATTTTAAAAACAATTAAATAGAAAACGAGTTTGCATAAATACTACGGTCGTACGTAAAACGAAAAAAAGAAAGAAAAAAGGATTAAAGTTAATTTTTTTCCTTTGCCCTTATTATTTATGACACCCGTAAATACGAATGTACCGTAAAGACTATTAAAGTGTATACACATATATATATGTTTTACCGGGTCTCACGACTTACACCGACAACCGTCCATACAAAAACTATAGATATTATTTTCCTCCACACGACTCCGTTTAATTTCGAAAACGTACCCGCATGACAATATAACAATAACATTTGAATACTTTTATTGAAATCCAAACTAAGAATAAAAAAATTACAAATTTTCGTTTTAATTTTGTGTATACTATAAACGTTATTATGAATGTAATAACCGCGGAACTTTGAAAGATTTTCAATTAATAACATATGAGTATTATATTATATAGTACAGCAATATATAATATAATTTACCAAAATCATAATTAAAAAAAAATATATCGAACAGAAAAAAAGATTTTAACGGATACAAACATAATTATTATTATTGAAACACCCTATATGTTTATAATATTGAATTATTTTTGGAACGACTCCAAACGTATACAGTTTGGCGTTGTACACACGCGTATCATATTATATAATATGTGCCATGTGGCGGTACAATATATACGTATATGTATATGGTATAGTTTCCTCGGGGCACATCACTCGCGCGATCGTCCCTCGTTTTCGAATCTATAAAACGCCTATAATATGCCAGGCCAGTAGATATATCATCACAATACAATAATACATACATATAATATTATGTGATGGTAGGTATATATATACGTCCGTGATATTGTATATATTATATACATCATAATTTATCAACCTTACCTATAAATAATGACGGGTGATCCTCACAGTTATATTTATTCGCCCCACATTGAAACGGTATATAATGATAATAATAACACGCTTTGTAATAATATCATAGCATACGTACAACACCTATATACATGTATACGTTCATATACGATTCGAAACGTTATACACTATCTACATAACAGTGGCCACGACGATGTAGGTACAGGAAATTTTCATAAAAACTTGAGCCCAAAACATAAAAATTAAAAATTTATTGTTTTTAATGTTCTTTGAGATTTTATATTTTATTGGCATACATATTACATATACATAAATTACAAAAATTAAATAAAAAATAACATTTTATGGAATATAATAATGACTCATTTTGACAATAATAATTTATTAAAAAGTGTTCTGGAACTAGAGTCTGGGTATCCAATCGCGTATAGAATGTTGTTTAGCACTAGCTGACTTCTTAAATTATATTGAATATATTTTTCTGACTTTTAGACCATAATATGTGACTATAACTATAATATATCCTAATAGATATTATTAAATTAGTTTCAGATATAAAATATAATTAGAATGAGTGAACTTTTAATGGATTTAATAAAAATTACGTTAATCAAAAGTATAATTTAAATTTTAAGTAGGTATACAAAAAAGCGCGAGTATATGCAATTTTTTAATATTTTTATAAAGTGCATATTATGCACAACCTAAAACAAAATTAACTGTCTGAATTATACTAAAAAAAAAATGATAAAGTTAATTTTTTTATCCATTTATCTAATTAGTTAGTTCTCAGTTGAATATAAACATTATGTATATATATTTATTTTTACCTATATTTATTTGAATTAATTACACTTTTAACATTTTATATTATACATACCTTCGCAAGTGACGCGCGGAGCTAGTCCATTTTTTTTGTAAAAAAACATAAAATATTAGATATTTAAATTGTAATATAAAACTTTGTGTTAAAATATATTGTTTACAGTAATACCAACGCATCATCTGTACAATGTCATATTTTAAAGCACTATTGAAAAAAAAAATCTATGCTATTATCGAGGTCCAATATACGATCTTGTATAGTAGCTTTAATACTATATTTCTATAAAATTAACTATCAACAGTTGTCATTCCAAATACATGCCATGTATACGGAAATTTCTAATTTTGTCAAGGTTTTTATTGAGATTATTTCCATAGTGCGATGTGCACCGATAATCTACGTATTGATTCAGCGAGTATATGTTCAACTTCGTTTTATCATTTAATAACCCATTTATTAGAAATATAATTTTAAAAAAAAAATGTTAAGTATACTTATTATAGTATTATACATATTTTTAAATATGGATTTTTTAATTTTGGTACTAGGGTGTACAAACCTCTCTTTTTAATTTAAAACTAAGTAGATAATTTTTTTTTTGTTGACTAATCTAAATTAAAAATTGAACGAGTAGTTTTTGTGTTATTAAAATTCATAAGTTATAATAGAGTTTTTTATTTGATTGCACTTGGGTACACGGGTAGCGTGAAAAACTGAAAATGATTAGTATCACCAGTTAAAAGATTAATTCCACGAGAAAGTTCAATGTAAATTGTATCTAAACGAATGCAGAAAAAGACACCGTGAATTTTTATCAATTTAACGATATCAGGTACACCCGTTGGGTGTGGTATCGGTGACCGAGTGCAACGCAAATAAATGCAACAGGTGGAAAATTCTATAAGCTTTAGCCACTAAGCATTATTATATCTAATATGTTTATTAGATATTATATGATTTGGTGTGCATGGCGGTTAAACGTAGGTATATATAAAATATAAAATAGATCTAATTAGTTCTATTCTAGTACACTTTTTAATTATTATACTCAGTTTTAGATAGTTTTTTTTACAAATCATAAAAAGCTAATAAACCGATTACATTATCATTTTAAAATAATCATAAGAAATATTATTGTCATAAAGCTTAACAATTCCGAAAAATACGGAGACTATTCGTTTGATTTTAGATTTATAGATACAAGTGCGTGTAATGCATAGTGCATACCACAATAAAATAATAATAACTATGAAAAATGATAAAGGTGGGTATAATTTATAGTTTACAGAAGGTATATAGTAAGGGAGGTTCTCGTTAAACAAAAAAAATGCGTACAATATCGCCACAGGACGCACATCCTTAAACCGCGCATATTATATACAGTGTTTGTATATTTGAAAATATTAGATATATTATGGTCTTTAAATACGCAATTAAAAACTCCGAGAGTCAGTATACGAAAAAATGCATAATTAAAATAATATTTTAAAGTGGGGTTAAGCGTGTTCGGTAAATGGTGAACCACCCCGAACGCGTGCACATTATATATAGTGTATATATATATGTATCTGCTGCTGCAGCTGCATATATAGTGTGCATGTGATATATTTTATGGTGTCTATACGCGTCATGACGTTATAGGCTATACAGTTATCGTAGGTATACGCGCGCTCGTCGGCCATTATTATTAATAATAATACAACGATGACCTACGCCAACTTAATATTTTGGCGCCGCCGCAGGAACGTGTAACCGGCTGTAACAGCAGCTATTACCTATTATAATAATATTATATAATGTTATAATTTCATAGTCGTTCACGACGGTTACACTGTTTTATAAATACGAATTATTATGTTTTGTGGTTCACATACGAGATTATAATATTATTAGTATACAACGCACGCGGGGTGGTGCGCGTAAACAAACGTTTATCGTATATCGTTTGTGTTTAAAAAATCACGAGGAATATAATATGATGTCGATGATGATCAGTGTTGAGTTCAGATAGCAAAAATAACATCTAGGTAAATATTAGATTACTAGCTAAATTAATATCTAGATTAATATGAAGATAGAATATTCAATTTTTATCTAGATAAATATGTAGATAAAACTTTTTCATCTAAATTTTTATCTTATAATAGTTAATTTTTTATTAATGCTTGACATGTTATTGGACTCATTGTTTAGTAGTTGATAAAGGAAAGCAAACCAGGAAGGCTTATTTTGTGTCATGAATATACGTATAAAATACATACATACATATATTTCTAGTTTAAGAAAACTGGTTTATACTTTTTATATAATATTCAAACCAAAAACTAAAATATCAATATTAAAAGACATTAAAATAAGTATAAAAAAAATTGAGCAAATCTTTTGATCCTTTTGAAAATATTACTTATATAATACAACATAAATAATTAAAATAACATACAGACTTGTAAATATAAATAATAACAATATTTTAATTGTTGAACAAATAAATTATAATGATACAGGCTTAATTTTTTGACTTACAACATAGTAACATCTCAAATGTCTTATCTCCTAGACGGTTTCTCCTGTGTGTTAATACTTGGATTGCTTCACTAAAAAGTCGTTCGACTGGAGCTGAAGACGGAATAGTTGTGTTGTATTTTAAGAACACTTGTTTAACTATGGGATAATCTTCTAATACACTAATTTCTTTTTTTGGAGAATTTAAGAATGTCAAAGCCTGTACACAAGAAAAGTTTGTAATTCTTGAATCATTAGCAGAGGATCCATTATTGGTGTGTTCGTGCAAACATGAGTAATATTCCTGATCACTATTATCACTGTCATCATCACCACTAGCTACGGCAGTTTTTTTTTGGATATCACTGATATTAGTATACATTTCATTGCACTCAGTCAAAAAAAGTTGTTTACACGAATCAATGTATCGAACAGGAATCCAACTTAATTTAAATTTGGGATGACTTATCGAAGCGATGACAAAACTTTTACTTTTGGGCAATGACAAATCAAATAAATAAGCAAACCTTTTTTCTAAACTTTGTACTATTTTAATACACAATGGTCTACAGTATTTTAAATTTGATAACAATATCAAAGTGCGGCGTAAAACTAAAATAATAGGTGCAACATAGCCTAAGAAACCTTTTTTTTCGCATTGCATCTTGTCCAAAGAAATTGTTAAAGGTTCCATTACATTACAGTATTCCTTCAAGAAATCCCATTCATTTGCCTTTAATTTTGTTAAACGTAATTCTTCAAATGCTTTAATAACTTCAGTTTTATGAAGCAGTACTTTTTTAGTTGCATCGAATAATGAGTTCCATCTTGTCATAATAGGGACGGGAAATTTGCAACCACATATTTCAAACACTTTGTCAGATGCAACCGTGCTCCTACTTAATAAATTCCAAAAGCTTTGCAATTTTTGGAATGACAATTCCGACATTTTTTTGTATTTACTATCATCAATTGAAGAAATATCACGTGTTGCTATCAAATTTAACGTATGGGCACAGCAAGTAATATGTGATGGTAGAGAAAAATTATCATTCGCTGTGTCAGATATCACTGGAGTTGAGAGTACTTCATAGACATCTACTAAATTTAAATTTGTATCTTCATCGTCAGCTGTATCAGTACTACAGTTACCAGCATCACTATCTTCATTGAAATTTCCGAAGGTACAAGAATTTATCTGATGTACATCAGGTAAAGGTTTAGAAAATGTTTTAAATGATTTACAAAAGTTACTGGCGTTGTCTGTGACAGTATGAGTGATTTTTGAATGGTCCAATTTGTATGTTTCAGTTATATCAGTCATCATCTCAGCAATATTAATATAGTTATGACTTCCCATCATTCTTCTACATCCTAAAATATATGAAGTTCGTTCATATGTAGACTCATTTATCATATGGCACGTCATACCTATACAAAAAATTAATTTATAATAATCATTTTTTAAGTTATTTAATAAATGCACATAATATAACACAACAATACCATACCACAAATAGTTAAACAATTTATTAAGTAGGTATTACTTATTTACAAGTTGGTAAAAGTAAATTGTTATGATAGGTAATGATTTATATTTTTTGCAGTAACTAATGTCTATATTATACTAGGTAAATGTAGGTTTAGTATAATTATTTAAAAAAAAAAAAAATCATTAGATATTTATAATTTACCCATAAAGCTTTTATTGTTTGAGCTCCAAATGTCTGCAGTTGCACAAATATAATTATGCTGTTGTATCAAATCTGTAAGCATCTGCACGTATAATCCATATCTGGATGTTAATTGAGCTTTTATTTGAATTCTGTTTGGCAAAATAGAAGTATCTTTAATTCCAGTAAGTCCCATAATTAATTCTCGAAAGCTACGCTTTTCACATGTAATCAGTGGTCTCATTTCATTAACTATATAATTAAATACCAACTCATTTATCTGAAACAAAATATTGTTTTTTACTTATTTATAAAACAATTTAAACTTTATATTGAACAATTTGTAATTGAGATACATAGCACCAGAACAGATTAAACCAAAAAAGGACAATTTAATTTTTGACTATTTTTTATTATTATAACATCCATTCTAAGGAAAATAATAAACTCATTTTATTATATTATATAAATCCTTGCCTTTTAAACAATCTATAAAACATTAACCTACTTAACTCTCGTTAAGTTTTAATGTGAGTTAGTTAGGCTACTAAAATCTTGAAAAATATTTATTATATTCAATTTCAAGTGGGTTAGTCAGACCCATTGAAAATTAGTTATTCATATTAATCTGAATTTTTTTATAAAATATAAACTAGAGTATACTATAAAGGAATTTTACATTTAAATTTATAATTTGTATATGCTACATATAAAATAAGATGTTACAAAATCACAAAAAATAATTTAAATAACTAATTCACTATTTAATATTTAGTACTAATTTTGTATAATCAGGGGTATAATCTATATAGGCTCTTTAATCATCTATGGTTGGTAGGTAATATATAATTAAGTGTCGCAAAACCATAAAATGGTATGATTTTACCACTGTTAATTATTATTTTAAAGATTTTCTTAATTCATTGTTATACTTATAATACATAATCATTGTAGTTAAATGTTAGTTGTACAACTTTACAAAACTACATTAAAAAATTTAAAAAAATTTTCATTGTCTTCATAATTTAATTAATCATATTTGTTACTATAAATATGAGGTATGAAGTATGTTACTTTATGTTTGATATAAAAATAATATTTATATAATTAATAACTAGGTTAAAAAGTTAAATTACCTTGTCTTTTGAAACTTTTTTGGTAGAATCATATATTTTAGATTGGATAAAGGTAGACGAGGTTGATTGAGTTGATTCATTCTTTCTCTTCCTAGCATCTTCAACTTTTGACACTAAAAAGGTATGTTGACTCTATACAAATATGAAAATATTGAAAATTAATAATAAATTAAATAGGTAAAAGTCTAACACTTATAAAATAAACAAAAAAATAAACCAAACATATTTCAAAACTTTAATTGTATAAATCCAATTTGATTAATATACAAAATGTGGATGTTCTTTTTGTTTTTAATGACGTACCTACTCATTTAACAAAAAAAGTGAAAAATTATTTTTAAAGAAGATATATTATGAAAACTTACCTTAATATGACTTAATAAGTTGCCACTTGAAGTTTTATATGCAGTAATGACTTTATGACAATTTTGACAAGAAGCTTTGATTTTATCACCATTTATTGACACCAGTTTATAAAACGTATCGAATAAATATTGAAATTTAAATTCTGACAATGGTGCCGAAACGTCAACAGCAGGTGGGTCATCAACTTTTTCCAGACAAACTCTTTTGTTGGACGTTGTACTTAAAAATCTATCCATATTGATAATATTTGCAGTAAACAAGAAATGAAGAAAGTACACGACACGAGTATACGAAGTTGTAATTAACAATAAAATTACTCTGCAGTCTGCAGGCAGTCGCAGTAGTGACTAGTGACTATTTACTATCTGATAAAATTAAATTATTGTACAAAATATTATAATATAGTAATGTATACAAATAATATGATATACATTATTATTATTATTATGCCTATGCTGTGCGAGAACTATTTTTAGTATATTTCATATTATTTACCAATAGACAGGACGGGTGTCGGGTACATGGTGTTATATTGTTATATTTATATCTTGTATTGATAAACAACCGTTATGGTCGGTCGTTTGGCGGGTGGGTACATTATTGCTATTTTTAATTCGTTTTCGTCTTATCGAACATTCAATATTGTAATCTAAAAATTACTATGGTAACATGATAGAATAAAATTATTACAAGTAAACAACACCCAAATGTTATTATTATTTTGTACTCTTGTAGATAATAATATCATAATATTTTATGTAAAATGGCTAAATGAGTAAACAATTATTGAAAAAAATACACATGCATTACACAAGATCTAGATATTTATGTAGATTTTCATAATTTAAATCTTAGATACCAATTAGATACTAATTTATTTTTTCATCTAGATAAGATGAAGATACTTAATTTTCATCTAGATAATTTATCTAGATAAATTTATCTAGATATGACTCAACACTGATGATGATTGTGACGACGATTATTGTCATTGTCGTAAAATCCATGTGTGTTCCCACGAAGTTATCAAATATTTATAATATCGATAATACCTACTGTTTTGTGTTGTAGGTAACTGGTCAGTGGCGGATCCAGGATTTAATTTTGGGGGGGAGGGGCATAGTCCAAAAGGCAAATCTTAAAATGTTTCAGTAATTAACAAATACATACAAATATGTGTATTTAACTTATGACAATGGGGAGGGGGGCGAGGCTCTTCGCCCCCCTTAAATCCGCCACTGTAGCTAGTGGTGGTAGGTACTCATCTAACGAGATTGATTATATATAGTAGGCGATGGCTTAAATGTTTTGCAGGATGAAATTATAATGGATTGATAAAAAATAATATAATTCCAAGGTAATTATCAACCGTTAAAATAAAAAAATTAATTAAAAGTGTATTCTCATTATTTGCAGCACGTGAATAATACCCGTGTACCTACTATATTTATTAAAATGATTTCGACAAGTACGTTTACATATATTATATTCTGTATAATATTCTTTAATGTTTATTATTGGCGTAGTGTTAACGTGATAAGAACTATATCATATTATGACAATAAGCATCGGACTTATATTTATGTATAATAAACTATGATACATAA